>NW_026731775.1:660000-1155000 GCF_028476545.2 Physella acuta | reverse complement strand
AGGACACCAGTAGAATCAGTAGAGCTGTCAGATGGTAGGACACCAGTAAAATCAGTAGAGCTGTTAGATGGTAGGACGCCAGTAGAATCAGTAGAGCTGTCAGATGGTAGGGTAGGACACCAGTAGAATCAGTAGAGCTGTTAGATGGTAGGACACCAGTAGAATCAGTAGAGATGTCAGATGGTAGGGTAGGACACCAATAGAATCAGTAGAGCTGTCAGATGGTAGGGTAGAACACCAGTAGAATCAGTAAATCTGTCAGATGGTAGGACACCAGTAGAATCAGTAGAGCTGTCAGATGGTAGGGTAGGACATCAGTAGAATCAGTAGAGCTGTGAGATGGTAGGGTAGGACACCAGTAGAATCAGTAGAGCTGTCAGATGGTAGGGTAGGACATCAGTAGAATCAGTAGAGCTGTGAGATGGTAGGGTAGGACACCAGTAGAATCAGTAGAGCTGTCAGATGGTAGGACATCAGTAGAATCAGTAGAGCTGTCAGGTGGTAGGGTAGGACATCAGTAGAATCAGTAGAGCTGTCAGATGGTAGGGTAGGACATCAGTAGAATCAGTAGAGCTGTGAGATGATAGGGTAGGACATCAGTAGAATCAGTAGAGCTGTCAGATGGTAGGACACCAGTAGAATCAGTAGAGCTGTCAGATGGTAGGACACCAGTAGAATCAGTAGAGCTGTCAGATGGTAGGACACCAGTAGAATCAGTAGAGCTGTGAGATGATAGGGTGGGACATCAGTAGAATCAGTAGAGCTGTCAGATGGTAGGACACCAGTAGAATCAGTAGAGCTGTTAGATGGTAGGACACCAGTAGAATCAGTAGAGCTGTTAGATGGTAGGACACCAGTAGAATCAGTAGAGCTGTCAGATGGTAGGACATCAGTAGAATCAGTAGAGCTGTTAGACGGTAGGACATCAGTAGAATCAGTAGAGCTGTCAGATGGTAGGGTAGGACATCAGTAGAATCAGTAGAGCTGTTAGATGGTAGGACATCAGTAGAATCAGTAGAGCTGTCAGATGGTAGGGTAGGACATCAGTAGAATCAGTAGAGCTGTCAGATGGTAGGACATCAGTAGAATCAGTAGAGCTGTCAGATGGTAGGACATCAGTAGAATCAGTAGAGCTGTCAGATGGTAGGACATCAGTAGAATCAGTAGAGCTGTCAGATGGTAGGACACCATTAGAATCAGTAGAGCTGTCAGATGGTAGGGTAGGACATCAGTAGAATCAGTAGAGCTGTCAGATGGTAGGACATCAGTAGAATCAGTAGAGCTGTCAGATGGTAGGACATCAGTAGAATCAGTAGAGCTGTCAGATGGTAGGACACCAGTAGAATCAGTAGAGCTGTCAGATGATAGGGTAGGACACCAGTAGAATCAGTAGAATTGTCAGATGGTAGGATAGGACACCAGTAGAATCAGTAGAGCTGTCAGTTGGTAGGACATCAGTAGAATCAGTAGAGCTGTCAGATGGTAGGCTAGGACACCAGTAGAATCAGTAGAGCTGTCAGATGGTAGGCTAGGACACCAGTAGAATCAGTAGAGCTGTCAGATGATAGGCTAGGACACCAGTAGAATCAGTAGAGCTGTCAGATGGTAGGACACCAGTAGAATCAGTAGAGCTGTTAGATGGTAGGACGCCAGTAGAATCAGTAGAGCTGTCAGATGGTAGGGTAGGACACCAGTAGAATCAGTAGAGCTGTCAGATGTTAGGACACCAGTAGAATCAGTAGAGCTGTTAGATGGTAGGACGCCAGTAGAATCAGTAGAGCTGTCAGATGGTAGGTTAGGACACCAGTAGAATCAGTAGAGCTGTCAGATGTTAGGACACCAGTAGAATCAGTAGAGCTGTTAGATGGTAGGACGCCGGTAGAATCAGTAGAGCTGTCAGATGGTAGGCTAGGACACCAGTAGAATCAGTAGAGCTGTCAGATGGTAGGGTAGGACATCAGTAGAATCAGTAGAGCTGTCAGATGGTAGGCTAGGACACCAGTAGAATCAGTAGAGCTGTCAGATGGTAGGATAGGACACCAGTAGAATCAGTAGAGCTGTCAGATGGTAGGACATCAGTAGAATCAGTAGAGCTGTCAGATGGTAGGACATCAGTAGAATCAGTAGAGCTGTCAGATGGTAGGGTAGGACACCAGTAGAATCAGTAGAGCTGTCAGATGGTAGGGTAGGACACCAGTAGAATCAGTAGAGCTGTCAGATGGAAGGGTAGGACACCAGTAGAATCAGTAGAGCTGTTAGATGGTAGGCTAGGACATCAGTAGAATCAGTAGAGCTGTCAGATGGTAGGACACCAGTAGAATCAGTAGAGCTGTCAGATGGTAGGACACCAGTAGAATCAGTAGAGCTGTCAGATGGTAGGACACCAGTAAAATCAGTAGATCTGTTAGATGGTAGGACACCAGTAGAATCAGTAGAGATGTCAGATGGTAGGTTAGGACACCAGTAGAATCAGTAGAGCTGTCAGATGTTAGGGTAGAACACCAGTAGAATCAGTAAATCTGTCAGATGGTAGGACACCAGTAGAATCAGTAGAGCAGTCAGATGGTAGGACATCAGTAGAATCAGTAGAGCTGTCAGATGGTAGGGTAGGACACCAGTAGAATCAATAGAGCTGTCAGATGGTAGGGTAGGACACCAGTAGAATCAGTAGAGCTGTTAGATGGTAGGACATCAGTAGAATCAGTAGAGCTGCCAGATGGTAGGGTAGGACATCAGTAGAATCAGTAGAGCTGCCAGATGGTAGGGTAGGACATAGTAGAATCAGTAGAGCTGTCAGATGGTAGGACACCAGTAGAATCAGTAGAGCTGTTAGATGGTAGGACACCAGTAGAATCAGTAGAGCTGTCAGATGGTAGGGTAGGACATCAGTAGAATCAGTAGAGCTGTCAGATGGTAGGACATCAGTAGAATCAGTAGAGCTGTCAGATTGTAGGGTAGGACACCAGTAGAATCAGTAGAGCTGTCAGATGGTAGGGTAGGACATCAGTAGAATCAGTAGAGCTGTCAGATGGTAGGACATCAGTAGAATCAGTAGAGCTGTCAGATGGTAGGGTAGGACATCAGTAGAATCAGTAGAGCTGTCAGATGGTAGGACATCAATAGAATCAGTAGAGCTGTCAGATGGTAGGGTAGGACATCAGTAGAATCAGTAGAGCTGTCAGATGGTAGGACACCAGTAGAATCAGTAGAGCTGTCAGATGGTAGGACACCAGTAGAATCAGTAGAGCTGTCAGATGGTAGGGTAGGACACCAGTAGAATCAGTAGAGCTGTCAGATGGTAGGGTAGGACACCAGTAGAATCAGTAGAGCTGTCAGATGGAAGGGTAGGACACCAGTAGAATCAGTAGAGCTGTTAGATGGTAGGCTAGGACATCAGTAGAATCAGTAGAGCTGTCAGATGGTAGGACACCAGTAGAATCAGTAGAGCTGTCAGATGGTAGGACACCAGTAGAATCAGTAGAGCTGTCAGATGGTAGGACACCAGTAAAATCAGTAGATCTGTTAGATGGTAGGACACCAGTAGAATCAGTAGAGATGTCAGATGGTAGGTTAGGACACCAGTAGAATCAGTAGAGCTGTCAGATGTTAGGGTAGAACACCAGTAGAATCAGTAAATCTGTCAGATGGTAGGACACCAGTAGAATCAGTAGAGCAGTCAGATGGTAGGACATCAGTAGAATCAGTAGAGCTGTCAGATGGTAGGGTAGGACACCAGTAGAATCAATAGAGCTGTCAGATGGTAGGGTAGGACACCAGTAGAATCAGTAGAGCTGTTAGATGGTAGGACATCAGTAGAATCAGTAGAGCTGCCAGATGGTAGGGTAGGACATCAGTAGAATCAGTAGAGCTGCCAGATGGTAGGGTAGGACATAGTAGAATCAGTAGAGCTGTCAGATGGTAGGACACCAGTAGAATCAGTAGAGCTGTTAGATGGTAGGACACCAGTAGAATCAGTAGAGCTGTCAGATGGTAGGGTAGGACATCAGTAGAATCAGTAGAGCTGTCAGATGGTAGGACATCAGTAGAATCAGTAGAGCTGTCAGATTGTAGGGTAGGACACCAGTAGAATCAGTAGAGCTGTCAGATGGTAGGGTAGGACATCAGTAGAATCAGTAGAGCTGTCAGATGGTAGGACATCAGTAGAATCAGTAGAGCTGTCAGATGGTAGGGTAGGACATCAGTAGAATCAGTAGAGCTGTCAGATGGTAGGACATCAATAGAATCAGTAGAGCTGTCAGATGGTAGGGTAGGACATCAGTAGAATCAGTAGAGCTGTCAGATGGTAGGACACCAGTAGAATCAGTAGAGCTGTCAGATGGTAGGACACCAGTAGAATCAGTAGAGCTGTCAGATGGTAGGGTAGGACACCAGTAGAATCAGTAGAGCTGTCAGATGGTAGGGTAGGACACCAGTAGAATCAGTAGAGCTGTCAGATGGAAGGGTAGGACACCAGTAGAATCAGTAGAGCTGTTAGATGGTAGGCTAGGACATCAGTAGAATCAGTAGAGCTGTCAGATGGTAGGACACCAGTAGAATCAGTAGAGCTGTCAGATGGTAGGACACCAGTAGAATCAGTAGAGCTGTCAGATGGTAGGACACCAGTAAAATCAGTAGATCTGTTAGATGGTAGGACACCAGTAGAATCAGTAGAGATGTCAGATGGTAGGTTAGGACACCAGTAGAATCAGTAGAGCTGTCAGATGTTAGGGTAGAACACCAGTAGAATCAGTAAATCTGTCAGATGGTAGGACACCAGTAGAATCAGTAGAGCAGTCAGATGGTAGGACATCAGTAGAATCAGTAGAGCTGTCAGATGGTAGGGTAGGACACCAGTAGAATCAATAGAGCTGTCAGATGGTAGGGTAGGACACCAGTAGAATCAGTAGAGCTGTTAGATGGTAGGACATCAGTAGAATCAGTAGAGCTGCCAGATGGTAGGGTAGGACATCAGTAGAATCAGTAGAGCTGCCAGATGGTAGGGTAGGACATAGTAGAATCAGTAGAGCTGTCAGATGGTAGGACACCAGTAGAATCAGTAGAGCTGTTAGATGGTAGGACACCAGTAGAATCAGTAGAGCTGTCAGATGGTAGGGTAGGACATCAGTAGAATCAGTAGAGCTGTCAGATGGTAGGACATCAGTAGAATCAGTAGAGCTGTCAGATTGTAGGGTAGGACACCAGTAGAATCAGTAGAGCTGTCAGATGGTAGGGTAGGACATCAGTAGAATCAGTAGAGCTGTCAGATGGTAGGACATCAGTAGAATCAGTAGAGCTGTCAGATGGTAGGGTAGGACATCAGTAGAATCAGTAGAGCTGTCAGATGGTAGGACATCAATAGAATCAGTAGAGCTGTCAGATGGTAGGGTAGGACATCAGTAGAATCAGTAGAGCTGTCAGATGGTAGGACACCAGTAGAATCAGTAGAGCTGTCAGATGGTAGGACACCAGTAGAATCAGTAGAGCTGTCAGATGGTAGGGTAGGACACCAGTAGAATCAGTAGAGCTGTCAGATGGTAGGGTAGGACACCAGTAGAATCAGTAGAGCTGTCAGATGGAAGGGTAGGACACCAGTAGAATCAGTAGAGCTGTTAGATGGTAGGCTAGGACATCAGTAGAATCAGTAGAGCTGTCAGATGGTAGGACACCAGTAGAATCAGTAGAGCTGTCAGATGGTAGGACACCAGTAGAATCAGTAGAGCTGTCAGATGGTAGGACACCAGTAAAATCAGTAGATCTGTTAGATGGTAGGACACCAGTAGAATCAGTAGAGATGTCAGATGGTAGGTTAGGACACCAGTAGAATCAGTAGAGCTGTCAGATGTTAGGGTAGAACACCAGTAGAATCAGTAAATCTGTCAGATGGTAGGACACCAGTAGAATCAGTAGAGCAGTCAGATGGTAGGACATCAGTAGAATCAGTAGAGCTGTCAGATGGTAGGGTAGGACACCAGTAGAATCAATAGAGCTGTCAGATGGTAGGGTAGGACACCAGTAGAATCAGTAGAGCTGTTAGATGGTAGGACATCAGTAGAATCAGTAGAGCTGCCAGATGGTAGGGTAGGACATCAGTAGAATCAGTAGAGCTGCCAGATGGTAGGGTAGGACATAGTAGAATCAGTAGAGCTGTCAGATGGTAGGACACCAGTAGAATCAGTAGAGCTGTTAGATGGTAGGACACCAGTAGAATCAGTAGAGCTGTCAGATGGTAGGGTAGGACATCAGTAGAATCAGTAGAGCTGTCAGATGGTAGGACATCAGTAGAATCAGTAGAGCTGTCAGATTGTAGGGTAGGACACCAGTAGAATCAGTAGAGCTGTCAGATGGTAGGGTAGGACATCTGTAGAATCAGTAGAGCTGTCAGATGGTAGGACATCAGTAGAATCAGTAGAGCTGTCAGATGGTAGGGTAGGACATCAGTAGAATCAGTAGAGCTGTCAGATGGTAGGACATCAATAGAATCAGTAGAGCTGTCAGATGGTAGGGTAGGACATCAGTAGAATCAGTAGAGCTGTCAGATGGTAGGACACCAGTAGAATCAGTAGAGCTGTCAGATGGTAGGGTAGGACACCAGTAGAATCAGTAGAGCTGTCAGATGGTAGGACACCAGTAGAATCAGTAGAGCTGTCAGATGGTAGGGTAGGACACCAGTAGAATCATTGGAGCTGAGAGATGGTAGTTTTGTTGTTATGATTATGTGAATGTATTGCTGAATTGATTGAATTTAAGTTTTGCTGTTTTGATTGTGTAAAAGTTTTGCTGAATTGATTGCGTGACCGTTTGAAAAGTGATCATAGTTTGAGATTGTGTGAACGTTTTACGTTAATGGTTGTATGAAGTAATGGGTATTGATTATGTGATTGTTTTAATATTATTTTTGAAAGTTTTGCCCTAATAATTGTTTGAAAATTAAACTGAAACATGTTTCAGCATAACAGCGACCATATTAAATCTACTTATCATTTGGACTTTTTTATCCAGTGAATTTTTAACTTTTCAAAACTGCAACTTGTCAGATTTACAGCGCACACCACACAGAGGGTTAAACCCACCATTATATCACACCACACATAGTGTTAAACCCATCATTATAACACAACACACAGAGTGTTAAACCCATCATTATAACACGACACACCGAGTGTTAAACCCATCATTATAACACACCCAACACAGTGTTAAACAAATCATTATAACACAACACACAGAGTGTTAAACCCATCATTATAACACACCACACAGAGTGTTAAACCCACCATTAAAACACACCACACAGAGTGTTAAACCCATCATTATAACACACCACACAGAGTGTTAAACCCATCATTATAACACACCACACAGAGTGTTAAACCCATCATTATAACACGACACGCCGAATGTTAAACCCATCATTATAACACACCACACAGAGTGTTAAACCTACCATTATAACACGACGCACAGAGTGTTAAACCCATCATTATAACACGACACGCCGAATGTTAAACCCATGATTATAACACACCACACAGAGTGTTAAACCTACCATTATAACACGACGCACAGAGTGTTAAACCCATCATTATAACACACCACACAGAGTGTTAAACCCATCAGCAAATAAAATAGATTCGCATGCAATATGCATACATTGATCAAACAAACCTATCTTTTGATCCGGAACTCATTTCACGCGCTTAGAATTTAGAGATACAAGAAAACAGTTGTTAAGATCAGTTTTAGATTGGAGATAGTAATTTTCATAATCAGACTCAGCAAGAAGCATCGCAGTAATCGCTAATATTTGTTTTCTTCTCTGGGTTCTTCTTCGGATTATTGATTCTCTCCCTTTATTTTCTACTAGATCAGATAGTAGACGTCAATTGACTAATACAGACATTTCAATCTACACAGCTAGAGGTAGTGGCTAATATAGACATTTCAATCTACACAGCTAGAGGTAGTGGCTAATGCAGACATTTCAATCTACAGCTAGAGGTACTGGCTAATACAGGCATTTCAATCTACACAGCTAGAGGTAGTGGCTAATACAGACATTTCAATCTACAGCTAGAGGTACTGGCTAATACAGGCATTTCAATCTACACAGCTAGAGGTAGTGGCTAATGCAGACATTTCAATCTACACAGCTAGAGGTAGTGGCTAATACAAACATTTCAATCTACACAGCTAGAAGTAGTGGCTAATGCAGACATTTCAATCTACACAGCTAGAGGTAGTGGCTAATACAGACATTTCAATCTACACAGCTAGAGGTAGTGGCTAATACAGACATTTCAACCTACACAGCTACAGGTAGGGGCTAATACAGACATTTCAATCTACACAGCTAGAGGTAGTGGCTAATACAGACATTTCAATCTACACAGCTAGAGGTAGTGGCTAATACAGACATTTCAACCTACACAGCTACAGGTAGGGGCTAATACAGACATTTCAATCTACACAGCTAGAGGTAGTGGCTAATGCAGACATTTCAATCTACACAGCTAGAGGTAGTGGCTAATATAGACATTTCAATCTACACAGCTAGAGGTAGTGGCTAATGCAGACATTTCAATCTACACAGCGAGAGGTAGTGGCTAATACAGACATTTCAATCTACACAGCTAGAAGTAGTGGCTAATACAGACATTTCAATCTACACAGCTAGAAGTAGTGGCTAATACAGACATTTCAATCTACACAGCTAGAGGTAGTGACTAATATAGACATTTCAATCTACACAGCTAGAGGTAGTGACTAATATAGACATTTCAATCTACACAGCTAGAGGTAGTGACTAATATAGACATTTCAATCTACACAGCTAGAGGTAGTGGCTAATACAGACATTTCAACCTACACAGCTAAAGGTAGTGGCTAATATAGACTTTTCAACCTACACAGCTAAAGGTAGTGGCTAATATAGACTTTTCAACCTACACAGCTAGAGGTAGTGGCTAATACAGACATTTCAATCTACACAGCTAAAGGTAGTGGCTAATATAGTAGTGTATCTCCCACAAAGTTTACTAAAGACATGAGAGTGAGCAGTGTAGGTATAGTGTATACATTGTGTAGGCATAGTGTAGGTGTAGTGTAGGTGTAGTGTGGGTGTAGTGTGGGTGTAGTGTGGGTGTAGTGTAGGTGTAGTGTGGGTGTAGTGTGGGTGTAGTGTGGGTGTAGTGTGGGTGTAGTGTGGGTGTAGTGTGGATGTAGTGTTCGTGTAGTGTGGGTGTAGTGTGGGTGTAGTGTAGGTGTAGTGTGGGTGTAGTGTGGGTGTAGTGCGGGTGTAGTGTAGGTGTAGTGTGGGTGTAGTGTGGGTGTAGTGTGGGTGTAGTGTGGGTGTAGTGTAGGTGTAGTGTGGGTGTAGTGTGGGTGTAGTGTGGGTGTAGTGTGGGTGTAGTGTGGGTGTAGTGTGGGTGTAGTGTGGGTGTAGTGTGGGTGTAGTGTGGGTGTAATGTAGGTGTAGTGTGGGTGTAGTGTGGGTGTAGTGCGGGTGTAGTGTGGGTGAAGTGTGGGTGTAGTGTGGGTGTAGTGTGGGTGTAGTGTGGGTGTAGTGTGGGTGTAGTGCGGGTGTAGTGTGGGTGTAGTGTGGGTGTAGTGTAGGTGTAGTGTGGGTGTAGTGTGGGTGTAGTGTGGGTGTAGTGTGGGTGTAGTGTGGATGTAGTGTGGGTGTAGTGTGGGTGTAGTGTGGGTGTAGTGTGGGTGTAGTGTGGGTGTAGTGAGTTAGGTACCCATCTAAGTTGGGTGGCGGACTACTGACTTGAACCCGGATTCAAACTCGAGACTTACGGACTTGCAGTCCAGACGTAACCAACTGCAAATATTGCCCAGTCCATGAAATTCGTATGAGCCTGTTCTTCTGTGTATGTTATATTGACGTTTTTCTTTGGTTGTTACAGGTGAACTCTACTTCACTTGCCCCATAGACCGTCAGGTTTGAAAGGTAAACTTTACTTTTTTTACAGGTTTACAAATCTGTTCATTATAAAACATCTATTTGAGTTACTATACGAATATAACTATATGTAAGTATAAGTTTACCTATACGAAATATAACTAGATGTAAGTTTATACGTGTCCCTATAAAACATATAACTATATGTTAGTTTATAAGTGTCCCTAAAAAATATATATATGTAAGTATATGTTTCCCAAAACGAAATATAACCTGATGTAAGTTTATAAGTGTCCCAAAAAAACATATAACTAGATGTAAGTATATAAGTGTCCCTATAAAAAATATAAATATATGTAAGTATATGTTTACCTATACGAAATATAACTAGATGTAAGTTTATAAGTGTCCCTATAAAAAATATAAATATATGTAAGTATATGTTTCCCAATACGAAATATAACCTGATGTAAGTTTATAAGTGTCCCTATAAACATATAACTAGATGTACGTTTATAAGTGTCCCTATAAAACATATAAGTAGATGTAAGCTTATAAGTTTCCTTATTAAACATATAACTAGATGTAGGTTTGTTTATAAGTGTCCCTATAAAAAATATAAATAGATGTAAGTATATAAGTTTCCCTATTCGAAATATAACAAGATGTAAGTTTATAAGTTTCCCTATAAAACATATAACTAGATGTGTGTTTATAAGTTTCCCTATAAAACATATAACAAGATGTAAGTTTATAAGTTTCCCTATAAAACATATAACTAGATGTGTGTTTATAAGTTTCCCTATAAAACATATAACAAGATGTAAGTTTATAAGTTTCCCTAGAAAACATATAACTAGATGTATGTTTATAAGTTTCCCTATAAAAAATATAACAAGATGTAAGTTTATAAGTTTCCATATAAAACATATAACTAGATGTAAGTTTATATGTTTCCATATAAAACTTATAACTAGATGTAAGTTTATAAGTGTCCATATAAAACATATAACTAGATGTAAGTTTATAAGTGTCCATATAAAACATATAACTAGATGTAAGTTTATAAGTGTCCCTATAAAACATATAACTAGATGTAAGTTTATAAGTTTCCCTATAAAACATATAACTAGATGTAAGTTTATAAGTTTCCCTATCTAAAAGCCTGCGAGTCTGGCAAATAGACCAAGGATAAGATCAAGTTAAAATAATGTTCCATTAGCTCACCACTCTACCTTCACCCATCCGCCCCTCCTCACCTCCACCCCTAGGCTCCCCCACCTACAACTCCACCAGACAATTATTGATTGGCACCAGAGGAATAAAATTCTCTCTCAAGCACGATAGACAGCCCTGTCCACTGGATGCCCTCAGTGAAATCTTAAATCAACATACAGCTTTGAGCCGGAGCTAAAGGAATGAATCACCAGCAACGTACAGCTTTAAGCTGGAGCTAAAAGAATGAATCACCAGCAATATACATCTTTAAGCCGGAGCTAAAGGAATGAATCACCAGCAACGTACAGCTTGAAGCCGGAATTACAGGGATGAATCATCAACAGCATACTGCTTTAAGCCGGTGCTAAAGGAGTGATACATCAGTAAAACAAAACATTAAGCCGGAGCTAAAGAGGTAGCTGATCAACAACATACAGCTTTATGCTCGTGTTTAAGGATGCTGTACAGGTCGGGCAATCTTTCATTTGGGCAAGCTGAAAACTTCACGTGATGAGATGTGTGTTGATGTAGACGTCACGTCATGAGATGTGTGTTGATGTAGACGTCACGTCATGAGATGTGTGTTGATGTAGACGTCACGTCATGAGATGTGTGTTGATGTAGACGTCACGTCATGAGATGTGTGTTGATGTAGACGTCACGTCATGAGATGTGTGTTGATGTAGACGTCACGTCATGAGATGTGTGTTGATGTAGACGTCACGTGATGAGATGTGTGTTGATGTAGACGTCACGTGATGAGATGTGTGTTGATGTAGACGTCACGTCATGAGATGTGTGTTGATGTAGACGTCACGTCATGAGATGTGTGTTGATGTAGACGTCACGTCATGAGATGTTTCTTCGTGTACACATCACGTGATGAGATGTGTGTTGATGTAGACGTCACGCCATGAGATGTGTGTTGATGTAGATGTCACGTCATGTTTCTTCGTGTACACATCACGTGATGAGAACGATTGTTCGGTACACATACACTCATGAGATTTTATTTCGTGTACATGTAATGTCATGAGATGTCGGTTCGTGTACACACATCATGTCAAGAAATGATATCAGAGGCATATATTATATCAACATTTAATAGACAATTTATTAACAAATAAAAAAAGTAAATTGTGTGTACACAAAATAAACGAATGATTCACTGTCTAAACGTGTGTGTACATCTAGTTATGATAACCAGCCACACAAGGTATCATCTACTAAATAACGACCTAAGGGATGCAAAAAAAAAATCTCATCTAGTGTTACATATAAAAATATATCAACAACATTCTTTAGAGTTTCTCCTCAAGCCTGAAGGATCACTTCACCCAAAGTGATCTGTACGGTACACTTTTTCAACCTCCCACAGATGATTATTGCCAATGTGTTTTTATTCAGTTCTACCACCCCCTCCCACCCCACCCCGCCTCTTCCTCCTCTCAACAAGTTCCCTCCACACCCGATATCTTCATGTTCAATTTGTATTTATTTTTAACGTCAGAGGCAATCAGATGATGACAGGGTGTAAAATGTTTGGGGTGAGAAACTTACAATCTTTCAACATGCCTCACATCGTATCTTCAATCTTCTTGTCATTACACAGTATCTACAATCTTCTTGTCCTTACACAGTATCTACAATCTTCTTGTCCTTACATAGTATCTACAATCTTCTTGTCCTTACATAGTATCTGCAATCTTCTTGTCCTCACATAGTATCTACAATCTTCTTGTCCTTACACAGTATCTACAATCTTCTTGTCCTTACACAGTATCTACAATCTTTCAACATTCTTGTCCTCTCATAGTATCTACAATCTTCTTGTCCTTACATAGTATCTACAATCTTCTTGTCCTTACACAGTATCTACAATCTTCTTGTCCTTACACAGTATCTACAATCTTCTTGTCCTTACATAGTATCTACAATCTTCTTGTCCTTACATAGTATCTACAATCTTCTTGTCCTTACACAGTATCTACAATCTTCTTGTCCTTACATAGTATCTACAATCTTCTTGTCCTTACACAGTATCTACAATCTTCTTGTCCTTACACAGTATCTACAATCTTTCAACATTCTTGTCCTCTCATAGTATCTACAATCTTCTTGTCCTTACATAGTATCTACAATCTTCTTGTCCTTACACAGTATCTACAATCTTCTTGTCCTTACACAGTATCTACAATCTTTCAACATTCTTGTCCTCTCATAGTATCTACAATCTTCTTGTCCTTACATAGTATCTACAATCTTCTTGTCCTTACACAGTATCTACAATCTTCTTGTCCTTACACAGTATCTACAATCTTCTTGTCCTTACATAGTATCTACAATCTTCTTGTCCTTACACAGTATCTACAATCTTCTTGTCCTTACACAGTATCTACAATCTTTCAACATTCTTGTCCTCTCATAGTATCTACAATCTTCTTGTCCTTACATAGTATCTACAATCTTCTTGTCCTTACATATTATCTACAATCTCTCAACTTCCTTGTCCTTACATAGTATCTACAATCTTCTTGTCCTTACATAGTATCTACAATCTTCTTGTCCTTACACAGTATCTAAAATCTTCTTGTCCTTACATAGTATCTTCAATCTTTCAACATTCTTGTCCTTAAATAGTATCTACAATATTTCAACAGTCTTGTCTTCATATAGTATCTTCAATCTTTACAGTATCTTTGATCTAAATATCAGCTTCGTCAACCATATTTTATGCTCGCAATATAAGAGACCTCCCACATTTTAAAATACATTTTTTTATAAGAAGCCCCGTGCCTCCCATCAGAGCAATAAAAGACAAACGTTTTGATTTGTAGGTTGTGTTAGTTCATCCAAGTCTACGGGAATAACCAATTAATTGAACAAGAATGGAACTTTGATCTATACAATTAAATCCGAGAACTTACATAATAACTGAAATGTTTACCCCCACCCCACAACACACTTTCATCTATTGTCTGCCCATCTCACTGTTACATCTATTGTCTGCCCCATCTCACTGCTACATCTATTGTCTGCCCCATCTCACTGTTACATCTCACAGCTACATCTCACTGCTACATCTATTGTCTGCCCCATCTCACTTCTACATCTATTGTCTGCCCCATCTCACTGCTACATCTATTGTCTGCCCCATCTCACTGCTACATCTATTGTCTGCCCCATCTCACTGCTACATCTATTGTCTGCCCCATCTCACTGATACATCTATTGTCTGCCCCATCTCACTGCTACATCTATTGTCTGTCCCATCTCACTGCTACATCTATTGTCTGTCCCATCTCACAGTTCCATCTCACTGCTACATCTATTGTCTGCCCCATCTCACTGCTAGTACTACACCTATTGTCTGCCCCATCTCACTGCTAGTACTACATCTATCGTCTGCCCCATCTCACTGCTACATCTATTGTCTGCCCCATCTCCCTGTTCCATCTCACTGCTACATCTATTGTCTGCCCCATCTCACTGCTACATCTATTGTCTGCCCCATCTCACTGCTACATCTATTGTCTGCCCCATCTCCCTGTTCCATCTCACTGCTACATCTATTGTCTGCCCCATCTCACTGCTACATCTATTGTCCGCCCCATCTCACTGCTACATCTATTGTCTGCCCCATCTCCCTGTTCCATCTCACTGCTACATCTATTGTCTGCCCCATCTCACTGCTACATCTATTGTCCGCCCCATCTCACTGCTACATCTATTGTCTGCCCCATCTCACTGCTACATCTATTGTCTGCCCCATCTCACTGCTACATCTATTGTCTGCCCCATCTCACTGCTACATCTATTGTCTGCCCCATCTCCCTGTTCCATCTCACTGCTACATCTATTGTCTGCCCCATCTCACTGCTACATCTATTGTCTGCCCCATCTCACTGCTACATCTATTGTCTGCCCCATCTCACTGCTACATCTATTGTCTGCCCCATCTCACTGTTACATCTATTGTCTGCCCCATCTCACTGCTACATCTATTGTCTGCCCCATCTCCCTGTTACATCTCACTGCTACATCTATTGTCTGCCCCATCTCACTGCTACATCTATTGTCTGTCCCATCTCATTGCTACATCTATTGTCTGCCTCATCTGACTGCTACATCTATTGTCTGCCCCATTTCCCTGTCCTATCTCACTGCTACATCTATTGTCTGCCCCATCTCACTGCTACATCTATTGTCTGCCCCATCTCACTGCTACATCTCACTGCTACATCTATTGTCTACCCCATCTCACTGCTACATCTATTGTCTGCCCCATCTCACTGCTACATCTCACTGCTACATCTATTGTCTGCCCCATCTCACTGCTACATCTATTGTCTGCCCCATCTCATTGCTACATCTATTGTCTGCCCCATCTCACTGCTACATCTATTGTCTGCCCCATTTCCCTGTCCCCATCTCACTGCTACATCTATTGTCTGCCCCATCTCACTGCTACATCTATTGTCTGCCCCATCTCACTGCTACATCTATTGTCCGCCCCATCTCACTGCTACATCTATTGTCTGCCCCATCTCACTGCTACATCTATTGTCTGCCCCATCTCCCTGTTCCATCTCACTGCTACATCTATTGTCTGCCCCATCTCACTGTTACATCTATTGTCTGCCCCATCTCACTGCTACATCTATTGTCTGTCCCATCTCACTGCTACATCTATTGTCTGCCCCATCTCACTGCTACATCTATTGTCTGCCCCATCTCACTGCTACATCTATTGTCTGCCCCATCTCACTGATACATCTATTGT
This sequence comes from Physella acuta, assembly GCF_028476545.2. Lineage (NCBI taxonomy): Eukaryota > Metazoa > Mollusca > Gastropoda > Physidae > Physella > Physella acuta. The sequence continues at coordinate 1,139,095 of NW_026731775.1, read as the reverse complement.
CTGCCCCATCTCACTGCTACATCTATTGTCTACCCCATCTCCCTATTCCATCTCACTGTTTCATCTCACTGCTACATCTATTGTCTGCCCCATCTGACTGCTACATCTATTGTCTGCCCCATCTCACTGCTACATCTATTGTCTGCCCCATCTCACTTCTACATCTATTGTCTGCCCCATCTCACTGCTACATCCATTGTCTGCCCCATCTCACTGCTACATCTATTGTCTGCCCCATCTCACTGCTATATCTATTGTCTGCCCCATCTAACTGCTACATCTATTGTCTGCCCCATCTCCCTGTTCCATCTCACTGCTACATCTATTGTCTGCCCCATCTCACTGCTACATCTATTGTCCGCCCCATCTCACTGCTACATCTATTGTCTGCCCCATCTCCCTGTTCCATCTCACTGCTACATCTATTGTCCGCCCCATCTCACTGCTACATCTATTGTCTGCCCCATCTCACTGCTACAACTATTGTCTGCCCCATCTCCCTGTTCCATCTCACTGCTACATCTATTGTCTGCCCCATCTGACTGCTACATCTATTGTCTGCCCCATCTTACTGCTACATCTATTGTCTGCCCCATCTCACTGCTACATCTATTGTCTGCCCCATCTCACTGTTACATCTATTGTCTGCCCCATCTCACTGCTACATCTATTGTCTGCCCCATCTCCCGGTTACATCTCACTGCTACATCTATTGTCTGCCCCATCTCACTGCTACATCTATTGTCTGCCCCATCTCATTGCTACATCTATTGTCTGCCTCATCTCACTGCTACATCTATTGTCTGCCCCATCTCACTGCTACATCTATTGTCTGCCCCATCTCACTGCTACATCTATTGTCTGCCCCATCTCACTGCTACATCTCACTGCTACATCTATTGTCTGCCCCATCTCACTGCTACATCTATTGTCTGCCCCATCTCACTGCTACATCTCACTGCTACATCTATTGTCTGCCCCATCTCACTGCTACATCTATTGTCTGCCCCATCTCATTGCTACATCTATTGTCTGCCCCATCTCACTGCTACATCTATTGTTTGCCCCATTTCCCTGTCCCATCTCACTGCTACATCTATTGTCTGCCCCATCTCACTGCTACATCTATTGTCTGTCCCATCGCACTGCTACATCTATTGTCCGCCCCATCTCACTGCTACATCTATTGTCTGCCCCATCTCACTGCTACATCTATTGTCTGCCCCATCTCCCTGTTCCATCTCACTGCTACATCAATTGTCTGCCCCATCTCACTGTTACATCTATTGTCTGCCCCATCTCACTGCTACATCTATTGTCTGTCCCATCTCACTGCTACATCTATTGTCTGCCCCATCTCACTGCTACATCTATTGTCTGCCCCATCTCACTGCTACATCTATTGTCTGCCCCATCTCACTGATACATCTATTGTCTGCCCCATCTCACTGCTACATCTATTGTCTACCCCATCTCCCTATTCCATCTCACTGTTCCATCTCACTGCTACATCTATTGTCTGCCCCATCTCACTGCTACATCTATTGTCTGCCCCATCTCACTGCTACATCTATTGTCTGCCCCATCTCACTGCTACATCTATTGTCTGCCCCATCTCACTGCTACATCTATTGTCTGCCCCATCTCACTGCTACATCTATTGTCTGCCCCGTCTCCCTGTTCCATCTCACTGCTACATCTATTGTCTGCCCCATCTGACTGCTACATCTATTGTCTGCCCCATCTCACTGCTACATCTATTGTCTGTCCCATCTCACTGCTACATCTCACTGCTACATCTATTGTCTGCCCCATCTCACTGCTACATCTATTGTCTGCCCCATCTCCCTGTTCCATCTCACTGCTACATCTATTGTCTGCCCCATCTCACTGCTACATCTATTGTCTGCCCCATCTCACTGCTACATCTATTGTCTGCCCCATCTCCCTGTTCCATCTCACTGCTACATCTATTGTCTGCCCCATCTCACTTCTACATCTATTGTCTGCCCCATCTCACTGCTACATCTATTGTCTGCCCCATCTCACTGCTACATCTATTGTCTGCCCCATCTGACTGCTACATCTATTGTCTGCCCCATCTCACTGCTACATCTATTGTCTGCCCCATCTCACTGCTACATCTATTGTCTGCCCCATCTCACTGTTCCATCTCACTGCTACATCTATTGTCTGCCCCATCTCACTGCTACATCTATTGTCTGCCCCATCTCACTGCTACATCTATTGTCTGCCCCATCTCACTGCTACATATCACTGCTACATCTATTGTCTGCCCCATCTCACTGCTACATCTATTGTCTGCCCCATCTCACTGCTACATCTATTGTCCGCCCCATCTCACTGCTACATCTATTGTCTGCCCCATCTCACTGCTACATCTATTGTCTGCCCCATCTCACTGCTACATCTATTGTCTGCCCCGTCTCCCTGTCCCATCTGACTGCTACATCTATTGTCTGCCCAATCTCACTGCTACATCTATTGTCTGTTCCATCTCACTGCTTCATCTATTGTCTGCCCCGTCTCCCTGTTCCATCTCACTGCTACATCTATTGTCTGCCCCATCTCACTGCTACATCTATTGTCTGCCCCATCTCACTGCTACATCTATTGTCTGTTCCATCTCACTGTTCCATCTAACTGCTACATATATTGTCTGCCCCATCTCACTGCTACATCTATTGTCTGCCCCATCTCATTGTTCCATCTCACTGCTACATCTATTGTCTGCCCCATCTCATTGCTACATCTATTGTCTGCCCCGTCTCCCTGTTCCATCTCACTGCTACATCTATTGTCTGCCCCATCTCACTGCTACATCTATTGTCTGCCCCATCTCACTGCTACATCTATTGTCTGCCCCATCTCATTGTTCCATCTCACTGCTACATCTATTGTCTGCCCCATCTCACTGCTACATCTATTGTCTGCCCCATCTCACTGCTACATCTATTGTCTGCCCCATCTCACTGCTACATCTATTGTCTGCCCCATCTCACTGATACATCTATTGTCTGCCCCATCTCACTGCTACATCTATTGTCTGCCCCATCTCACTGCTACATCTATTGTCTGCCCCATCTCACTGCTACATCTATTGTCTGCCCCATCTCACTGCTACATCTATTGTCTGTTCCATCTCACTGTTCCATCTAACTGCTACATATATTGTCTGCCCCATCTCACTGCTACATCTATTGTCTGCCCCATCTCACTGCTACATCTATTGTCTGCCCCATCTCACTGCTACATCTCACTGCTACATCTATTGTCTGCCCCATCTCACTGCTACATCTATTGTCTGCCCCATCTCACTGCTACATCTATTGTCTGCCCCATCTCACTGCTACATCTCACTGCTACATCTATTGTCTGCCCCATCTCACTGCTACATCTATTGTCTGCCCCATCTCACTGCTACATCTATTGTCTGCCCCATCTGACTGCTACATCTATTGTCTGCCCCATCTCACTGCTACATCTATTGTCTGCCCCATCTCACTGATACATCTATTGTCTGCCCCATCTCACTGCTACATCTATTGTCTGCCCCATCTCACTGCTACATCTACTGTCTGCCCCATCTCCCTGTACGGTCTGACTGCTCTTATCAGGTCTAGAACCCGCCATTTAACTGATAAATAATAAAGGAAGCGAACCGAGCTGAAATGGCTTCCAATAACAATCGTCGGTGACGTCACGAGGGTCATCCCACTCAGCACGGCACCGCTTTCTATTATCTGCCGCAATCACATACCAGCCTTCAATATTTCAAACACCTTCATCATCTGCCACAATCACATACTAGCCTTCAATATTTCAAACACCTTCATCATCTGCCACAATCACATACTAGCCTTCAATATTTCAAACACCTTCATCATCTGCCGCAATCACATACTAGCCTTCAATATTTCAAACACCTTCATCATCTGCTGCAATCACATACTAGCCTTCAATATTTCAAACACCTTCATCATCAGCCACAATCACATACTAGCCTTCAATATTTCAAACACCTTCATCATCTGCCACAATCACATACTAGCCTTCAATATTTCAAACACCTTCATCATCTGCCGCAATCACACACTAGCCTTCAATATTTCAAACACCTTCATCATCTGCCACAATCACATACTAGCCTTCAATATTTCAAACACCTTCATCATCTGCCACAATCACATACTAGCCTTCAATATTTCAAACACCTTCATCATCTGCCACAATCACATACTAGCCTTCAATATTTCAAAAACCTTCATCATCTGCCACAATCACATACTAGCCTTCAATATTTCAAAAACCTTCATCATCTGCCACAATCACATACTAGCCTTCAATATTTCAAAAACCTTCATCATCTGCCACAATCACATACTAGCCTTCAATATTTCAAACACCTTCATCAGAGGCTCAAAATGGCAAGTGGAACGAACCTGGCACAATGATGCTAAAACACATGACGCAACAGCACCATTGATGATACAGCACAACTGTTGATACAGAGCAATTGATGATATTGCACAGTTGATGATATTGAACAATTGATGATATTGAACAACTGACGATATTGCACAATTGATGATACAGCACAATTGATGATATTGCACATTTGATTATACTGCAGAATTGGCGATATTGCAGAATTAATGATATTGTAGAATTGATGATATTGCAGAATTGATGATATTGCACAATTGATGGTATTGCACAATTGATGATACAGCACATAAAACACAGATGTGTAAAAATGAACATCGCACGTGACGTCATATAAAACATTAAATATGTAAAAATTATCATGGCCCATAGAATGTGGTTGATATTTTTTATAGTATGATTAATGGCATTTTATTATTAGATAATCTCTTCTTTGATTTGGGTCAAACGATACAGTTGGTTGGAGGGTGAAAACTATTTGTGTGTGCAGTGGCGGAACTAGAAAAAGGGGCCACCTTGGAAAAAAAAAATGTTGGGCCCCTATATATATATTATATAGATGGGGCAGACAAACACAGAATACAAACACAAAATACAAACACAAAATACAAACACAAAATACAAACACAAAATACAGTATTACACAAAATACAGTATTACACAAAATACAAACACAAAATACAAACATAAAATACAAACACAAAATACAGTATTACACAAAATACAGTATTACACAAAATACAGTATTACACAAAATACAGTATTACACAAAATACAGTATTACACAAAATACAGTATTACACAAAATACAGTATTACACAAAATACAAACACAAAATACAAACACAAAATACAAACACAAAATACAAACACAAATACAAACATAGAATACTCATTTTGAGCCTGATAGGGGTTTGAAAAAAATTCTTTGCTTTTTTTTTCATTTTAAACAAATGACAAGAACAAATCATGTGAGTGGGTGCATTAGTCTGTTTTAACAATCTCCATTTCATTTTACATCTGCCGTACTGCATCTTTTAAGAGAACCCGTCAAATCATATGCACATGAAAACTTTGTAATGTTTCTCGTGTTATGATTTTTTTTTTTGCATTTATATTATTAAATTTTAATTTCCTTTTTATACTATGTCATTCTTTAATATGTATTTTAAGAAAACTAATAATTAGGAGATGCAATTGCTTATTAATTTGTATAGTACAAATCTATTAAAAGGAGCTTACGGGCATTCTTTTTTTTACTATTTAAAAAGGAAAATAAGTCATGTAAGTGGTTTGAAAGTTTACTTTCACACTACAGCTCACGTATATATGTAAAAAAAAAATTGTCTTAAACGCAACAGCTTGTGTTAGCTACTGTAGAGCATCACTACTGCAGTTTACAAAACCACTAGCAACGCGTAGAAAAATAAAGCCAATTGTAAAATACTCAATGGAGATAATTTAAATTATACACGTTTACTATCACATTTTTTTGTAAAACAAAAAGAAATAAACGTACATAAAACCGAAATTATTGTTATTGTATTATTTTTAATTATTATAGTATAGAATAGTAGTTCAACCAATACAACAAACGTACATTTTTCTTTGTAAAACCTCAATGGATTGTGGGCCCCTAACCAATTAATTATGGTCGGCTGTGGGCCCCCAAAAGGCCTGCCCCCCCCCTCCCCCCCGCACTGTAATTCCGTATCTGAGTGTGTGCGGGGGGGGGGGGGGGGTGTGGCTTGTGCTTCTGCCCTGTCAGGACAACACTCCCCTCCCCCCCCCCTAAAACTAGGAAACTGATCGAGTGCACTAAATTGGTACTTAGGGGTAGAGAAAATATGATTGGTAGCTTAATATTCTTCACACTATAACAACCTGTTTCGAACGAAAATCAATTCTTGATTAAAAAGTAGATGCATTTTTCTTGAAGCAAGCACTGAATGGTTGTAGTTGAAGCAAGCACTGATTGGTTGTAGTTGAAGCAAGCACTGAATGGTTGTAGTTGAAGCAAGCACTGAATGGTTGTAGTTGAAGCAAGCACTGAATGGTTGTAGTTGAAGCAAGCACTACATGGTTGTAGTTGAAGCAAGCACTACATGGTTGTAGTTGAAGCAAGCACTGAATGGTTGTAGTCACAATGCTTGTTCTTATCTCCCCTGATTTAATCCGGTGATTTACAATCCCAGAGGATCCGTGTCTGGTACTCCACCTGTCCGACATGACCGGCCAAGCGTGTCGAGGCTGTCAAAGACGTAAGACGTGTCACACTGGGACGGCGTGCTAATGCAGGTGTGTCGCCTGCCGTGTGTGCAGGTAAAAGTACAGGTGAACATTGCGTTGAAAGAAATACCTTCCTGTCTGTTCATTCTTTCATTCAAGACAACATCATTTAAGGTAATACCAGTCTACTCTTAAAAGCAATCATCTTATAACGTGACCTATTTTATTTTCGATTTATTGATCGCCATGATGAGAAATAGAATTTAACACTAGCAGTACTATAACAACACAGAATAGAATTTAACAATAGCAGTACTATAACAACACAGATATCTCTGTGGAACTTTTCTATTCGTTACAACACTTCGAAGAATTGTTCTTTATATATAGGAATATATATATATATATATATATATATATATATATATATATATTAAATAGGCATTTATGTGTGTTGACTATAGTAGTACTTGTATTGATAAACCATGTGACGTGTGTTTGTAAACTGCTCTCTATACTGATGCCATTACTTGTCTTTACCAATTATTGTCTGGCTGCAAAAACAAGAAAATGATGTCTAAAAAAATACTCCATTCTGTTTGAAATCAAAGAAAAAAAAATGTGTCGATGTGTCGATGATACTACTCTAACCTCAAATCGACAGACACACCACCAGTCATTCAACACACACTCGGTTGTGCCCTAGTCAACAGACACACCAGTTTCTTCCCTTTGTCACCCATACACCAATCACCCCGGTTAGTCACCAATTTACCCCATGATTAACAGACCCCTCCCCTTCACATACCAGACGGCAAGCCATATAGTTACAGGACAATCCTTTAGACCTATTCGTGTCGCAGCCCAAACCTGTGCTCTGCGAGTGTCCCCCCCACACCCCCGCTCCCCTTCAGGAGGTTCCACCCCAACACTGGGGTCTCCGAGTCTCTACCCCCCCCCCCCCTCAACAAAGGATCACTTCCCCAGTTACACTAACGTGTCATGTTTTTTTTTATTCCACTCACTACTAGTGCCACTACCCGATTCTGGAATCTTTCGATCGGTTGTCAAAATGTAACACATCTATCCATTGTTACCCACGTAAAATAGATACTTTATAAAAACAATGGGACCAATGGATGGAGTACTTTAGATAATGATATAAATCCCTATGAAAACTCCCCGCCATTAAAGAGCGTACATTGTGATCCCCCATGCCATTAATCTATTTACAAAGGGCGGCTACCGCTGCTGGTCTGGTCAAGCAGTGACGGAGACAGACCAATCTCGAGTTGCGATTTGCTTGCTTTATCGATCAACGACTGCTTTCACATTAGGAGCTATTTCATAGTGGAAGCACTTGAGGTTGTTTTTTTTTTCATGGTGCTAACGTGTTTAAATAAATAACATTTCGGTGGCACATGTAGCAGAATGTTTTGATGTTCACTTAAAATTACAGCTTACATTCTAGCTATGTCTTTATGCATGATGGTGTGAGGTATCTATCAGCTAGTACCACAATATAGCGAATACCATCACACAGCTAGTTCTGTTATACAGCTAGACCATCATACATCTAGTTACATTATACAGCTAGTACCATCACACAGCTAGTTACATTATACAGCTAGTACCATCACACAGCTAACACCTTCATGCAGCTAGTACCATCACACAAATAGTACCATCATGTAGCTAGGCCATGGGTCGGCAACCTTTTGAGACGGAAGAGCCAAAGGTTACAATCTACAAAATTTCCCGATTTTTAAAGAGCCACTAACATTCGTAAGTGCACTACACTAGTGGAGAACATGGAACCATTGGCACGGGACTGGCTACAGCAAAGTTGTGGGGCTGGACCTAATGCCCAGTGGCTGTCAGCTGTCCATATACACTCTACTCCACCCCTTTCTCGTTGTTTTTTATTTTGTTTAAAGTTGTTTTTGTTTATTCAGAATAATATTTTATGAGTTTTGAAAATAAAATAATGTAATTATTATGGAACGAGAGCCGCATATTGACACCAAAAGAGCCGCATGCGGCTCGCGAGCCGCAGGTTGCTAGCCCTATCAGAGAGCTAGTACCATCACATAGCTAGTACCATCATGCAGCTAGTACCATCTCAAACTAAACCACCACACAGCTAGTACCATAATACAGCTAATACCATCATACAGCTAGTACCATCATGCAGCTAGTACCATTATACATCTAGTACCATCTCAAGCTAAACCACCACACAGCTAGTACCATCTCAAGCTAAACCACCACACAGCTAGTACCATAATACAGCTAATTCCATCACACAGCTAGTACCATCATGCAGCTAGTACCATTATACAGCTAGTTCCATCACACAGCTAATACCATCATACAGCTAGTACCATCATGCAGCTAGTACCATTATACATCTAGTACCATCTCAAGCTAAACCACCACACAGCTACTACCTTCATGCAGCTAGTACAATCACACAGCTAATTCCATTATACAGCTAGTTCCATCACACTGCTAATACCATCACACAGCTAGTACCATCATGCAGCTTGGCCTATCAGAGAGCTAGTACCATATCACAGCTAATACCATCACGCAGCTAGTACCATCATTCAGCTAGTACCATCACACAGCTAATTCCATCATACAGCTAATACCATCATGCAGCTAGTACCAACATGCAGCTAGTACCATCATACAGCTAGTACCATCATACAGCTAGTACCATCACATAACTAATGCCATCGCGTAGCTAATAGCGTCACGTAGCTAATAGCATCATGCAGCTAGGCCTATCAGAGAGCTAGTACCATCACACAGGCTGTTGTGTTGACTGATGGATGATCCAGATGCTAATTATCTTCAGAGAGCCATTGGTCACGCTGTGACGTCATGGCCTGTTGCAGCTCATTTGCTGGTCTCATCTTCACCTTGCTCTTGCTGGTTGTGTCGCTGACCTTGACCTTGATCGGCATCCTGACGGACTGTTGGTTCTTTGTGGATACGAAAGGTATTCTTCTGGACGGGGAGACTGTCAAGAGAGACAACTACCATTTTGGTTTCTGGAGGAAATGCTATGACAACCTACCTTCAGGTAAGTTCTTATACCGAATATTGCAATATTAGGATTAAAAGATATTTCATATGCTTTGTGCTTAGATTTTTAAAAGATATGCGCAGACGTATTTACGTTTTTTATGCGATAAATATCTCATCGTGGATCGTGGAATGGTGCAACCCCACCTTTACACCTCCCTACACATCACAGACTTGAAACTTTCTTTGCAACTTGAGCTTTCAAATATACTGTTCTATAACCTGTCAATGTACATTTAACAATATATCTGCTCATGTCTAGATCCCTATATATCTGCTCCTGTCTAGATACCCTATATATCTGCTCCTCTCCTGTCTAGATCCCCTACATATCTGCTACTGTCTAGATTCCCTACATATCTGCTCCTGTCTAGATCGCCTACATATCGGCTACCCTCCTGTCTAGATTCCCTACATATCTGCTCCTGTCTAGATACCCTATATATCTGCTACTGTCTAGATTCCCTACATATCTGCTCCTGTCTAGATCGCCTACATATCTGCTACTGTCTAGATTCCCTACATATCTGCTCCTGTCTAGATTCCCTACATATCTGCTCCTGTCTAGATACCCTATATATCTGCTCCTCTCCTGTCTAGATCCCCTACATATCTGCTCCTGTCTAGATACCCTACATATCTGCTCCTGTCTAGATTCCCTACATATCTGCTCCTGTCTAGATACCCTATATATCTGCTCCTCTCCTGTCTAGATCCCCTAGATATCTGCTCCTGTAGATCCCCCTAAATATCTGCCCATGAACGTTCCAATTTTATACATTTCCGTCTGCTAAATGAAATTATTTTTCCAGCCACCATGAGCCAGGCCATCAGACGGTATACAGCAGGCCGTGAGAGGCCTCAGGCAAGTCAAATTCAAGCTGGCTTTCAATACATTATTTCAATCAACTCTCTTACATCAAGTTTTCTTGTTCCGTGCCCCAACACTCGCTACAATCAACTCTCTAGCATTTAGCTGTTTTGTTCCGTGCCCCCCCCCCAACACTCGCTACAATCAACTCTCTAGCATTTAGCTGTTTTGTTCCGTGCCCCCCCCCCCCCCCCCCCAACACTCGCTACAATCAACTCTCTAGCATTTAGCTGTTTTGTTCCGTGCCCCCCCCCCCCCAACACTTGCTACAATCAACTCTCAAGCATTTAGCTGTTTTGTTCCGTGCCCCCCCCCAACACTCGCTACAATCAACTCTCTAGCATTTAGCTGTTCTGTTCCGTGTCCCCAACACTCGCTACAATCAACTCTCTAGCATTTAGCTGTTTTGTTCCGTGCCCCCCCCCCCCCCCACACTCGCTACAATCAACTCTCTAGCATTTAGCTGTTCTGTTCCGTGCCTCCAACACTCGCTACAATCAACTCTCTAGCATTTAGCTGTTTTGTTCCGTGCCCCCAACACTCGCTACAATCAACTCTCTAGCATTTAGCTGTTCTGTTCCGTGCCTCCAACACTCGCTACAATCAACTCTCTAGCAGTTAGCTGTTTTGTTCCGTGCCCCCCCCCCCCCACACACACACACTCGCTACAATCAACTCTCTAGCATTTAGCTGTTTTGTTCCGTGCCTCCAACACTCACTATGCTAATGTTTTAAGTGAGCACTCGGGGGAACGCTCAGCTGAGTTTTCTCTCCTATCCATTTCTAATAGTGAGACTCTAGCCAAGCGTGACGGTTTGAAAGAAAAACACAAAGTCTAATCTTCCCATTCATTTCAAAGTTGGTCAGGTAATGCTTTCAACTTGCTTATATTTGGAGGCGTGGATTCCTAAAGAAAATTAGGTGTTAAAACGTTTATGCAATGCCTGTATAATGTTAGATGTGAATCTTGGACACATATCTACTTGCGTGAATTCACATGAGCATATAGGTGAAAACGTCCCTGAAACATCGGTTGATGCAAACCAACATTCAAGTAACGAAAACATACACACATCAACCGTACTTTCTACTTAAATTATCCTGATATATAAACCTACTCTCATCCTGATATATAAACATACTCTAGTCATCCAGATGTATAAACCTACTCAAGTCACCCTATATAGAAACCTACTGTAGTTTTTCTGATATATAAATCTACTGTAGTTATCCTCATGTAGAAATCTACTGTAGTTATCCTAAAGTATAAACCTACTGTAGTTATCCTGATGTATAAACCTAGTAATTATCCTGATGTAGAAACCTACTGTAGTTATCCTGATGTATAAGCCTAGTAATTATCCTGATGTATAAACCTACTGTTTATTTACTGAAATATCAACCTAGTGTATTTATGCTCTATACAACCGCTGTTACTTTTGAGATATATAAATCTACTGCAGTTATATATTAAAGTCCTGCATTTTTACTCCTAGAAAACCTTCTGTAGTTATACTGATCTATAAACCTGCTGTAGTTTGAAGCATACAGACGAAAATGTGAGCGATCGCATTAAGCCAAGCAGTAAACTCAATTTTCGGACAATCACTAGAGAGCTCTTATCGACCAGCTGATCGTGCCGGCATAGAACAACACTTGGTGTACATAGAAGAACATTTGGTGTACATAGAACAACACTTGGTGTACATAGAAGAACATTTGGTGTACACAGAACAACACTTGGTGTACATAGAAGAACATTTGGTGTACATAGAACAACACTTGGTGTACATAGAAGAACATTTGGTGTACATAGAACAACACTTGGTGTACATAGAACAACATTTGGTGTACACAGAACAACACTTGGTGTACATAGAACAACACGTCATGTATATAGAAAAACAAAACACCTTCTCAGCATAGAAAAACAGTATACGCTTAATAAGTTTTTCTTTCAAACTTCTTAAAGCATATCTAATAGTAGGGTGATTAAAAGCAAATGGCGAACTCATTAAGTATACTGAGAAACGTTCAATAGCCTACAGTAAAGCATGCAAAAAATATGTCAACGGTAGACATTAAACAGAAAACAATTGGTCTGTGTAAAAGCCATATCGAGGTTACAAATTAAGTAATTGGTCTATTTGAAGCCCATGTCAAGGGTGCATATTAAACAATTGGTCTATTTAAAGCCCAGTTCAAGTGTACATATTAAACAATTGGTCTATTTAAAGCCCATGTCAAGGGCACATATTACACAATTGGTCTATTTGAAGCCCATGTCAAGGGTGCATATTAAACAACTGGTCTATTTAAAGCCCAGTTCAAGTGTACATATTAAATAATTGGTCTATTTAAAGCACACGTCAAGGGCACATATTACACAATTGGTCTATTTGAAGCCCATGTCAAGGAAACATATTACACAATTGGTCTATTTAAAGCCCATGTCAAGGGTACATATTAAACAATTGGTCTATTTAAAGCCCATGTCAAGGGCACATATTACACAATTGGTCTATTTAAAGCCCATGTCAAGGGTACATATTAAACAATTGGTCTATTTAAAGCCCATGTCAAGGGCACATATTACACAATTGGTCTATTTGAAGCCCATGTCAAGGAAACATATTACACAATTGGTCTATTTAAAGCCCATGTCAAGGAAACATATTACACAATTGGTCTATTTGAAGCCCATGTCAAGGAAACATATTACACAATTGGTCTATTTAAAGCCCATGTCAAGGAAACATATTACACAATTGGTCTATTTAAAGCCCATGTCAAGGAAACATATTACACAATTGGTCTATTTAAAGCCCATGTCAAGTGAACATATTACACAATTGGTCTATGTAAGCGCTTTGAATAAAAGAGCCCAGAGAAAGCACATCGAACCAGTCACGTGGTTCCCGTGTCTTATATCCACTATGTGTCCCGGAGTCCTGAGCCCCAATCTAATCTATCACCGCAGTCTAGCAGGACTTGCAGCCCCTCCCCTCCCCCTGTGGCCCGTATATCAGCCAGTCGTCCCATCATGCTCTCTTATCTCTAGCAAGGCTTGTTTGATTTGACCAATTTCCCCGCTACTTTTGATTATTTCATTTTCTCCAGTCTTTGTCGCGTTCCCTCGTTAACTGTCTCATTTCCATTTTCTCACACCAGAACCCATTAGAGTACTGGGAAATGGGTTTACCTGAGGAGGCAAGTAAAAGCTATTTGATAAGAAATATCATTGACTGGCTTGAACATGGGGCTTATTTGTATCCAGTGGGAAAAATAATCTCTTCAAAAAGCAGATTTTGGCCAGTTCAAGTTTTTTCAGGCAAACTGCAACATGACTAGCTTGTAGGTGGAGGTGGTGATGGTTGTTGTGGTGGTGGTTTTTGTGATGGTGGTGGTTGTGGTGGTGGTGGTGGTGGTGGTGGCTGTGTTGGTGGTTGTGTTGGTGGTGGAGGTGGTGATGGTTGTTGTGGTGGTGGTTTTGGTGATGGTGGTGGTTGTGTTGGTGGTGGTGTTTGTGTTGATGGTGGTTGTGGTGGTGGTGGTGGTTGTGTTGGTGGTGGAGGTTGTGTTGGTGGTGGAGGTGGTAGTGGTTGTTGTGGTGGTGCTTGTGGTGATGGTGGTGGAGGTGGTGGTGATGGTGGTGGTGTTGATGGTGATAACTATGGTGATGGTGGAGAGGGTGGTGATGGTGGTGGTGGTGGTGATGGTGGTGGTGGTGGAAGAGGACACCTATATATTGCAGTTGGTAGATGATAGGATCAGCCAAATTAGATGCTAAGTACAGCCAGACAGACTTTAAATGCTAGGAACAGGCAGACAAAATTTAGATGCTAAGAACAGACAGACAAACAGACGTTGTTACATGCTAGAACAGCCAACAGCCTGTGTTCCAGCCTCTCGCTGTTCGCAGCCTACAGCCGAGTGTTGTTTTAATTGCTTCTATTCATTGCTTTTTAATGCTTTCGCGCGACTTATTGATTTCTCCGAATAAATATCGGCGTGTGATTGCAGGAGGTGACACAGACACTAGAGGTGACACAGTCCCTAGAGGTGACACAGTCCCCAGAGGTGACATTCTCTTGCTTTCAGGGTGATGACGTGGTCACGCTCATCGGTCACAGTTGATTGATCAAAAGCAGAGAGACAGACCGCTGAATAGATCAGAGAGACAGACCGCTGAATAGATCAGAGAGACAGATCGCTGAATAGATCAGAGAGACAGACCGCTGAATAGATCAGAGAGACAGACCGCTGAATAGATCAGAGATACAGTTAGACCGCTGAATAGATCAGAGAGACGGACCGCTGAATAGATCAGAGAGACAGACCGCTGAATAGATCAGAGAGACAGACCGCTGAATAGATCAGAGAGACAGACCGCTGAATAGATCAGAGAGACAGACCGCTGAATAGATCAGAGAGACAGACCGCTGAATAGATCAGAGAGACAGACCGCTGAATAGATCAGAGAGACAGACCGCTGAATAGATCAGAGAGACAGACCGCTGAATAGATCAGAGAGGTAGATAGATAGTTAGACCGCTGAATCGATCAACAGGAGAGAGGCAGCTAGACCGCCCCCCCCCCCCTCTGTCAATTATTCCCTGCCGTTTAACAACAGAAGAGTTACCCCCCCCCCCCTTCTTCCATTCCCCTCACACACCACCAACTAGTTACCTTAGCCCAAGTATATTTGTTATACGTGTGGGTTACGTCAAACAGAAAAAAGACAGCTAAATTTACCTAGCTATTCTGTAGAATGCCAAATTACTTCTTAAAGTTTCTTAACCTTCTAACCTTAAAATAAAAAAAAAACAACCTAGACTTAACCACATCTCTAACCCTAACCCTTAGCCTGAACTAAACTAATCCAGCTTAAAACCCTCTGTGTTTTATATCAATACTTTGTGTTTTAGATCAATACTTTGTGTTTTAGATCAACACTTTGTGTTTTAGATCAACACTTTGTGTTTTAGATCAACACTTTGTGTTTTAGATCAACACTTTGTGTTTTAGATCAACACTTTGTGTTTTAGATCATCACTTTGTGTTTTAGATCAACACTTTGTGTTTTAGATCAACACTTTGGTGTTAGCGAACTAACTACAAACGATAGTTGGTGGTTCTAACTTAGCTCTGCACAGAAAGAGAGTTCAAATAAAGAGCTTCAAACTGATGGTCTGTCTAACATTAAGTCCTACAAACTGATGGACTGTCTAACATTATGTCCTACAAACTGATGGACTGTCTAACATTAAGTCCTTCAAACTGATGGACTGTCTAACATTATGTCCTACAAACTGATGGACTGTCTAACATTAAGTCCTACAAACTGATGGACTTTCTAACATTAAGTCCTACAAACTGATGGACTGTCTAACATTAAGTCCTACAAACTGATGGACTGTCTAACATTAAGTCCTACAAACTGATGGACTGTCTAACATTAAGTCCTACAAACTGATGGACTGTCTAACATTAAGTCCTACAAACTGATGGACTGTTTAACATTAAGTCCTACAAACTGATGGACTGTCTAACATTAAGTCCTACAAACTGATGGACTGTCTAACATTAAGTCCTACAAACTGATGGACTGTCTAACATTAAGTCCTACAAACTGATGGACTGTCTAACATTATGTCCTACAAACTGATGGACTGTCTAACATTAAGTCCTACAAACTGATGGACTGTCTAACATTAAGTCCTACAAACTGATGGACTGTCTAACATTAAGTCCTACAAACTGATGGACTGTCTAACATTAAGTCCTACAAACTGATGGACTGTCTAACATTATGTCCTACAAACTGATGGACTGTCTAACATTAAGTCCTACAAACTGATGGACTGTCTAACATTAAGTCCTACAAACTGATGGACTGTCTAACATTATGTCCTACAAACTGATGGACTGTCTAAAATTAAGTCCTACAAACTGATGGACTGTCTAACATTAAGTCCTACAAACTGATGGACTGTCTAACATTATGTCCTACAAACTGATGGACTGTCTAACATTAAGTCCTACAAACTGATGGACTGTCTAACATTAAGTCCTACAAACTGATGGACTGTCTAACATTAAGTCCTACAAACTGATGGACTGTCTAACATTAAGTCCTACAAACTGATGGACTGTCTAAAATTAAGTCCTACAAACTGATGGACTGTCTAACATTAAGTCCTACAAACTGATGGACTGTCTAACATTAAGTCCTACAAACTGATGGACTGTCTAACATTAAGTCCTACAAACTGATGGACTGTCTAACATTAAGTCCTACAAACTGATGGACTGTCTAACATTAAGTCCTACAAACAAGCTACTATCTAACCATAACGGCACACAGTCGTATTTAACGTCTGAACATATGACTGCACTTTAATGTCAGGGTGAAACATGAACATATGACTGCACTTTAATGTCAGGGTGAAACATGAACATATGACTGCACTTTAATGTCAGTGTGAAATATGAACATATGACTGCACTTTAATGTACGTGTGAAATATGAACATATGACTGCACTTTAATGTCAGGGTGAAATATGAACATATGACTGCACTATAATGTCAGGGTGAAATATGAACATATGACTGCACCATGTTGACAGTCGCCTTGGGCATATCTGACATGGCCGGACCCATGGGCTTTTGACAAATCGATTTCAATATCTTATTTTTCTCCCCTCTGGTACGCATCTTGTAGTATTGATTTTCAAGAGTGATCATTACACCATGAGAAGTGAAGAGGCAAATGTACGAGTCCTCAAAATGTATCCCCCCCCCCCCACACACACAACTCTGCTAGGCCGTGATTCTAAGGCCAGGCTCTTATGTCTGAGGATTTAGTGGCACTGCTCATCAGTTTCAGCCCCGCATCTTTCCGATTTGACTCGAAATCATTCAACTTTCAATGCCTGGCTTATGGTCTTGTATTCTTGTAAGGGATTTCAACGGATGCAATCTGTCTGCAGAACTGATGGAGTATTTGGGACAGGATCCTGTAGTAAAGCTGGGATAAGTTTAGTAATGTCAGGATATACAACACATCCATACATAACAAATACAGAATCGTATGATTGCTATCCGTAAACAAGAAAGGGCATATGTAATATAGACTAACTTAGATTACATAGAATATATATATATATATTATGTATATATATATATATATATATATATATATATATATATATATATATATATATATATATATATATATATATATGTGTGTGTGTGTAGCGTAGGTAAGAATAAGGTAGAACACACCTCGGCGACTACCCAGTTGCCAGGGGCGTGTTAGGACATTCCCGGGAGCAACCAGGTAGCTACCTGG
Organism: Physella acuta; assembly: GCF_028476545.2. NCBI lineage: Eukaryota > Metazoa > Mollusca > Gastropoda > Physidae > Physella > Physella acuta. The sequence goes on along the minus strand of NW_026731775.1, from coordinate 1,121,080 downwards.
TTCAGTTTAATCATCGAATGTCGTGTGCACTGTGTTCCTGTCGTATGCGGCTCTTTAAGAATAATTTGGGAGCCGAAGTGCTCTGGAGGGAGCCAGGGGTGGGTGCTGCAAGTCTTCCAACAGCCAGGGCACCGGTGAAGGCACCTTTGATTTAGTCAACGATTATTGTAGCCCACCGTATCTATAGTGTATAGCACTCTTTAAAACGATAAGCCCAGGGAGCTAAATCACTTCTTGGCAGAGATTGTCCACTAGTCTCTCTGATAGAGAATGTCCACTGGTCTCTCTGATAGAGAATGTCCACTGGTCTCTCTGATAGAGATTGTCCATGGTCTCTCTGATAGAGATTGTCCATGGCCTCTCTGATAGAGAATGTCCACTGGTCTCTCTGATAGAGATTGTCCATGGCCTCTCTGATAGAGAATGTCCACTGGTCTCTCTGATAGAGATTGTCCATGGTCTCTCTGATAGAGATTGTCCATGGCCTCTCTGATAGAGAATGTCCACTGGTCTCTCTGATAGAGATTGTCCATGGTCTCTCTGATAGAGATTGTCCATGGTCTCTCTGATAGAGAATGTCCACTGGTCTCTCTGATAGAGATTGTCCATGGCCTCTCTGATAGAGATTGTCCATGGTCTCTCTGATAGAGATTGTCCACTGGTCTCTCTGATAGAGATTGTCCACTGGTCTCTCTGATAGAGATTGTCCATGGCCTCTCTGATAGAGATTGTCCACTAGTCTCTCTGATAGAGAATGTCCACTGGTCTCTCTGATAGAGATTGTCCATGGTCTCTCTGATAGAGATTGTCCATGGTCTCTCTGATAGAGAATGTCCACTGGTCTCTCTGATAGAGAATGTCCACTGGTCTCTCTGATAGAGATTGTCCACTGGTCTCTCTGATAGAGATTGTCCATGGTCTCTCTGATAGAGAATGTCCACTGGTCTCTCTGATAGAGAATGTCCACTGGTCTCTCTGATAGAGATTGTCCATGGTCTCTCTGATAGAGATTGTCCATGGTCTCTCTGATAGAGAATGTCCACTGGTTTCTCTGATAGAGATTGTCCACTGGTCTCTCTGATAGAGATTGTCCATGGTCTCTCTGATAGAGATTGTCCACTGGTCTCTCTGATAGAGATTGTCCACTGGTCTTGCTTATAACAGCTAGAGATGAATCGGACCTGAAGCAGACTGGGATATTGCTATGAGAGATAAATGAGAAAATGATATCTGTGGGAGAAATCCATGCAGAAACTGGTCGATGCTGGTCTATCTCGAGTGATTGTAAATTTGATAGTGCAAGATTTGATAAGGGGCTAGAAATATTGTGGTTTATACTGGGGTATAGACTCAGCTCAGGGAGTGGTTTAAACTGAGCTTTGGCTGTGTTTAGACTGGGGTTTAGACTGAGCTCAGGGAGTGGTTTAAACTGAGCTTTGGCTGTGTTTAGACTGGGGTTTAGCCATTTGTTTAGACTGGGGTTTAGACCTGTGTTTAGACTGGGGTTTAGACTTGTGTTTAGACTGAGATTAGACCGGGGATTTTTTTTTTTTTTTTGGTTGATTCTAGCAATGTTTTGTTAAAATTGGTTGAATGAAATTTCATATTATGTTTAGAAAAGTTACAGGGGTTATGAAAAAGTTGACTTTGTTCAGAAAAGTGAACTGTGGATGAGACTAGTGAGATGTAGAGAGCTTTTTGTGTGGACCACTTGGCCTTGTCTTTAAACTGTAATGTGTACGGTTTTTATTGTGGTATATGTTAAGGAAGTGCTTAGTCTGATCAGCGGTAGGCGAAATAACTAACGTGTTAATTTCAGTAAGCTGCTATCTATTTAATTTAACTTGTATTTATGCGTAAATTTACTATTATACTTTTTGAACGGATGTTTGACTGACTTGATATAGTCTAGACCTAATGCTATATTTTTGTTGTTAGTGTAGATGGCATTTACAAAATAATTCTTAACGTACTATAGACCCATCATACACTAGGGTTAGGATTAAGGGTTAGGGATATTGATTAGGGTTAGTCTAAGAAAGATTTTTATCAGAGGTAAGATTAAGAATTGAAACTAAATGATTCAACTAAGCGTCCAGTATTTCTTCCAGACTTTTTTCTCCGGGGGGGGGGGGGCACTTTAAATTTTCGGGGGGGGGGGGGGGCGGTAGACTTTCTTTGGGGGGATGCCTGGAAGAAACTCTGTAAGCGTCTTGTAGCAGCGAGCGTTGGTGGATACAAGAAGTGTGTTTGTTATCTCGACATCCCATTGGCTGAAAATGAGCACATTGCGTTTTTCGTCTACCCTTTGACGTATAATAATCACTCACCTGTGTTATACGTCAAATGTTATTTTTAGGACGAATATTCCACTAACATCTTTAAGCATTGCACACTAGTCTCTTGAGGTTCCCTAACAAATGAACTTTTTTTTTCAGAACTACCACTTAATGAGGATTTAGCGGCTGAGAAAAACTGTGTTTTAATCTATGGGAAACTCACTCCTAAATCAGGACAAAATCTTACAACTAAAGAAGATTTGCTCATTGGTAGGTTTGCACGCGTTTAATAATATTTGTGCTTAGATTTAGGTTAGGCTTAATTAATATGATTGTTCCTTTTCGTTTGATGCAAAATTGAATAGTGTGCTTAATACAGATGAATGTAGTGTAGTATTATTCGAGGAATCTTTCAGACATTATGATGTAGGTTATTATGTGATGAATCTTTCAAACAGGGAATTTTAGGTTATTATGTGATAAATCTTTCATACAATATTGTCTAGGTTATTATGTGATGAATCATTCTTACATGTAATATTAGATTATTCTGTGATGAATTTTTTACACATTGTTATATAGGATATTATGTGATGAATCTTACAGACATTGTTGTGTATGCTATTATGTGATGAACATTCTAGACATTGTTGTGTATGCTATTATGTGATGAATCTTACAGACATTGTTGTGTATGCTATTATGTGATCAATCTTACAGACAGTGTTGTGTATGTGATTATGTGATTACCTGATTATGTCATTATGTCATTATGTGTTTATGTGATTATGTGATTAAGTGATTATGTGATTACCTCATTATATGATTACCTGATTATGTCATTATGTGATTATGTGATTACCTGATTATGTGATTACCTGATTATGTCATTATGTGACTATGATGAATGTTTTGACTGTTGACAGAGCTGTCCAGGTCTTACATTGGACTGACCATAACATTCGCTGCTGTCCAGTTGGCCACCATCTTGATACTTCTGTGTGGCACCTGGCCAGGACGGTGTGGCCAGGTCAAGCGGCCATGTTTGTACGTTCTGGCCGTCATCGTTCAGACCCTAGCTAGTAGGTTGTGTGTTGTTGTCTAGGTTCAAATGTCAGACCCTAGCTAGTAGGTTGTGTGTTGTTGTCTAGGTTCAAATATCAGACCTTAGCTAGTAGGTTTTATCTTGTTGTCTAGGTCCAAATATCAGACCCTAGCTAGTAGGTTTTATCTTGTTGTCTAGGTCCAAATATCAGACCCTAGCCAGTAGGTTGTGTGTTGTTGTCTAGGTTCAAATATCAGACCCTAGCTAGTAGGTTGTGTGTTGTTGTCTAGGTTCAAATATCAGACCCTAGCTAGTAGGTTGTGTGTTGTTGTCTAGGTTCAAATATCAGACCCTAGCTAGTAGGGTGTGTGTTGTTCTCTAGGTTCAAATATCAGACCCTAGCTAGTAGGTTTTATCTTGTTGTCTAGGTCCAAATATCAGACCCTAGCCAGTAGGTTGTGTGTTGTTTAGGTCCAAATATCAGACCCTAGCTAGTAGGTTTTGTGTTGTTGTCTAGGTTCAAATATCAGACCCTAGCTAGTAGGTTGTGTGTTGTTCTCTAGTCTCTAGGTTCAAATATCAGACCCTAGCTAGTAGGTTTTATCTTGTTGTCTAGGTCCAAATATCAGACCCTAGCTAGTAGGTTGTGTGTTCTCTAGGTTCAAATATCAGACCCTAGCTAGTAGGTTGTGTGTTGTTCTCTAGGTTCAAATATCAGACCCTAGCCAGTAGGTTGTGTGTTGTTGTCTAGGTTCAAATATCAGACCCTAGCTAGTAGGTTGTGTGTTGTTGTCTAGGTTCAAATATCAGACCCTAGCTAGTAGGTTTTATCTTGTTGTCTAGGTTCAAATATCAGACCCTAGCTAGTAGGTTTTATCTTGTTGTCTAGGTCCAAATATCAGACCCTAGCTAGTAGGTTGTGTGTTGTTCTCTAGGTTCAAATATCAGACCCTAGCTAGTAGGTTTTATCTTGTTGTCTAGGTCCAAATATCAGACCCTAGCTAGTAGGTTTTATGTTGTTGTCTAGGTCCAAATATTAGACCCTAGCTAGTAGGTTTTATCTTGTTGTCTAGGTTCAAATATCAGACCCTAGCTAGTAGGTTGTGTGTTGTTCTCTAGGTCCAAATATCAGACCCTAGCTAGTAGGTTGTGTGTTGTTCTCTAGGTCCAAATATCAGACCCTAGCTAGTAGGTTGTGTGATGTTGTCTAGGTCCAAATATCAGACCCTAGCTAGTAGGTTTTATGTTGTCTAGGTCCAAATATCAGACCCTAGCTAGTATGTTTTATCTTGTTGTCTAGGTTCAAATATCAGACCCTAGCTAGTAGGTTTTATCTTGTTGTCTAGGTCCAAATATCAGACCCTAGCTAGTAGGTTTTATGTTGTTGTCTATCAGACCCTAGCTAGTAGGTTGTGTGTTGTTGTCTAGGTCCAAATATCAGACCCTAGTTAGTAGGTTTTATGTTGTTGTCTAGGTCCAAATATCAGACCCTAGCCAGTAGGTTGTGTGTTGTTGTCTAGGTCCAAATATCAGACCCTAGCTAATTGGTTTTATGTTGTCTAGGTCCAAATATCAGACCCTAGCCAGTAGGTTGTGTGTTGTCTAGGTCCAAATATCAGACCCTAGCCAGTAGGTTGTGTGTTGTCTAGGTCCAAATATCAGACCCTAGCTAGTAGGTTGTGTGTTGTTGTCTAGGTCCAAATATCAGACCCTAGCTAGTAGGTTGTGTGTTGTTGTCTAGGTCCAAATATCAGACCCTAGCTAGTAGGTTGTGTGTTGTTGTCTAGGTCCAAATATCAGACCCTAGCCAGTAGGTTGTTTGTTGTCTAGGTTTAAATATCAGACCCTAGCTAGTAGGTTGTGTGTTGTCTAGGTCCAAATATCAGACCCTAGCTAGTAGGTTTTATCTTGTTGTCTAGGTTCAAATATCAGACCCTAGCAAGTAGGTTATGTGTTGTTGTCTAGGTCCAAATATCAGACCCTAGCCAGTAGGTTGAGTGTTGTTGTCTAGGTCCAAATATCAGACGCTAGCCAGTAGGTTGTGTGTTGTCTAGGTCCAAATATCAGACCCTAGCTAGTACGTTTTATGTTGTTGTCTAGGTCCAAATATCAGACCCTAGCTAGTAGGTTGTGTGTTGTTGTCTAGGTCCAAATATTAGACCCTAGCTAGTAGGTTTTATGTTGTTGTCTAGGTCCAAATATCAGACCCTAGCTAGTAGGTTGTGTGTTGTTGTCTAGGTCCAAATATCAGACCCTAGCTAGTAGGTTTTATCTTGTTGTCTAGGTCAAAATATCAGACCCTAGCTAGTAGGTTTTATCTTGTTGTCTAGGTCCAAATATCAGACCCTAGCTAGTAGGTTTTATGTTGTTGTCTAGGTCCAAATATCAGACCCTAGCTAGTAGGTTGTATGTTGTTGTCTAGGTCCAAATATCAGACCCTAGCTAGTAGGTTTTATGTTGTTGTCTAGGTCCAAATATCAGACCCTAGCTAGTAGGTTTTATGTTGTCTAGGTCCAAATATCAGACCCTAGCTAGTAGGTTTTATGTTGTCTAGGTCCAAATATCTGACCCTAGCTAGTAGGTTTTATGTTGTTGTCTATGTCCAAATATCAGACCCTAGCTAGTAGGTTGTATGTTGTTGTCTAGGTCCAAATATCAAAATATCAGACCCTAGCTAGTAGGTTTTATGTTGTCTAGGTTTAAATATCAGACCCTAGCTAGTAGGTTTTATGTTGTTGTCTAGGTCCAAATATCAGACCCTAGCTTGTAGGTTTTATGTTGTTGTCTAGGTCCAAATATCAGACCCTAGCTAGTAGGTTTATCTTGTTGTCTAGGTCGAAATATCAAATCCTAGCTAGTAGGTTTTATCTTGTTGTCTAGGTCAAAATATCAGACCCTAGCTAGTAGGTTTTATCTTGTTGTCTAGGTCCAAATATCAGACCCTAGCTAGTCGGTTTTATGTTGTCTAGGTCCAAATATCAGACCCTAGCTAGTAGGTTGTATGTTGTTGTCTAGGTCCAAATATCAGACCCTAGCTAGTAGGTTTTATGTTGTTGTCTAGGTCCAAATATCAGACCCTAGCTAGTAGGTTTTATGTTGTCTAGGTCCAAATATCAGACCCTAGCTAGTAGGTTTTATGTTGTCTAGGTCCAAATATCTGACCCTAGCTAGTAGGTTTTATGTTGTTGTCTATGTCCAAATATCAGACCCTAGCTAGTAGGTTGTATGTTGTTGTCTAGGTCCAAATATCAAAATATCAGACCCTAGCTAGTAGGTTTTATGTTGTCTAGGTTTAAATATCAGACCCTAGCTAGTAGGTTTTATGTTGTTGTCTAGGTCCAAATATCAGACCCTAGCTTGTAGGTTTTATGTTGTTGTCTAGGTCCAAATATCAGACCCTAGCTAGTAGGTTTATCTTGTTGTCTAGGTCGAAATATCAAATCCTAGCTAGTAGGTTTTATCTTGTTGTCTAGGTCCAAATATCAGACCCTAGCCAGTAGGTTTTATGTTGTCTAGGTCCAAATATCAGACCCTAGCTAGTAGGTTTTATGTTGTTGTCTAGGTCCAAATAGCATACCCTAGCTAGTAGGTTTTATGTTGTTGTCTAGGTCCAAATATCAGACCCTAGCTAGTAGGTTTTATGTTGTCTAGGTCTAAATATCAGACCCTAGCTAGTAGGTTTTATGTTGTTGTCTAGGTCCAAATATCAGACCCTAGCTAGTAGGTTTTATGTTGTCTAGGTCTAAATATCAGACCCTAGCTAGTAGGTTTTATGTTGTTGTCTAGGTCCAAATATCAGACCCTAGCTAGTAGGTTTTATGTTGTCTAGGTCCAAATATCAGACCCTAGCTAGTAGGTTGTGTGTTGTTGTCTAGGTCGAAATATCAAATCCTAGCTAGTAGGTTTTATCTTGTTGTCTAGGTCCAAATATCAGACCCTAGCTAGTAGGTTTTATGTTGTCTAGGTCCAAATATCAGACCCTAGCCAGTAGGTTATGTGTTGTTGTCTAGGTCCAAATATCAGACCCTAGCTAGTAGGTTTTATGTTGTCTAGGTCCAAATATCAGACCCTAGCCAGTAGGTTGTGTGTTGTTGTCTAGGTCCAAATATCAGACCCTAGCTTGTAGGTTTTATCTTGTTGTCTAGGTCCAAATATCAGACCCTAGCTAGTAGGTTTTATGTTGTTGTCTAGGTCCAAATATCAGACCCTAGCTAGTAGGTTTTATGTTGTCTAGGTCCAAATATCAGACCCTAGCTAGTAGGTTTTATCTTGTTGTCTAGGTCCAAATATCAGACCCTAGCTAGTAGGTTTTATGTTGTCTAGGTCCAAATATCAGACCCTAGCCAGTAGGTTATGTGTTGTTGTCTAGGTCCAAATATCAGACCCTAGCTAGTAGGTTTTATGTTGTCTAGGTCCAAATATCAGACCCTAGCCAGTAGGTTGTGTGTTGTTGTCTAGGTCCAAATATCAGACCCTAGCTTGTAGGTTTTATCTTGTTGTCTAGGTCCAAATATCAGACCCTAGCTAGTAGGTTTTATGTTGTTGTCTAGGTCCAAATATCAGACCCTAGCTAGTAGGTTTTATGTTGTCTAGGTCCAAATATCAGACCCTAGCTTGTAGGTTTTATCTTGTTGTCTAGGTCCAAATATCAGACCCTAGCTAGTAGGTTTTATGTTGTCTAGGTCCAAATATCAGACCCTATATTTTTAGTTGGCCTTCTGGTATTTGTTAAATTTTAATTTAATTCGTTATATTTTTACCTCTAATTACCAATTCTGTTTTAACCTCTTGTAATTAGTTATAGCTTATATCAGTTATAGTTATATTAGTTACATATTAACCTCTTGTTATATGTCCATCTAGCCATGTGTGGTGTAGCTGCAGGCATTTGTTTTCTTGCTGCCAGAGATGTTGAGGTCAGTGACCTGATGCTGTACACAAACGCCAACACTAGCTTTGGATATTCCTTCATGCTGCACTGGATCGCCACTGGTATCAGTTTCTGTAATGGGGTCTTTATTTTAATACTGTATAGATGGGCTTCAGATTATGTTCATACAAATTCCAAACTTAGGTAGAAGTCATTTCACTCATCTTGAAAAAAAAATTGTTTATAAATTAACAAACTAAAGAGACTTGGCACAAAATTAAAATAAACTGCACTCTATTATGTAGAAAGGGTGTTAATGTGTTAAAATATGGAATGTGCTCAGTGTATAAAATTCAGTGTCTTGACAAATAATTACTTTATGGTGCACTGTAGAAAAATGTTGGGTGTTTTCTTGAGACAAGATATTTGTTGCCTTTTACTTGATAACATTAGAAGCTATTTTATTGACAATATACACATTTTAATATTTGATAATTGTAACTAGAAACATAAATTATTGTAAATATAAACCCTGGTTGTATATAATATTATAATCTATTGTATTTATTGATATTATTAAAAAATATACTTATATATATAATTATTTATAAATTATTTTTATGATAAATGTTTTAAAATGCTTTTAAAATCGTGTAGTTGTTGAATACCACGTTACTATTAACACGATCACCGTGTAAAGGTAGGCAATAAAAATTGGGCAATGTTTAATGTTAAAAAACACAGTTATCTTTCCTTGTATATTTGTGTTTGTATGAAAATTCGAAGATTTTCTTGTCTGCCTTGAACTTACTAAATAAATGCTTGTTTGATTTCAAGATTAAAAATATTTTAATGATTTTAATGGTTCAGATTTTTCATTTATAAACGTTTTTTTATAATGAACCTACAGCACACAAAGACTTCACTTGAGATTAATAGTGGTCAAACCTCATAAACTAACTATACATTATACACTTTATTAGAGAGAAGCAACATAGACAAAGAAGAAATCCACATATATGAGATGAATATCTTGGAAAGAAATAAACTTCGAAGTAAAAGAGGAAATTCATAAAGGTGAACCTCAAAGACAGTAATGAAGTTGATGTATCCATTGATTGAAGTTCAGAATAATATCAACATTTGTATCAAACTGTTTCATTGGGTTTGGTTAGAAGTTCATGAACCTTTGGTATTTGTAATTCCTCACTTTAGGTAAGTATATCTGGATGTATTTAAACTGGTATTCATTGGGTTCACTTTAGGTAAGTATATCTGGATGTATTTAAACTTGTATTCATTGGGCTCACTTTAGGTAAGTATATCTGGATGTATTTAAACTGGTATTCATTGGGTTCACTTTAGGTAAGTATATCTGGATGTATTTAAACTGGTATTCATTGGGTTCACTTTAGGTAAGTATATCTGGATGTATTTAAACTGGTATTCATTGGGTTCACTTTAGGTTCGTGTGTCTGAAAGTATTTAAACTGGTATTCACAGGGTTAACTAGGTGTATCTGCGTATTTTGAGCACATCACAGAGTGGATGTGTTTATGTTAAATGTACTAGCTAGGCGGTTGTGTAATGGTGTGACGTAGTTGCTCGGATTAAGAAAAAAACTGAAGTATTGACACAGGCCTGGCGATATCACGCGCGCACATGTATGCGTTTCTCTTGTCACGTAGTCGGAACCCGACTAATCACTTTTGTTTGAAACATTATTGTCGGCAGGTCGACCTGACTGTTCATTTGTTTCTCAGTAGGTCAGTCTAACAGTACACCTGTCTGTCTGTGTGTAGGTCGGTACAAATATGTATCTGTAGGTTATTACAGGTGTGTGTGTATATATATGACAGTTGATAAGTGTGTCCATAGGTCAGTACATGTGTATGTCTGTAGGTCAGTAAAGCTGTAGGTCAGTAGAGCTGTATGTCTGTAGGTCAGTACAGGTGTATGTCTGTAGGTCAGTACAGCTGTATGTCTGTAGGTCAGGTGTATGTCTGTAGGTCAGTACAGGTGTATGTCTGTAGGTCAGAACAGGTGTATGTCTGTAGGTCAGCTGTATGTCTGTAGGTCAGTACAGGTGTATGTCTGTAGGTCAGTACAGCTGTATGTCTGTAGGTCAGGTGTATGTCTGTAGGTCAGTACAGGTGTATGTCTGTAGGTCAGAACAGGTGTATGTCTGTAGGTCAGCTGTATGTCTGTAGGTCAGTACAGGTGTATGTCTGTAGGTCAGTACAGCTGTATGTCTGTAGGTCAGTAAAGGTGTATGTCTGTAGGTCAGTAGAGCTGTAGGTCAGTACAGGTGTATGTCTGTAGGTCAGTACAGCTGTATGTCTGTAGGTCAGGTGTATGTCTGTAGGTCAGTACAGCTGTATGTCTGTAGGTCAGGTGTATGTCTGTAGGTCAGTACTGCTATGTGTCTGTAGGTCAGGTGTATGTCTGTAGGTCAGTACAGTTGTATGTCTGTAGGTCAGTACAGGTGTATGTCTGTAGGTCAGTACAGGTGTATGTCTGTAGGTCAGGTGTATGTCTGTAGGTCAGTACTGCTATATGTCTGTAGGTCAGGTGTATGTCTGTAGGTTAGTACAGGTGTATGTCTGTAGGTTAGTACTGCTATATGTCTGTAGGTCAGTACAGGTGTATGTCTGTAGGTCAGTACAGGTGTATGTCTGTATGTCAGCTATATGTCTGTAGGTCAGTACAGGTGTATGTCTGTAGGTCAGTACATGTGTATGTCTGTAGGTCAGTACAGCTGTATGTCTGTAGGTCAGTAAAGGTGTATGTCTGTAGGTCAGTACAGCTGTATGTCTGTAGGTCAGTAAAGGTGTATGTCTGTAGGTCAGTACTGCTATATGTCTGTAGGTCAGGTGTATGTCTGTAGGTCAGTACAGTTGTATGTCTGTAGGTCAGTACAGCTGTATGTCTGTAGGTCAGGTGTATGTCTGTAGGTCAGTACAGTTGTATGTCTGTAGGTCAGTACAGGTGTATGTCTGTAGGTCAGGTGTATGTCTGTAGGTCAGTACTGCTATATGTCTGTAGGTCAGGTGTATGTCTGTAGGTCAGTACAGGTGTATGTCTGTAGGTCAGTACAGGTGTATGTCTGTAGGTTAGTACTGCTGTATGTATGTAGGTCAGTACAGGTGTATGTCTGTAGGTCAGTCCTGCTGTAGGTCAGTACTGATATATGTCTGTAGGTCAGTAGAGGTGTATGTCAGCTGTATGTCTGTAGGTCAGTACAGGTGTATGTATGTAGGTCAGTACAGGTATATGTCTGTAGGTCAGTACAGGTGTATGTCTGAAGGTCATTACTGCTATATGTCTGTAGGTCAGTACAGGTGTATGTCTGTAGGTCAGTACAGGTGTATGTCTGTAGGTCAGTACATGTGTATGTCTGTAGGTCAGTACAGGTGTATGTCTGTAGATCAGTACATGTGTATGTCTGTAGGTCAGTACAGGTGTATGTCTGTATGTCAGTATAGGTGTATGTCTGTAGGTCAGCACATGTGTATGTCTGTAGGTCAGTACAGGTGTATGTCTGTAGGTCAGTACAGGTGTATGTCTGTATGTCAGCTGTATGTCTGTAGGTCAGTACAGGTGTATGTCTGTAGGTCAGTACAGGTGTATGTCTGTATGTCAGCTGTATGTCTGTAGGTCAGTACAGGTGTGTGTCTGTAGGTCAGTACAGGTGTATGTCTGTAGGTCAGTACAGGTGTATGTCTGTAGGTCAGTACAGGTGTATGTCTGTAGGTCAGTACAGGTGTATGTCTGTAGGTCAGTACAGGTGTATGTCTGTAGGTCAGTACAGGTGTATTTCTGTAGGTCAGTACATGTGTATGTCTGTAGGTCAGTACAGGAGTATGTGTGTATGTCAGTATAGGTGTATGTCTGTAGGTCAGTACAGCTGTATATATGTAGGTCAGTACAGGTGTATGTCTGTATGTCAGTATAGGTGTATGTCTGTAGGTCAGTACAGCTGTATGTCTGTAGGTCAGTACAGGTGTATGTCTGTAGGTCAGTACAGGAGTATGTCTGTATGTCAGTATAGGTGTATGTCTGTAGGTCAGTACAGCTGTATATATGTAGGTCAGTACAGGTGTATGTCTGTATGTCAGTATAGGTGTATGTCTGTAGGTCAGTACAGCTGTATATATGTAGGTCAGTACAGGAGTATGTCTGTATGTCAGTATAGGTGTATGTCTGTAGGTCAGTACAGCTGTATATATGTAGGTCAGTACAGCTATATGTCTGTAGGTCAGTACAGGTGTATGTCTGTAGGTCAGTACAGGTGTATGTCTGTATGTCAGTATAGGTGTATGTCTGTAGGTCAGTACAGCTGTATGTCTGTAGGTCAGTACAGGTGTATGTCTGTAGGTCAGTTCATGTATGTATGTAGGTCAGTACAGCTGTATGTATGTAGGTCAGTTCATGTATGTGTCTGTAGGTCAGCACGTACGTAACAACTGGCTGCCGTTTTATGTATGGTTAAAGCTTAAATTTCAACAACAAAATCATACATTCCACTGTGACAACCCTTACCCAACAACCCGACCATACATTCCACAATGACAACCCTTACCCAACAACCCGACCATACATTCCACTGTGACAACCCAACATCCCCCTCTTACGGTTCGTTAGCCATGGGTTTTTACTAGACTTTTGTCTGTGTGGACATTTTCCTAGACTTTTGTCTGTGTAGACATTTTCCTAGACTTTTGTCTGTGTAGACATTTTCCTAGACTTTTGTCTGTGTAGACATTTTCCTAGACTTTTGTCTGTGTAGACATTTTCCTAGACTTTTGTCTGTGTAGACATTTTCCTAGACTTTTGTCTGTGTAGACATTTTCCTAGACTTTTGGGTGTGGACATTTTCCTAGACTTTCGTCTGTGTAGACATTTTCCTAGACTTTTGTCTGTGTAGACATTTTCCTAGACTTTTGTCTGTGTAGACATTTTCCTAGACTTTTGTCTGTGTAGACATTTTCCTAGACTTTTGGGTGGGGACATTTTCCTAGACTTTTGGGTGGGGACATTTTCCTAGACTTTTGGGTGGGGACATTTTCCTAGACTTTTGTCTGTGTAGACATTTTCCTAGACTTTTGTCTGTGTGGACATTTTCCTAGACTTTTGTCTGTGTAGACATTTTCCTAGACTTTTGTCTGTGTGGACATTTTCCTAGACTTTTGTCTGTTGGAACATTTTCCTAGACTTTTGTTTGTGTGGACATTTTCCTAGACTTTTGTCTGTGTGGACATTTTCCTAGACTTTGGTCTGTTGGAACATTTTCCTAGACTTTTGGCTGTTGGAACATTTTCCTAGACTTTTGGGTGTGGGGACATTTTCCTAGACTTTTGGGTGTGGGGACATTTTCCTAGACTTTTGGCTGTGTAGACATTTTCCTAGACTTTTGTTTGTGTAGACATTTTCCTAGACTTTTGTCTGTGTAGACATTTTCCTAGACTTTTGGGTGGGGACATTTTCCTAGACTTTTGGCTGTGTAGACATTTTCCTAGACTTTTGTTTGTGTAGACATTTTCCTAGACTTTTGTTTGTGTAGACATTTTCCTAGACTTTTGTCTGTGTAGACATTTTCCTAGACTTTTGTTTGTGTGGACATTTTCCTAGAATTTCGGCAGTGGGGACATTTTCCTAGACTTTTGTCTGTGTAGACATTTTCCTAGACTTTTGGGTGGGGAAATTTTCCTAGACTTTTGGCTGTGTAGACATTTTCCTAGACTTTTGTCTGTGTAGACATTTTCCTAGACTTTTGTCTGTGTAGACATTTTCCTAGACTTTTGGGTGGGGACATTTTCCTAGACTTTTGGGTGGGGACATTTTCCTAGACTTTTGGGTGGGGACATTTTCCTAGACTTTTGTCTGTGTAGACATTTTCCTAGACTTTTGTCTGTGTAGACATTTTCCTAGACTTTTGTCTGTGTAGACATTTTCCTAGACTTTTGTCTGTGTAGACATTTTCCGAGACTTTTGTTTGTGTAGACATTTTCCTAGACTTTTGTCTGTGTAGACATTTTCCTAGTCTTTTGTTTGTGTGGACATTTTCCTAGACTTTTGGGTGTGTGGACATTTTCCTAGACTTGGCTGTTGGAGCATTTTCCTAGACTTTTGGCTGTGGGGACATTTTAATCATAAATGACACAGTAGCTAATCCATTGATGTTTTTAAAAAGATGGTTGTTCCTTATTTAAATCCAATCTTCCTATTTTTAATGTAAGCACTAATCTCCCATTGTTTTATCTAAATGTTAACCTCCAATGATCCCCCGATGTCCGACATTCCACCGGGGTTTAGTTTCCCTGTGGTTGCCTTGAGTTACACGCTCTTCTTACAGATGTACACGTCACACCAGGTCAACTTGACCTAACATTCTTTCATCACTAGCCGTCTCCACACCACCAACCGTCTCCACACCACCAACCGTCTCCACACCACCAACCGTCTCCACACCACTAACCGTCTCCACACCACCAACCGTCTCCACACCACCAACCGTCTCCACACCACCAACCGTCTCCACACCACCAACCGTCTCCACACCACCAACCGCTTCCACACCACCAACCGTCTCCACACCACCAACCGTCTCCACACCACCAACCGTCTCCACACCACCAACCGTCTCCACACCACCAACCTTCTCCACACCACCAACCGTCTCTTGAATCAATTATCAACTCAAACAAAAATGTGTCTTTTTTCAATGTTCTTGTGTTACATGTCTTCATATGTTTATATTTCATCTTACTCGTGTATTGTCATCATTTTTACCATGTACCACTGTGCTACCTCCTTATGTTAGAGTTCATATTGGTGTCATATTAAACAGTATAAAATCTTGTGTTTGTTGACTCAGGCTTGGTATGACAAGCGTATCATGAGTGGTTTAAAACAAATTAGACACACCTTTGGTCTTGGGTTTCTCTGCAAGTTTTTGTTGAGATAATCCGTCCCGTTAAGTCATCCCCTTTATCCACCTGATCCCCACCAGTCTATCCCTATAAAACCAAATCCACGGATAGAGTCGTCGTCTCTCCCCACCCCGGTTAATCCAGTGCTTACTATTTTTGTAGGCAGATTACATGTAATGTTAGAGTTAAAGCCACATGGATTTCAGTGCTGTTGTGAACCTGTATCAGTTCACGTCTCAAGAATGATCAAGCTTAAACTCTGGTCTAGGCTGGCTCTAACCAAGAACAGCAGTCAAGTGGGGTAGATCTTGTAGGGAAATCTTACACTAGACATGGACAAGACATGCACAAAGTTATAGACATGGACAAGACATGCACAAAGTTATAGACATGGACAAGACATGCACAAAGTTATAGACATGGACACGACATGCACAAAGTTATAGACATGGACAAGACATGCACAAAGATATGTTGACCTAGGCGTTGTGACTGTAACAAAGTGAAGAAAGGGCGACACAACTCGACAGGGCGCTAACACTTCATGTATGAGAAAAACTTTAAAGTTCTTTTAATTCTCATGTCATTACACTAGAGTACACAGGGCATACAGAGGTCATAAGAACGTCGAGATATTACCACTAGAGTACACAGGGCATACAGAGGTCATAAGAACGTCGAGATATTACCACTAGAGTACACAGGGCATACAGAGGTCATAAGAACGTCGAGATATTACCACTAGAGTACACAGGGCATACAGAGGTCATAAGAACGTCGAGATATTACCACTAGAGTACACAGGGCATACAGAGGTCATAAGAACGTCGAGATATTACCACTAGAGTACACAGGGCATACAGAGGTCATAAGAACGTCGAGATATTACCACTAGAGTACACAGGGCATACAGAGGTCATAAGAACGTCGAGATATTACCACTAGAGTACACAGGGCATACAAAGGTCATAAGAACGTCGAGATATTGCGTTAAGGATAGCCTGAGATATGGAATGTGAAGAAGAAAGAATAGAGTACTGTTTGGGTCTTAGGTTCGTGGGGACATCTACGCCCCTCCCCCCTCCATCCGCGCGTCACTTTGGCCGTTCGCCCCCCTCCCCACCCCTCCCCCCCCTACTCACCTATATGGAGGTCTACAAAAAATTCTCTCAACTCATTTCTAAATTACTAATATTTAGGGTATATTTACATTGCATTTTAAATAAATGAAAGCGTAATTGATTTCATGATGTCGTACGGACCTGTAGATTATTTATAGCTAGTGTCAGTCGGTTTAATGACCTCCGTTTCTGTTTTCATTCATCGTTTGCCCCCCCCCCCCCCATGGCACTTATTTTATTTATAAAGGACATGTCCCTCTCAAAATTTGCACGAAACCAAGAGTCCCGAGTTCGAACCCTTGGGCAGATGAGGCATTGATAGCTGGTGACAGCCACCTTTCTAAGATCGACAACAAAATCAAACAACTGCTGCCTTGTAGCTTGTTGTACAAAGACTATGCAAGCGCATCCAAAAAGAAAAGCAGGCTGAACTCTGCGTCATTGGCCTATTTGACACATGACAAGTTGACACGTAATACTTAATTGTGTTGGAGGGAATTCCGTCTAACATTAAAATTAAGAACAAAGGAGAGGACAATTGCGTTGACTAAAGAAAATTCTTGTCTTGTGGAACTATGACGGTCTAACATTGACCAATGTGTAGGCAATAATGTGAGGGTCTAACTTTGACCAATGTTTAGGCAATAATGTGTGGGTCCAACTTTGACCAGTGTTTAGGCAATAATGTGTGGGTCTAACTTTGACCAAGGGGTAGGCAATAATGTGTGGGTCTAACTTTGACCAAGGGGTAGGCAATAATGTGTGGGTCTAACTTTGACCAAGGTGTAGGCAATAATGTGTGGGTCTAACTTTGACCAAGGTGTAGGCAATAATGTGTGGGTCTAACTTTGACCAGTGTTTAGGCAATAATGTGTGGGTCTAACTTTGACCAGTGTTTAGGCAATACTGTGTGGGTCTAACATTGACCAGTGTTTAGGCAATAATGTGAGGGTCTAACTTTGACTAAGGTGTAGGCAGAGATGTGAGGTTTTAACCATTTGAAAAACTTCTTTCTTTGAAAATAGTTTGAAGACAAATAGTTGAATCAGTATGTACAGCTGTGTAGTAGTGTATTCCTTAACCTCGACTGTTTATCATTCAGTCATGCAGCTCAACATAAGCGTATTCTATCCTTTGACACCCCCATCCACCCTCCCCTAGCTACGCCTTTACATTTTGGCTGTGTGTAACATCCGGAGTAAACCAAAAAAAGGACACCAGTCTTTACAAAAGGTCATTGACCCATGAATTAAATCCTATCATTGATTTGACGTTTGACTGTGCAGATAAACATAAACAAGTGCCGTCACTAGGCCGCGCCACCTAGTTCTACAGACTTGTGATGAGAGCAGTTCTCAGTGACGTGGAACAGGTTTCTTCCACCTAGTTCTACAGACTTGTGATGAGAGCAGTTCTCAATGACGTGGAACAGGTTTCTTCCACCTAGTTCTACAGACTTGTGATGAGAGCAGTTCTCAGTGACGTGGAACAGGTTTCTTCCACCTAGTTCTACAGACTTGTGATGAGAGCAGTTCTCAGTGACGTGGAACAGGTTTCTTCCACCTAGTTCTACAGACTTGTGATGAGAGCAGTTCTCAGTGACGTAGAACAGGTTTCTTCCACCTAGTTCTACAGACTTGTGATGAGAGCAGTTCTCAGTGACGTAGAACAGGTTTCTTCCACCTAGTTCTACAGACTTGTGATGAGAGCAGTTCTCAATGACGTGGAACAGGTTTCTTCCACCTAGTTCTACAGACTTGTGATGAGAGCAGTTCTCAATGACGTGGAACAGATTTCTTCCACCTAGTTCTACAGACTTGTGATGAGAGCAGTTCTCAATGACCGAACAGATTTCTTCCACCTAGTTCTACAGACTTGTGATGAGAGCAGTTCTCAATGACGTGGAACAGGTTTCTTCCACCTAGTTCTACAGACTTGTGATGAGAGCAGTTCTCAATGACGTGGAACAGGTTTCTTCCACCTAGTTCTACAGACTTGTGATGAGAGCAGTTCTCAATGACGTGGAACAGGTTTCTTCCACCTAGTTCTACAGCCTTGTGATGAGAGCAGTTCTCAGTGACGTGGAACAGGTTTCTTCCACCTAGTTCTACAGACTTGTGATGAGAGCAGTTCTCAATGACGTGGAACAGATTTCTTCCACCTGTTCTACAGACATGTGATGAGAGCAGTTCTCAATGACCGAACAGGTTTCTTCCACCTAGTTCTACAGACTTGTGATGAGAGCAGTTCTCAGTGACGTGGAACAGGTTTCTTCCACCTAGTTCTACAGCCTTGTGATGAGAGCAGTTCTCAGTGACGTGGAACAGGTTTCTTCCACCTAGTTCTACAGACTTGTGATGAGAGCAGTTCTCAATGACGTGGAACAGGTTTCTTCCACCTAGTTCTACAGACTTGTGATGAGAGCAGTTCTCAATGACCGAACAGGTTTCTTCCACCTAGTTCTACAGACTTGTGATGAGAGCAGTTCTCAATGACGTGGAACAGGTTTCTTCCACCTAGTTCTACAGACTTGTGATGAGAGCAGTTCTCAATGACGTGGAACAGGTTTCTTCCACCTAGTTCTACAGCCTTGTGATGAGAGCAGTTCTCAATGACGTGGAACAGATTTCTTCCACCTAGTTCTACAGCCTTGTGATGAGAGCAGTTCTCAATGACGTGGAACAGATTTCTTCCACCTAGTTCTACAGCCTTGTGATGAGAGCAGTTCTCAATGACGTGGAACAGATTTCTTCCACCTAGTTCTACAGACTTGTGATGAGAGCAGTTCTCAATGACGTGGAACAGATTTCTTCCACCTAGTTCTACAGACTTGTGATGAGAGCAGTTCTCAATGACCGAACAGATTTCTTCCACCTAGTTCTACAGACTTGTGATGAGAGCAGTTCTCAATGACGTGGAACAGGTTTCTTCCACCTAGTTCTACAGACTTGTGATGAGAGCAGTTCTCAGTGACGTGGAACAGGTTTCTTCCACCTAGTTCTACAGACTTGTGATGAGAGCAGTTCTCAGTGACGTGGAACAGGTTTCTTCCACCTAGTTCTACAGACTTGTGATGCGAGCAGTTCTCAATGACGTGGAACAGGTTTCTTCCACCTAGTTCTACAGACTTGTGATGAGAGCAGTTCTCAGTGACGTGGAACAGGTTTCTTCCACCTAGTTCTACAGACTTGTGATGAGAGCAGTTCTCAGTGACGTGGAACAGGTTTCTTCCACCTAGTTCTACAGACTTGTGATGAGAGCAGTTCTCAATGACGTGGAACAGGTTTCTTCCACCTAGTTCTACAGACTTGTGATGAGAGCAGTTCTCAGTGACGTGGAACAGGTTTCTTCCACCTAGTTCTACAGACTTGTGATGAGAGCAGTTCTCAATGACGTGGAACAGGTTTCTTCCACCTAGTTCTACAGACTTGTGATGAGAGCAGTTCTCAGTGACGTGGAACAGATTTCTTCCACCTAGTTCTACAGACTTGTGATGAGAGCAGTTCTCAGTGACGTGGAACAGGTTTCTTCCACCTAGTTCTACAGACTTGTGATGAGAGCAGTTCTCAATGACGTGGAACAGATTTCTTCCACCTAGTTCTACAGACTTGTGATGAGAGCAGTTCTCAATGACGTGGAACAGATTTCTTCCACCTAGTTCTACAGACTTATGATGAGAGCAGTTCTCAATGACGTGAAACAGGTTTCTTCCACCTAGTTCTACAGACTTGTGATGAGAGCAGTTCTCAGTGACGTGGAACAGATTTCTTCCACCTAGTTCTACAGACTTGTGATGAGAGCAGTTCTCAATGACCGAACCGATTTCTTCCACCTAGTTCTACAGACTTGTGATGAGAGCAGTTCTCAGTGACGTGGAACAGGTTTCTTCCACCTAGTTCTACAGACTTGTGATGAGAGCAGTTCTCAATGACGTGGAACAGGTTTCTTCCACCTAGTTCTACAGACTTGTGATGAGAGCAGTTCTCAATGACGTGGAACAGGTTTCTTCCACCTAGTTCTACAGACTTATGATGAGAGCAGTTCTCAATGACGTGGAACAGGTTTCTTCCACCTAGTTCTACAGACTTGTGATGAGAGCAGTTCTCAATGACCGAACAGATTTCTTCCACCTAGTTCTACAGACTTGTGATGAGAGCAGTTCTCAGTGACGTGGAACAGATTTCTTCCACCTAGTTCTACAGACTTGTGATGAGAGCAGTTCTCAATGACCGAACAGATTTCTTCCACCTAGTTCTACAGACTTGTGATGAGAGCAGTTCTCAGTGAAGTGGAACAGGTTTCTTCCACCTAGTTCTACAGACTTGTGATGAGAGCAGTTCTCAGTGACGTGGAACAGGTTTCTTCCACCTAGTTCTACAGACTTGTGATCAGAGCAGTTCTCAATGACGTGGAACAGATTTCTTCCACCTGTTCTACAGACATGTGATGAGAGCAGTTCTCAATGACCGAACAGGTTTCTTCCACCTAGTTCTACAGACTTGTGATGAGAGCAGTTCTCAATGACGTGGAACAGGTTTCTTCCACCTAGTTCTACAGACTTATGATGAGAGCAGTTCTCAGTGACGTGGAACAGATTTCTTCCACCTAGTTCTACAGACTTGTGATGAAAGCAGTTCTCAATGACGTGGAACAGATTTCTTCCACCTAGTTCTACAGACTTGTGATGAGAGCAGTTCTCAATGACGTGGAACAGATTTCTTCCACCTAGTTCTACAGACTTGTGATGAGAGCAGTTCTCAATGACCGAACAGATTTCTTCCACCTAGTTCTACAGACTTGTGATGAGAGCAGTTCTCAATGACGTGGAACAGGTTTCTTCCACCTAGTTCTACAGACTTGTGATGAGAGCAGTTCTCAGTGACGTGGAACAGGTTTCTTCCACCTAGTTCTACAGACTTGTGATGAGAGCAGTTCTCAGTGACGTGGAACAGGTTTCTTCCACCTAGTTCTACAGACTTGTGATGAGAGCAGTTCTCAATGACGTGGAACAGATTTCTTCCACCTAGTTCTACAGACTTGTGATGAGAGCAGTTCTCAATGACGTGGAACAGGTTTCTTCCACCTAGTTCTACAGACTTGTGATGAGAGCAGTTCTCAGTGACGTGGAACAGATTTCTTCCACCTAGTTCTACAGACTTGTGATGAGAGCAGTTCTCAGTGACGTGGAACAGGTTTCTTCCACCTAGTTCTACAGACTTCTGATGAGAGCAGTTCTCAATGACGTGGAACAGGTTTCTTCCACCTAGTTCTACAGACTTGTGATGAGAGCAGTTCTCAATGACGTGGAACAGGTTTCTTCCACCTAGTTCTACAGACTTGTGATGAGAGCAGTTCTCAATGACGTGGAACAGGTTTCTTCCACCTAGTTCTACAGACTTGTGATGAGAGCAGTTCTCAGTGACGTGGAACAGGTTTCTTCCACCTAGTTCTACAGACTTGTGATGAGAGCAGTTCTCAATGACGTGGAACAGATTTCTTCCACCTAGTTCTACAGACTTGTGATGAGAGCAGTTCTCAATGACGTGGAACAGATTTCTTCCACCTAGTTCTACAGCAGTGTTTCTTCCAGACTTTTTTCTCCGGGGGGGCACTTGAAATTTTCGGGGGGGGCGGTAGACTTTCTTCGGGGGGGCGGACACTGTTAAAAGTATATATTTTCTATATAAATTATATAAATTTCATTTCGTTCGGGGGGGGGGGGGGCGGTAAAAAATTTTCAGGGGGGCTTCGCCCCCCCGAAGAGATGCCTGGAAGAAACTCTGTTCTACAGACTTGTGATGAGAGCAGTTCTCAGTGAAGTGGAACAGGTTTCTTCCACCTAGTTCTACAGACTTGTGATGAGAGCAGTTCTCAGTGACGTGGAACAGGTTTCTTCCACCTAGTTCTACAGACTTGTGATGAGAGCAGTTCTCAATGACCGAACAGGTTTCTTCCACCTAGTTCTACAGCCTTGTGATGAGAGCAGTTCTCAGTGACGTGGAACAGGTTTCTTCCACCTAGTTCTACAGCCCTTGTGATGAGAGCAGTTCTCAGTGAAGTGGAACAGGTTTCTTCCACCTAGTTCTACAGACTTGTGATGAGAGCAGTTCTCAGTGACGTGGAACAGGTTTCTTCCACCTAGTTCTACAGACTTGTGATGAGAGCAGTTCTCAATGACGTAGAACAGATTTCTTCCACCTAGTTCGACACTGCTAAACGTACGAGCCGTGTGGCCTGCCTTGGTTGAGGTCAGCCATGCATGACAGACAGGAAGCGGAATCTTTTGTAGCCGGAAGTTTTTTCACCCAAATATTTTAAAAACTGGACGGAAAAGTTTTTTAACCAAATATTTTAAAAAGTAGAAACGAGGAAAGCACATTTTAAAAAATTATTCAGTCCAACATTAGAAAAGATATAAGCAAAAGTTGTATTTTTTGGATGAACATTAAAAATGTAAAAACCAAAAAGTTACTTTGTTTTTCCGCCAAAATTTCTTTTTGTTTTAGGAAAATATCTGAAAAGAAAGGAAGCGGCATTATTTATTTGGCCAAACTTCTGGTGATGATTTTGAGTCTGGTATGAGAGGTAGAAAGCAGAGTTTCTTCCAGGCATCTCTTCGGGGGGGCGAAGCCCCCCCCCCCCCCCCCCCCGAAATTTTTTTACCGCCCCCCCCCCCCCCCCGAACGAAATGAAATTTATATAATTTATATAGAAAATATATACTTTTAACAGTGTCCTCCCCCCCCGAAGAAAGTTTACCGCCCCCCCCCCCCCCCGAAGATTTCAAGTGCCCCCCCCCCCCCGGAGAAAAAAGTCTGGAAGAAACACTGGTAGAAAGCAACAATTCTTTTGTGATAAGATTTAACAAATCGTTATTGAAAGAATCTGAGGCTTGTACTTTTAAAGGTCAACACATATTGTGACATATTGTGCCTTCTAGTTTTGAACTGCCATTCAGGTGGACGGTTGGAGGACTTGATGACGATGTTGGCAGGTCCTACTGTGATGGTCCTAGAGGTAGGACCAGGACGTCCTACACGACATTATTAGAACATGTCAACTATCTGCTGGTACACTAAGTTACAGGGTTTTGTTATATTTTGTCAACATTAACCAATCAAATATAGCCTGTATGTACCACGTGACCAGTGATTCCCATGCACTTTAGCCAGTTGATGAATGAACGAGAAGCGGAACTCGTGTCAGCCCCAAGTGCTTGAACCTAACGGTCCAAAACTCATTCATTGTAACAGACTCGTGGATTGGATGAAAGGGGCTGGTGGGGGTGGTGGGGGGGGGGGGGTATACCGGGGTCATAGAAAGTTTTCGTGAAAAGAGGGAAGCGATATTTAGTTTTTGTCTAGTGAATAAAAACCCAGAGCATGACCTAATGTCAACTTGCGTCACAATGATAAAATGACGAACTGCGCCCCGTATAACGGCGTGTGCACGTACACAAGCTGCGAATGTCGAGCAGCGATTGGTGTGCAGCTGCATACGTGCCTGACAGCACTGGCCGGGTTACGTGGTCGATCTGACGATCAGTTGAATCAGCCGCAAGCTGTCAGCTGTCAGGTACACCTTCATGACACCCCATTACAGCGGGGCTGGCCTTCACTTTACTACCACTTTTTTACCCATGCTCTTTGGACACAACCGTTAGATAAAAGATAGTCAACGTTATATTTAGATCAAATTTAGGTCATGATCTACATTCAGAGTTCTGTACGCGTCTGGCTTTCAGACTTTGTATCTGCTCACATTAACCATGTCAACACTGGTTGATATCATGGCTTTCAGACTTTGTATCTGCTCACATTAACCTTGTCAACACTGGTTGATATCATGGCTTTCAGACTTTGTATCTGCTCACATTAACCTTGTCAACACTGGTTGATTGCATTGTTTTCTCTTAGGGTTAAACATTGTTGGTTGTATTTGACTTTTTGCAAGCAATGTTGGTTGTATTTGACTTTTTGTAAACAATGTTGGATGTATTTGACTTTTTGTAAACAATGTTGGTTGTATTTGACTTTTTGTAAACAATGTTGGTTTTATTTGACTTTTTGTAAACAATGTTGGTTGTATTTGACTTTTTGTAAACAATGTTGGTTGTATTTGACTTTATGCAAACATTGTTGGTTGTATTTGATTTTCTAAAGAAACTATGTTCAACAAAGCAGGTTGCATTTGATTCTGTGTTTGGCTACGTTAAGAAACAACAGAGGAGTTTAATTATTAACATAACAACTAAGCAATTACTTTAACTTAGAGACCCATGTCCTTGCTACATAAACAATCTCTTGTCTCTTCCCACTTCCTTTATCCAACAGAAACAAGTTCTGACAGACAATAAATTTAAACACACCTTTAGTGGTAGGAGGATGGGATTCTGTAAATATGTTCTACTGTTCCAGTTGAGATAAAAACAAACAGCAACTACCCTCAACTACCCGGACTTGACTTACAAACTTTATCAAGGCGTTTTGGGACTGGCAGGGTCAATAACGCAATAACGGGCGTCTAGAAATGGCGTCACGTTTTTTGACGATTTTGTTCCCCACCCACATCATCACATTTGTCACATCAGATCACCATAAAATGGCATCACACATCAACACACCTCCCCTATCAGCGCACTGAATCTTTCTATTTTGGAACTGATAAAAAGTTGCTTTAATGCTAACCAACGGTTTCAATTCAGTTGAAACAAATAGATTTGACGCTTGATGGCGTCGCTATCCCCCCCCCCCCCAAGGTTACTCTACGTCACAAAACCTCAATCCCACCTCCCCTGGTAATGTGATGGTTTTATGGACCATGCGAAATGTGTACACTATCCCAGAATCCAAACATTACACCATAACACAGGGGATTTGTTGTATTGAGACAACTACAAATCTAAAGCAGTGGGATATTCAACTTGAGGCCAGTTAACAATAGTGATGGAGGATTGAATGAAGACAATAGTGATGGCTGGTAAAATGAAGATTAGACAATAGGCTGGTAAAATGAAGATTAGACAATAGTGATGGCCGGTAAAATGAAGATTAGACAACAGTGATGGCTGGTAAAATGAAGATTAGACAATAGGCTGGTAAAATGAAGATTAGACAATAGTGATGGCCGGTAAAATGAAGATTAGACAACAGTGATGGCTGGTAAAATGAAGATTAGACAATAGTGATGGAGGATTGAATGAAGATTAGACAATAGTGATGGAGGATTGAGTTAAAAAATTAAAGACGAACGGATGGTCTGATGTTTGTAGCAGAAACGGCTGCTTAGATCTATTCTTAGTCTCAACATGCATCAATTAGCACTCATCTACCTTTTGCCTGTACTGGCAAGAAACGCACGTGTTTATCTCGTGCGAATCACGGCATGTCGCAACATGGTGAGCAATATGGTGAGCAACATGGTGAGCAATATGTGAGCAATTTGGTGAGCAATATGGTGAGCAATATGTGAGCAATATGGTGAGCAATATGGTGAGCAATATGTGAGTAATATGTGAGCAATATGTGAGCATTATGGTGAGCAATATGTGAGCAATATGTGAGTAATATGTGAGCAATATGGTGAGCAATATGTGAGCAATGTGTGAGCAATATGGTGAGCAATATGTGAGCAATGTGTGAGCAATATGTGAGCGATATGTGAGCAACATGGTGTGCTATATGGTGAGCAACATGGTGAGCAATATGTGAGCAATATGTGAGCAATATGTGAGCAATATGGTGAGCAATATGGTGATGAATATAAAGTATATGGATAATGTAAACTATCAGGAAATCCATGGGATAGTGGGATCATGTGATACATCAGGACATCCATCTAGTGGGATCATGGGATACATCAGGACATCCATGGGATATTGGGATCATGGGATACATCAGGACATCCATGAGATATTGGGATCATAGGATACATCAGGACATCCATCTAGTGGGATCATGGGATACATCAGGACATCCATGGGATATTGGGATCATGGGATACATCAGGACATCCATGGGATATTGGGATCATAGGATACATCAGGACATCCATCTAGTGGGATCATGGGATACATCAGGACATCAATGGGATATTGGGATCATGGGATACATCAGGACATTCAACTAGTGGCATCATGGGATACATCAGGACATCCATGGGATAGTGGGATTATGGGATACATTAGGGCATCCATGGGATATTGGGATTATGGAATACATCAGGATATCCATGGGATATTGGGATTATGGGATACATCAGGACATCAATGGGATATTGGGATTATGGAATACATTAGAACATACAGCTCTCATGTTTTTCCTAACGAGGCAGCAACGGTGTGGGGCTGGGGCTGAATTTTCATCCCAGAACTTGTCTCTGACTTTAGTCTGGGAATTGGGTTCACTCTCAAGGTCTGGCATGTTCGATGGGATGGGGGTGGGGGGTGGGGGTGACTTCTGACCACACCTGCCACATGTCAATTCTATCAACATTGCCTGTAGATATTATTATAGAATTGTACAACTTTATCAACATTGCCTGTAGATATTATTATAGAATTGTACAACTCTATCAACATTGCCTGTAGATATTATTATAGAATTGTACAACTTTATCAACATTGCCTGTAGATATTATTATAGAATTGTACAACTCTATCAACATTGCTTGTAGATATTATTATAGAATTGTACAACTCTATCAACATTGCCTGTAGATATTATTATAGAATTGTACAACTCTATCAACATTGCCTGTAGATATTATTATAGAATTGTACAACTTTATCAACGTTGCCTGTAGATATTATTATAGAATTGTACAACTTTATCAACGTTGCCTGTAGATGTTATTATAGAATTGTACAACTCTATCAACGTTGCCTGTAGATGTTATTATAGAATTGTATAACTCTATCAACGTTGCCTGTAGATATTATTATAGAATTGTACAACTTTATCAACATTGCCTGTAGATATTATTATAGAATTGTACAACTTTATAAGCATTGCCTGTAGATATTATTATAGAATTGTACAACTTTATCAACATTGCCTGTAGATATTATTATAGAATTGTACAACTTTATCAACATTGCCTGTAGATATTATTATAGAATTGTACAACTCTATCAACATTGCTTGTAGATATTATTATAGAATTGTACAACTCTATCAACATTGCCTGTAGATATTATTATAGAATTGTACAACTCTATCAACATTGCCTGTAGATATTATTATAGAATTGTACAACTTTATCAACGTTGCCTGTAGATATTATTATAGAATTGTACAACTTTATCAACGTTGCCTGTAGATGTTATTATAGAATTGTACAACTCTATCAACGTTGCCTGTAGATGTTATTATAGAATTGTATAACTCTATCAACGTTGCCTGTAGATATTATTATAGAATTGTACAACTTTATCAACATTGCCTGTAGATATTATTATAGAATTGTACAACTTTATAAGCATTGCCTGTAGATATTATTATAGAATTGTACAACTTTATCAACATTGCCTGTAGATATTATTATAGAATTGTACAACTTTATCAACATTGCCTGTAGATATTATTATAGAATTGTACAACTTTATCAGCATTGCCTGTAGATATTATTATAGAATTGTACAACTTTATCAACATTGCCTGTAGATATTATTATAGAATTGTACAACTTTATCAGCATTGCCTGTAGATATTATTATAGAATTGTACAACTTTATCAACATTGCCTGTAGATATTATTATAGAATTGTACAACTTTATCAGCATTGCCTGTAGATATTATTATAGAATTGTACAACTTTATCAACATTGCCTGTAGATATTATTATAGAATTGTACAACTTTATCAGCATTGCCTGTAGATATTATTATAGAATTGTACAACTCTATCAACATTGCCTGTAGATATTATTATAGAATTGTACAACTTTATCAACATTGCCTGTAGATATTATTATAGAATTGTACAACTCTATCAACATTGCCTGTAGATATTATTATAGAATTGTACAACTCTATCAACATTGCCTGTAGATATTATTATAGAATTGTACAACTCTATCAACATTGCCTGTAGATATTATTATAGAATTGTACAACTTTATCAACATTGCCTGTAGATATTATTATAGAATTGTACAACTTTATCAACGTTGCCTGTAGATATTATTATAGAATTGTACAACTTTATCAACGTTGCCTGTAGATGTTATTATAGAATTGTACAACTCTATCAACGTTGCCTGTAGATGTTATTATAGAATTGTATAACTCTATCAACGTTGCCTGTAGATATTATTATAGAATTGTACAACTTTATCAACATTGCCTGTAGATATTATTATAGAATTGTACAACTTTATAAGCATTGCCTGTAGATATTATTATAGAATTGTACAACTTTATCAACATTGCCTGTAGATATTATTATAGAATTGTACAACTTTATCAACATTGCCTGTAGATATTATTATAGAATTGTACAACTTTATCAGCATTGCCTGTAGATATTATTATAGAATTGTACAACTTTATCAACATTGCCTGTAGATATTATTATAGAATTGTACAACTTTATCAGCATTGCCTGTAGATATTATTATAGAATTGTACAACTTTATCAACATTGCCTGTAGATATTATTATAGAATTGTACAACTTTATCAGCATTGCCTGTAGATATTATTATAGAATTGTACAACTTTATCAACATTGCCTGTAGATATTATTATAGAATTGTACAACTTTATCAGCATTGCCTGTAGATATTATTATAGAATTGTACAACTCTATCAACATTGCCTGTAGATATTATTATAGAATTGTACAACTTTATCAACATTGCCTGTAGATATTATTATAGAATTGTACAACTCTATCAACATTGCCTGTAGATATTATTATAGAATTGTACAACTCTATCAACATTGCCTGTAGATATTATTATAGAATTGTACAACTCTATCAACATTGCCTGTAGATATTATTATAGAATTGTACAACTCTATCAACATTGCCTGTAGATATTATTATAGAATTGTACAACTTTATCAACGTTGCCTGTAGATATTATTATAGAATTGTACAACTTTATCAACGTTGCCTGTAGATGTTATTATAGAATTGTATAACTCTATCAACGTTGCCTGTAGATATTATTATAGAATTGTACAACTTTATCAACATTGCCTGTAGATATTATTATAGAATTGTACAACTTTATAAGCATTGCCTGTAGATATTATTATAGAATTGTACAACTTTATCAACATTGCCTGTAGATATTATTATAGAATTGTACAACTTTATCAACATTGCCTGTAGATATTATTATAGAATTGTACAACTTTATCAGCATTGCCTGTAGATATTATTATAGAATTGTACAACTTTATCAACATTGCCTGTAGATATTATTATAGAATTGTACAACTTTATCAACATTGCCTGTAGATATTATTATAGAATTGTACAACTTTATCAGCATTGCCTGTAGATATTATTATAGAATTGTACAACTTTATCAACATTGCCTGTAGATATTATTATAGAATTGTACAACTTTATCAACATTGCCTGTAGATATTATTATAGAATTGTACAACTTTATCAACATTACCTGTAGATATTATTATAGAATTGTACAACTTTATCAACATTACCTGTAGATATTATTATAGAATTGTACAACTTTATCAACATTGCCTGTAGATATTATTATAGAATTGTACAACTTTATCAACATTGCCTGTAGATATTATTATAGAATTGTACCTCTAGGTTTTAGATGTTCTATTGGAACGTATGCTTGTACGATCGGACGTGTTAGTCGATCAGACTTGTTAATCGATTACATGCGTTGTATGCTCTGATATGTTGTACTATCACATGTCTTGTTCAGT
Source organism: Physella acuta (assembly GCF_028476545.2). NCBI lineage: Eukaryota > Metazoa > Mollusca > Gastropoda > Physidae > Physella > Physella acuta. The sequence goes on along the minus strand of NW_026731775.1, from coordinate 1,090,915 downwards.
TAGTTGTGTAATACGATCAGTTACTTGTTCATTACACTTCGATATAATGTATTACTGTTGTAGTAAAAAAAAATGTAAGCCCCATCCCGGTGCGTAATTATAGCGTAGTCTCTATTGGCCACCAGGGCATAATTTTGGCGCCCTAGGTGATTTTCTCTGCACTTTAACCCACTTACAAGAACACACACACACGCAGACACACACTCATGCATACACACACTCATACACACACGGACTGGACAGTGAAGTGACTAGCGAGCGATTGTCATAACTTGAATTATCGATTTGATTAAACATGGATATTTGAAACCAGGGCCCGCCCACTAGGTATGTTAAGTGATTGCATCATAGCTAAAGTTTGATCAATGAGAAGCACGCCGTTAGCTACTTGTGTAATATCGCTGTACTACAGGTAGGACATTTTTTACTAGCATTTCTTTCCTACTTTTCACATGCATTTTACTTATGAATTGTTACTACGTAGTTTGTATTTGTATTTGTTTGTTTACAATTGAAACTGGTTCTCCGCCTAACTGACCAATATTATCTAAACATTTTCTCTTGACAGACAATTTAGCTTACATAAACATTTCCTCTCACCTCACACACAATTTACCTCACTAAACATGACATCTTACCTCACTACACAATATACCTCACTAAACATGTCATCTTACCTCACTACACAATTTACCTCACTAAACATGTCATCTTACCTCACTACACAATTTAACTCACTAAACATGTCATCTTACCTCACTACACAATTTACCTCACTAAACATGTCATCTTACCTCACTACACAATTTACCTCACAAAACATGTCATCTTACCTCACTACATAATTTACCTCACTAAACATGTCATCTTACCTCACTACATAATTTACCTCACTAAACATGTCATCTTACCTCACTACATAATTTACCTCACTAAACATGTCATCTTACCTCACTACATAATTAACTTCACTAAACATGTCATCTTACTTCACTACACAATTTAACTCATTAAACATGTCATCTTACCTCACTACACAATTTACCTCACTAAACATGTCATCTTACCTCACTACATAATTTACCTCACTACATAATTTACCTCACTAAACATGTCATCTTACCTCACTACACAATTTACCTCACTAAACATGTCATCTTACACCACTACACAATTTACCTCACTAAACATGTCATCTTACCTCACTACACAATTTACCTCACTTAACATGTCATCTTACACCACTACACAATTTACCTCACTAAACATGTCATCTTACCTCTCTACACAATTTACCTCACTAAACATGTCATCTTACCCCACTACACAATTTACCTCACTAAACATGTCATCTTACCCCACTACACAATTTACCTCACTAAACATTTCATCTTACCTCATCTCACAATTTACCCCATTAAACATGTCATCTTACTTCACTACACAATTTACCTCACTAAACATGTCATCTTACCTCACTACATAATTAACTTCACTAAACATGTCATCTTACTTCACTACACAATTTAACTCATTAAACATGTCATCTTACCTCACTACACAATTTACCTCACTAAACATGTCATCTTACCTCACTACATAATTTACCTCACTACATAATTTACCTCACTAAACATGTCATCTTACCTCACTACACAATTTACCTCACTAAACATGTCATCTTACACCACTACACAATTTACCTCACTAAACATGTCATCTTACCTCACTACACAATTTACCTCACTTAACATGTCATCTTACACCACTACACAATTTACCTCACTAAACATGTCATCTTACCTCTCTACACAATTTACCTCACTAAACATGTCATCTTACCCCACTACACAATTTACCTCACTAAACATGTCATCTTACCCCACTACACAATTTACCTCACTAAACATTTCATCTTACCTCATCTCACAATTTACCCCATTAAACATGTCATCTTACTTCACTACACAATTTACCTCACTAAACTTGTCATCTTACCTCACTACACTAAATGTTATGATTATTGAAAACGTCTTTCCCTGACTGCTTTATAAACTCTAAAAATAAAAATTTCGAATCAATAAAAATACATGTTATACTGTTATATATGGTTGTCTCACAAATTCAAAACACAACATAATCTACACCACAATATTAGCACAAACTAGTCCACACATCCACACCACAATATTAGCACAACCTAGTCCACACATCCACACCACAATATTAGCACAACCTAGTCCACACATCCACACCACAATATTAGCACAACCTAGTCCACACATCCACACCACAATATTAGCACAACCTAGTCCACACATCCACACCACAATATTAGCACAACATAGTACACACATCCACACCACAATATTAGCACAACCTAGTCTACACATCCACACCACAATATTAGCACAACCTAGTACATACATCCACACCACAATATTAGCATAAACTAGTCCACACATCCACACCACAATATTAGCATAAACTAGTCCACACATCCACACCACAATATTAGCACAACCTAGTACACATATCCACACCACAATATTAGCACAACCTAGTACACACATCCACACCACAATATTAGCACAACCTAGTACATACATCCATACCACAATATTAGCATAAACTAGTCCACACATCCACACCACAATATTAGCACAACCTAGTACACATATCCACACCACAATATTAGCACAACCTAGTACACACATCCACACCACAATATTAACACAACCTAGTACACATATTCACACGTTGCTAGCACCGGCTGTCTTCCATTCATAAAACTGCAGTATGGAGTTTGACTGGAGACACACATACATCTGTGTCGTGTGTTCACACTACTCAATGTGTGGACTGCACACTACTCAATATGTGGACTACACACTACTCAATGTGTGGAGTACACACTACTCAATGTGTGGACTGCACACTACTCAATGTGTGGACTACACACTACTCAATGTGTGGACTGCACACTACTCAATGTGTGGACTACACACTACTCAATGTGTGGAGTACACACTACTCAATGTATGGAGTACACACTACTCAATGTGTGGACTGCACACTACTCAATGTGTGGAGTACACACTACTCAATGTGTGGACTGCACACTACTCAATGTGTGGACTACACACTACTAAATGTGTGGACTTCACACTACTCAATGTGTGGAGTACACACTCCTCAATGTGTGGACTACACACTACTCAATGTGTGGACTAGATATAGTCACACGCCACAAGCAGTACTGTGTACAATGTACGCTAACAGAACTGTGTAAAGTGTACGCTAGCAGTACTGTGTACAGTGTACGCTAACATAACTCTGTACAGTGTACGCTAACAGAGCTCTGTACAGTGTACGCTGGCTACTGTCTGTAACGTTTCCTGGTGTTGCATCATCACGTCCTCTGTGACTTTGCCCCGCGCCATTTTCCCATGAACTAGCTGGAACTGCTGAGTAATTCTGTGATCACCTTCAGGGGGGGGGGGGTGACTTGAGAAAAAACCAACCATCCGTGGAAGCAATGACGATGAAGCAAAGAGCGTACGCTTGTAGTAAACCGAGACGATTGACGCAATCAATCGCCTGCATCGATCTGGGGGAGTCCTCGTGTGTAGCTGTGACCTACGTCTGGGTGGGCGGGGCTAGGAGGGCTTGTAAGATTAGGTCAAGGTTTAAAAATAACTGTAACTTCGATTGGTCGGGCTTAGGAAAGCCTCTCTTGGGTATGCCTAGCTCTTTTAAAATAAGCAGGGTATTGAGTTGCTTTTATTATGAAGTGAATTTCATTTTTAACTCGGTATTGTTTCTCTCTGTAAAAAACATTATGCAACACATGTTATAAATGTTGACTACGTACACGTAGAAATGTTACATATAGTTCTATTATTATATAAAGATTAATAGGCCCACTCATTATTGAAGTTAAAACAAAAAAAGTGTTTTGAATTTTTTTTTAGTCTTTATTCTTACGTTTATAATAACATAAATAATTTAATATATTTTAAAATAATAAAAACATAAAGTTAATTTAATATGCCAAGATGAGCAAACACGTGATAGTAAAAACAAAAACTGTTTGCTCCGAATGTTTTTTGGGATTTTTCCGTTTAACTATTTCTAAAGATAGTAGCGTCTCGTTCTTGACCTCAGCAATGGTAGCTCCGCGAGTGTGGTTGTGTTTTGGTTGGTCTATCAGAGTTTCTTTCAGGTAACTCCTCAATGGAGCACTTTTACCGAACCGAATTGTTTCAAACTTGGCATTTATGTCATGACTCGATGACAACTCAATGTTACATCAACTGTCACATAGTTAGGTTATACTTACTTTTGACATCAATTTAGTCGCTCTGTACACTTCACACTCGACAAGTATAATTGCTCCTTTCTTAGTCATTTGATGGGGTTTTTTTTAAAGTTAAAAAGTAACAAGCTTGTTTCAAACTGCTAAAAAATAGAAAATCAAACTAGATTGTTTGTTTGGCCTGTGTAGGAGTTGTACCTACCAAACCTTTTCAATACATATTGACAAAAACAGTTATTAAAAAATCATGTTATTCTTTTCTTTGTAGTACTTACGAAAGCGTACTACTGTTAATGTCATTAATGTATTGAGGATATTATTGGCGATATTTGAACCTTCACCCGAGGAAAAATCTCGACTTAAAGGCAGCAGCCAGTCCCCCCTCCCTCCCTCCCCCTCCCCCCATCCCTTTGCTAGAAAGCTTGTGACGTGGATGGCATGTATTGCATGTTAGCAGGTTTGTTTAATCTGATCAAGGGAGATAACACAGGGTGAGCAACATGCTTAAATAGGCTGCTTCAGGAATCGTTTACATCTTACAAGGTGAAGGACAAACGTAAAAATAGAACAGCATCAGCATTTTTTTACGACACACAACGCTATGGTCCTTGTCCTACACCACACCATAATATTGATGTGTCTTTATATGTCTGTATGTGGATCTCATTTTTTTCTCTGTATATATATATATATATATATATATATATATATATATATATATATATATATATATATATATATATATAATTTTTTATTTTATTTTTTTAAATATTTTAATTATTTTTTTATTTAATCGTCTTTGCTGTAAGTACCATTTCGCCTCTCTGAATAGATATTGTCCTGTCTTTATTTAATGGCCCTCCATCTATTATCGAGGCACTCGAGTAGGTGATACTTAAAGTGCCATTAGTCTCAGCTTACCAAAACGCACTTGTAACATGATGCCTGTGACAGTAGTTTAACGACACAATTATCAGCTTTATGAAGGCTCGACCCCGGAGATGACTAGAGGTCTCACTGGGGTACGACGGAGCCTGGAGCGTTGTCTATTTAGCTGCTTAGATTAATGGCTTTTTGATAAACCATTTAATCCTATAATTGGGACTGTGTTCTTTATGTCTACGGTTTGATAGTCTATTACACTTGTTAATATCCATACACGGGCCATAAACTCGTCTTGTGAAGACCCTTTGCAGGCCCTCGCCTACATTTTAAAGCACCGTGTGCGGGCTCTCACCTCAGGTGACAGTGTGAGGTGTGAACCCCATCATTAGGCCGGGATTATCTGATCTCAGGTGACAGTGTGAGGTGTGAACCCCATCACTAGGCCGGGATTATCTGATCTCAGGTGACAGTGTGAACCCCATCACTAGGCCGGGATTATCTGATCTCAGGTGACAGTGTGAACCCCATCACTAGGCCGGGATTATCTGATCTCAGGTGACAGTGTGAACCCCATCACTAGGCCGGGATTATCTGATCTCAGGTGACAGTGTGAGGTGTGAACCCCATCACTAGGCCGGGATTATCTGATCTCAGGTGACAGTGTGAGGTGTGAACCCCATCACTAGGCCGGGATTATCTGATCTCAGGTGACAGTGTGAACCCCATCACTAGGCCGGGATTATCTGATCTCAGGTGACAGTGTGAACCCCATCACTAGGCCGGGATTATCTGATCTCAGGTGACAGTGTGAACCCCATCACTAGGCCGGGATTATCTGATCTCAGGTGACTGTGTGAACCCCATCACTAGGCCGGGATTATCTGATCTCAGGTGACAGTGTGAACCCCATCACTAGGCCGGGATTATCTGATCTCAGGTGACAGTGTGGGGTGTGAACCCCATCACTAGGCCGGGATTATCTGATCTCAGGTGACAGTGTGAGGTGTGAACCCCATCACTAGGCCGGGATTATCTGATCTCAGGTGACAGTGTGAGGTGTGAACCCCATCACTAGGCCGGGATTATCTGATCTCAGGTGACAGTGTGAGGTGTGAACCCCATCACTAGGCCGGGATTATCTGATCTCAGGTGACAGTGTGAACCCCATCACTAGGCCGGGATTATCTGATCTCAGGTGACAGTGTGAGGTGTGAACCCCATCACTAGGCCGGGATTATCTGATCTCAGGTGACAGTGTGAGGTGTGAACCCCATCACTAGGCCGGGATTATCTGATCTCAGGTGACAGTGTGAGGTGTGAACCCCATCACTAGGCCGGGATTATCTTATCTCAGGTGACAGTGTGAGGTGTGAACCCCATCACTAGGCCGGGATTATCTGATCTCAGGTGACAGTGTGGGGTGTGAACCCCATCACTAGGCCGGGATTATCTGATCTCAGGTGACAGTGTGAGGTGTGAACCCCATCACTAGGCCGGGATTATCTGATCTCAGGTGACAGTGTGAGGTGTGCCCCATCACTAGGCCGGGATTATCTGATCTCAGGTGACAGTGTGAGGTGTGAACCCCATCACTAGGCCGGGATTATCTGATCTCAGGTGACAGGGTGAACCCCATCACTAGGCCGGGATTATCTGATCTCAGGTGACAGTGTGAGGTGTGAACCCCATCACTAGGCCGGGATTATCTGATCTCAGGTGACAGGGTGAACCCCATCACTAGGCCGGGATTATCTGATCTCAGGTGACAGTGTGAGGTGTGAACCCCATCACTAGGCCGGGATTATCTGATCTCAGGTGACAGTGTGAACCCCATCACTAGGCCGGGATTATCTGATCTCAGGTGACAGTGTGAACCCCATCACTAGGCCGGGATTATCTGATCTCAGGTGACAGTGTGAACCCCATCACTAGGCCGGGATTATCTGATCTCAGGTGACAGTGTGAGGTGTGAACCCCATCACTAGGCCGGGATTATCTGATCTCAGGTGACAGTGTGAGGTGTGAACCCCATCACTAGGCCGGGATTATCTGATCTCAGGTGACAGTGTGAGGTGTGAACCCCATCACTAGGCCGGGATTATCTGATCTCAGGTGACAGTGTGAACCCCATCACTAGGCCGGGATTATCTGATCTCAGGTGACAGTGTGAGGTGTGAACCCCATCACTAGGCCGGGATTATCTTATCTCAGGTGACAGTGTGAACCCCATCACTAGGCCGGGATTATCTGATCTCAGGTGACAGTGTGAGGTGTGAACCCCATCACTAGGCCGGGATTATCTTATCTCAGGTGACAGTGTGAACCCCATCACTAGGCCGGGATTATCTGATCTCAGGTGACAGTGTGAGGTGTGAACCCCATCACTAGGCCGGGATTATCTGATCTCAGGTGACAGTGTGAACCCCATCACTAGGCCGGGATTATCTGATCTCAGGTGACAGTGTGAACCCCATCACTAGGCCGGGATTATCTGATCTCAGGTGACAGTGTGAGGTGTGAACCCCATCACTAGGCCGGGATTATCTGATCTCAGGTGACAGTGTGAACCCCATCACTAGGCCGGGATTATCTGATCTCAGGTGACAGTGTGAGGTGTGAACCCCATCACTAGGCCGGGATTATCTGATCTCAGGTGACAGTATGAGGTGTGAACCCCATCACTAGGCCGGGATTATCTGATCTCAGGTGACAGTGTGAGGTGTGAACCCCATCACTAGGCCGGGATTATCTGATCTCAGGTGACAGTGTGAGGTGTGAACCCCATCACTAGGCCGGGATTATCTGATCTCAGGTGACAGGGTGAACCCCATCACTAGGCCGGGATTATCTGATCTCAGGTGACAGTGTGAACCCCATCACTAGGCCGGGATTATCTGATCTCAGGTGACAGTGTGAACCCCATCACTAGGCCGGGATTATCTGATCTCAGGTGACAGTGTGAACCCCATCACTAGGCCGGGATTATCTGATCTCAGGTGACAGTGTGAGGTGTGAACCCCATCACTAGGCCGGGATTATCTGATCTCAGGTGACAGTGTGAGGTGTGAACCCCATCACTAGGCCGGGATTATCTGATCTCAGGTGACAGTGTAAGGTGTGAACCCCATCACTAGGCCGGGATTATCTGATCTCAGGTGACAGTGTGAGGTGTGAACCCCATCACTAGGCCGGGATTATCTGATCTCAGGTGACAGTGTGAGGTGTGAACCCCATCACTAGGCCGGGATTATCTGATCTCAGGTGACAGTGTGAGGTGTGAACCCCATCACTAGGCCGGGATTATCTGATCTCAGGTGACAGTGTGAACCCCATCACTAGGCCGGGATTATCTGATCTCAGGTGACAGTGTGAGGTGTGAACCCCATCACTAGGCCGGGATTATCTGATCTCAGGTGACAGTGTGAACCCCATCACTAGGCCGGGATTATCTGATCTCAGGTGACAGTGTGAGGTGTGAACCCCATCACTAGGCCGGGATTATCTGATCTCAGGTGACAGTGTGAGGTGTGAACCCCATCACTAGGCCGGGATTATCTGATCTCAGGTGACTGTGTGAGGTGTGAACCCCATCACTAGGCCGGGATTATCTGATCTTAGGTGACAGTGTGAACCCCATCACTAGGCCGGGATTATCTGATCTCAGGTGACAGTGTGAACCCCATCACTAGGCCGGGATTATCTGATCTCAGGTGACAGTGTGAGGTGTGAACCCCATCACTAGGCCGGGATTATCTGATCTCAGGTGACAGGGTGAACCCCATCACTAGGCCGGGATTATCTGATCTCAGGTGACAGTGTGAGGTGTGAACCCCATCACTAGGCCGGGATTATCTGATCTCAGGTGACAGGGTGAACCCCATCACTAGGCCGGGATTATCTGATCTCAGGTGACAGTGTGAACCCCATCACTAGGCCGGGATTATCTGATCTCAGGTGACTGTGTGAGGTGTGAACCCCATCACTAGGCCGGGATTATCTGATCTCAGGTGACTGTGTGAACCCCATCACTAGGCCGGGATTATCTGATCTCAGGTGACAGTGTGAACCCCATCACTAGGCCGGGATTATCTTATCTCAGGTGACAGTGTGAGGTGTGAACCCCATCACTAGGCCGGGATTATCTGATCTCAGGTGACAGGGTGAACCCCATCACTAGGCCAGGATTATCTGATCTCAGGTGACAGTGTGAGGTGTGAACCCCATCACTAGGCCGGGATTATCTGATCTCAGGTGACAGGGTGAACCCCATCACTAGGCCGGGATTATCTGATCTCAGGTGACAGTGTGAACCCCATCACTAGGCCGGGATTATCTGATCTCAGGTGACAGTGTGAGGTGTGAACCCCATCACTAGGCCGGGATTATCTGATCTCAGGTGACAGTGTGAACCCCATCACTAGGCCGGGATTATCTGATCTCAGGTGACAGTGTGAGGTGTGAACCCCATCACTAGGCCGGGATTATCTGATCTCAGGTGACAGTGTGAACCCCATCACTAGGCCGGGATTATCTGATCTCAGGTGACAGTGTGAGGTGTGAACCCCATCACTAGGCCGGGATTATCTGATCTCAGGTGACAGTGTGAACCCCATCACTAGGCCGGGATTATCTGATCTCAGGTGACAGTGTGAGGTGTGAACCCCATCACTAGGCCGGGATTATCTGATCTCAGGTGACAGTGTGAACCCCATCACTAGGCCGGGATTATCTGATCTCAGGTGACAGGGTGAACCCCATCACTAGGCCGGGATTATCTGATCTCAGGTGACAGTGTGAGGTGTGAACCCCATCACTAGGCCGGGATTATCTGATCTCAGGTGACTGTGTGAGGTGTGAACCCCATCACTAGGCCGGGATTATCTGATCTCAGGTGACAGTGTGAGGTGTGAACCCCATCACTAGGCCGGGATTATCTGATCTCAGGTGACTGTGTGAGGTGTGAACCCCATCACTAGGCCGGGATTATCTGATCTCAGGTGACAGTGTGAACCCCATCACTAGGCCGGGATTATCTGATCTCAGGTGACAGGGTGAACCCCATCACTAGGCCGGGATTATCTGATCTCAGGTGACAGTGTGAACCCCATCACTAGGCCGGGATTATCTGATCTCAGGTGACAGTGTGAGGTGTGAACCCCATCACTAGTCCGGGATTATCTGATCTCAGGTGACAGGGTGAACCCCATCACTAGGCCGGGATTATCTGATCTCAGGTGACAGGGTGAACCCCATCACTAGGCCGGGATTATCTGATCTCAGGTGACAGTGTGAGGTGTGAACCCCATCACTAGGCCGGGATTATCTGATCTCAGGTGACAGGGTGAACCCCATCACTAGGCCGGGATTATCTGATCTCAGGTGACAGGGTGAACCCCATCACTAGGCCGGGATTATCTGATCTCAGGTGACAGTGTGAGGTGTGAACCCCATCACTAGGCCGGGATTATCTGATCTCAGGTGACAGTGTGAACCCCATCACTAGGCCGGGATTATCTGATCTCAGGTGACAGGGTGAACCCCATCACTAGGCCGGGATTATCTGATCTCAGGTGACAGTGTGAACCCCATCACTAGGCCGGGATTATCTGATCTCAGGTGACAATGTGAGGTGTGAACCCCATCACTAGGCCGGGATTATCTTATCTCAGGTGACAGTGTGAGGTGTGAACCCCATCACTAGGCCGGGATTATCTGATCTCAGGTGACAGGGTGAACCCCATCACTAGGCCGGGATTATCTGATCTCAGGTGACAGTGTGAGGTGTGAACCCCATCACTAGGCCGGGATTATCTGATCTCAGGTGACAGTGTGAGGTGTGAACCCCATCACTATGCCGGGATTATCTGATCTCAGGTGACAGTGTGAGGTGTGAACCCCATCACTAGGCCGGGATTATCTGATCTCAGGTGACAGTGTGAGGTGTGAACCCCATCACTAGGCCGGGATTATCTGATCTCAGGTGACAGTGTGAACCCCATCACTAGGCCGGGATTATCTGATCTCAGGTGACAGGGTGAACCCCATCACTAGGCCGGGATTATCTGATCTCAGGTGACAGTGTGAACCCCATCACTAGGCCGGGATTATCTGATCTCAGGTGACAGTGTGAGGTGTGAACCCCATCACTAGTCCGGGATTATCTGATCTCAGGTGACAGTGTGAGGTGTGAACCCCATCACTAGGCCGGGATTATCTGATCTCAGGTGACAGTGTGAACCCCATCACTAGGCCGGGATTATCTGATCTCAGGTGACAGTGTGAGGTGTGAACCCCATCACTAGGCCGGGATTATCTGATCTCAGGTGACAGTGTGAGGTGTGAACCCCATCACTAGGCCGGGATTATCTGATCTCAGGTGACTGTGTGAACCCCATCACTAGGCCGGGATTATCTGATCTTAGGTGACAGTGTGAACCCCATCACTAGGCCGGGATTATCTGATCTCAGGTGACAGTGTGAACCCCATCACTAGGCCGTGATTATCTGATCTCAGGTGACAGTGTGAGGTGTGAACCCCATCACTAGGCCGGGATTATCTGATCTCAGGTGACAGTGTGAGGTGTGAACCCCATCACTAGGCCGGGATTATCTGATCTCAGGTGACAGTGTGAACCCCATCACTAGGCCGGGATTATCTGATCTCAGGTGACAGTGTGAACCCCATCACTAGGCCGGGATTATCTGATCTTAGGTGACAGTGTGAACCCCATCACTAGGCCGGGATTATCTGATCTCAGGTGACAGTGTGAGGTGTGAACCCCATCACTAGGCCGGGATTATCTGATCTCAGGTGACAGTGTGAGGTGTGAACCCCATCACTAGGCCGGGATTATCTGATCTCAGGTGACAGTGTGAACCCCATCACTAGGCCGGGATTATCTGATCTCAGGTGACAGTGTGAGGTGTGAACCCCATCACTAGGCCGGGATTATCTGATCTCAGGTGACAGTGTGAGGTGTGAACCCCATCACTAGGCCGGGATTATCTGATCTCAGGTGACAGTGTGAGGTGTGAACCCCATCACTAGGCCGGGATTATCTGATCTCAGGTGACAGTGTGAGGTGTGAACCCCATCACTAGGCCGGGATTATCTGATCTCAGGTGACAGGGTGAACCCCATCACTAGGCCGGGATTATCTGATCTCAGGTGACAGTGTGAACCCCATCACTAGGCCGGGATTATCTGATCTCAGGTGACAGTGTGAGGTGTGAACCCCATCACTAGGCCGGGATTATCTGATCTCAGGTGACAGTGTGAGGTGTGAACCCCATCACTAGGCCGGGATTATTTGATCTCAGGTGACAGTGTGAGGTGTGAACCCCATCACTAGGCCGGGATTATCTGATCTCAGGTGACAGTGTGAACCCCATCACTAGGCCGGGATTATCTGATCTCAGGTGACAGGGTGAACCCCATCACTAGGCCGGGATTATCTGATCTCAGGTGACAGTGTGAGGTGTGAACCCCATCACTAGGCCGGGATTATCTGATCTCAGGTGACAGTGTGAACCCCATCACTAGGCCGGGATTATCTGATCTCAGGTGACAGTGTGAGGTGTGAACCCCATCACTAGGCCGGGATTATCTGATCTCAGGTGACAGTATGAGGTGTGAACCCCATCACTAGGCCGGGATTATCTGATCTCAGGTGACAGTGTGAGGTGTGAACCCCATCACTAGGCCGGGATTATCTGATCTCAGGTGACAGTGTGAGGTGTGAACCCCATCACTAGGCCGGGATTATCTGATCTCAGGTGACAGTGTGAGGTGTGAACCCCATCACTAGGCCGGGATTATCTGATCTCAGGTGACAGTGTGAACCCCATCACTAGGCCGGGATTATCTGATCTCAGGTGACAGGGTGAACCCCATCACTAGGCCGGGATTATCTGATCTCAGGTGACAGTGTGAACCCCATCACTAGGCCGGGATTATCTGATCTCAGGTGACAGTGTGAGGTGTGAACCCCATCACTAGGCCGGGATTATCTGATCTCAGGTGACAGTGTGAGGTGTGAACCCCATCACTAGGCCGGGATTATCTGATCTTAGGTGACAGTGTGAGGTGTGAACCCCATCACTAGGCCGGGATTATCTGATCTCAGGTGACAGTGTGAGGTGTGAACCCCATCACTAGGCCGGGATTATCATTAACATCATTGACACACCTTACAGCAGGTGGCGACACGCTTGTTATGTGTAACTGGGAAATTTACAAATTTACAACAGTTTGTGTGACCGGTTTTTTTTCTTTTATATACAATTTAGATATAGGTATGTTTAACAGGTATAATCTGTGCCCTTTTTCCAATCCTCTTGTTTCCTTCCCCCCTCCCCCGTGTGTTCGTCATTCCGCCAGTCCCCGACATTAGTACCAGTCCCCAACATTAATACCAGTCTCCGACATTAATACCAGTCCCCGACATTAATACCAGTCCCCGACATTCCCGCTAGTCCCCGACATGAATACCAGTCCCCGACATTAATAGCAGTCCCCGACATTAACACAAGTCCCCGACATTCCCGCAATTCCCGACATGAATACCAGTCCCCGACATTAATACCAGTCCCCGACACTCCCGCCAGTCCCCGACACTCCCGCCAGTCCCCGACATTAATACCAGTCCCCGACATTAATACCAGTCCCCGACATTAATGCCAGTCCCCGACATTCCCGCCAGTCCCCGACATTCCCGCCAGTCCCCGACATTCCCGCCAGTCCCCGACATTCCCGCCAGTCCCCGACATTCCCGCCAGTCCCCGACATTCCCGCCAGTCCCCGACATTCCCGCCAGTCCCCGACGTTGCGAGCGCGTGTCTAGACTCAGGCAAGTCTAGACACTTCACCTTCACACGTTCTGCTGTACTCTGTAGCCAAAAATCCCGTTTAAAAATAGATCATTTCCGGTTTTAAAAAAAAACCTGGTTTAATCATGCATCAGGATGTAAAAAAATACGTTAGATGTAATTGCTTCAACTTACTGTTTGGTATTCTGTCGCAAAAAATTGCGTTTAGAAAAATAAAACTGCACTTGTTTACATACAGTTATGTGTACTTTTCGTCGAACATGGTGTGGTAAATTGTATTAAACGAGGGGCGGCTAATATATATATATATATATATATATATATATATATATATATATATATATATATATATATATATATATATATATATATATATGTCAGGTAAAAATGTGTGATCTGCGATCTGTGATGTATAAATTGAAAGAAACACTGTTTAGTAACTACCGAATACTAGCGTCTTATTTGTGAAGGTTGTTTAAGTGGACTGAAACATCTAGTTCTATGTGGCAGTACATTTTATATTTGCACAATCGAAAATCTTTGCGATTTACCTTACGGAAAAAGTCCCCCCCCCCCCCCCCCCCACTCCCTCCTCCAAATAAATAATTAGCTTATTCGCCACTTTCCTTCCGCCCTTGTCCAATATTTTGTAGATGTCCTGTCTAAGATGTCCTGTCTAAGATGTCCTATCTAAGATGTCCTGTCTAAGATGTCCTGTCTAAGATGTCCTATCTAAGATGTCCTGTCTAAGATGTCCTGTCTAAGATGTCCTGTCTAAGATGTCCTGTCTAAGATGTCCTGTCTAATATGTCCTGTCTAAGATGTCCTGTCTAAGATGTCCTGTCTAAGATGTCCTGTCTAAGCACGGAGCACGTTTTATTTAGTAGTTGTACTGGTGAATGTGTGTGGGGGGTCATTTATACTTGTGAATGCAATGTGTGTGGGTCATTTATACTTGTGAATGCAATGTGTGTGGGTTATTTATACTTGTGAATGCAATGTGTGGGGGTCATTTATACTTGTGAATGCACTGTGTGGGGGTCATTTATACTTGTGAATGCAATGTGTGTGGGTTATTTATACTTGTGAATGCAATGTGTGGGGGTCATTTATACTTGTGAATGCAATGTGTGGGGGTCATTTATACTTGTGAATGCAATGTATGGGGGGGGGGGGGCATTTACAAGTTGAGTTGCTCTTTGAGAGAACTCGAATATTTGCTGACAGAGTAATTAGTTGGAAGCAACAGACGGACGGACACTGTCACGTAAAGCTGAAACATTTTTATACAACAAATGGACGGCCAATATCAAGTAGAGTTGAAACATTTATATACAACAGATGGACGGCCACTATCAAGTAGAGCTGAAACAGTTTTATACAACAGATGGACGGCCAATATCACGTTGAGCTGAAACATTTTTATACAACAGATGGACGGCCAATATCATGTAGAGTTGAAACATTTTTATACAACAGATGGACGGCCTATATCTCTGTATAGTTGAAACTTTTTGATGCAACTGATCGAGGGCCTATATCACTATGCAGTTGATACATTTTTACAAATAGCCTATACCACCGTATTGTTAAAACATTTTGATACAACTGATAAAAACATTGTTTAAATAGTCTTAAAAAAGGTACCATATTGCCAGTGGTAAGAAAGAAGCGATGCCTCATTACAAAATGATTCAAACCATAACTATCTTAAACCAGTTTGAAGCCTTCTAATGACTGTCTAATTCCTGCTGAATGAAAATACACAGGCACACACACGGCCACGTTCTGGTTGAATTATGGCGTCAAACGGATCTCGATACTTGCGTCAGTTCCCAGATCTAGACGATAACAATCTCTGACGATGAGTCTAGCGAACACACATGACACCCGACTGACACACACACAGGACACCCGACTGACACACACACACACAGGACACCCGACTGAGAGGATGAATACCAAAAGTAGATTGTCATCTAGCCGAATTTGTATGCAACGGAAGGTTCGAGGGTATTGTCAGTCAGACAGCCGGCTGTTCGATTGTAGGAAAAAAAGTCACAGGAAAAAAAAACACAGGAAAAAAAAAACACAGAAAAAAAGTCACAGGAAAAAAAGTCACAGGAAAAAAAGTCACAGGAAAAAAAGTCACAAATATATATTTGCATGATACTTGTTAATACTTTTATGTATTAAATATTCAGAGAGTGCAAATTAACTTAGGATTAATTAAATGTAATGTAGTGTGTGTAGGCTGTATAAGCATAGGAATTTTTATAATTCATCTAAAAATATTTAGTATGAAGTATGTAGATTGTAATTATTTTAAACTTAAGATTAGTAGCGTTTAATAGAATGCTCCAAAGTCCACGTTTTTAATCCTGTTTTTTTTTTAAATACCAATATTAAATTACCGTGAAATGGTAAGTTCATCTGACTTGCTGCCCTCAACTCATGGCAACAATAGTTATGTTTAGTTCAACCACCTTTACTGCCCACATTTATCACGCTCATTACATAACAAAACTTAGGATCAAAACTGAAAGCCGACAAGGTTCAAAGGCTGTCATTGACGCGTAACGTCAACAACACAAAATATGTTCGGACAATGCCTACTGAGGAGAGACCGACCAGAGAATAGCCTACGGCAAAATTTGCCTAAATTTCTTTTATAATTAACTTTTCTACCGCGTATTTAAATAAATACGTAACAAGTTGAGATTGTTGTGTAAATTATCTTAGAGTATTTTTACTTACAATTGTTATAAATCATAATGCTTTTAACGTCTATAAATAATTTATGCTATAAAAAAATACAACCCACAACAATAAACATACAAAATTTTACAATTCTTAACAAATTAATAAAAATATTTCTAAAAAGATTTTTGTGACTTTTTTTCTGTGACTTTATTTCTGTGACTTTTTTTCCGATAAAATTTTTCCACTGTGACTTTTTTTCTGTGACTTTTTTTCCTAGCAAAAACTGTGACTTTTTTTCTGTGTTTTTTTTTCCTGTGACTTTTTTTCCGTTTACCGGCTGTTCAATGGCGGGTAGAGCAGCTGGCTGTTTGGGGCTGTAGCAGTAGAGTTGACCGGGAAGATGACACCGTTAGGTCGTTACATCGGCTCGCGGCCCGGGGAGGGAGGCGTCATGCCAGACAACTTCAAAGGAGTGAATGATTAGCTCGGTCTGTTGACCTTGTCGGTATACATCGTTAGCTCGGTCAAAGGTATATGTTGGATATATCACTAGACATGCAGACATATTGCTAGACATGCAGACATATCACTAGACATACAGTTATAGCGCTAGATAGGCAGACATATCGCTAGACATTCACACATATCACTAGACATACAGATATAGCGGTAGACATACAGACATATCACTAGACATACAGACATATTGCTAGACATACAGATATATCACTAGACATACAGACATATCACTAGACATACAGATATAGCGCTAGACATTCACACATATTGCTAGACAGGCAGACATATCGCTAGACATTCACACATATCGCTAGACATACAGACATATTGCTAGACATGCAGATATATCGCTAGACATACCGACATATCGCTAGACATTCACACATATCGCTAGACATACAGACATATTGCTAGACATGCAGATATATCGCTAGACATACAGACATATCGCTAGACAGGCAGACATATTGCTAGACATACACACATATTCCTAGACATACAGACATATCGCTAGACAGGCAGACATATCGCTAGACATTCACACATATTGCTAGCCATGCAAACATATTGTTAGACATACAGACATATCGCTAGACATACATATTGCTAGACAGGCAGACATATTGCTAGACATACAGACATATCGCTAGACATACAGACATATCGCTAGACATACAGACATATCACTAGACATACAGACATATCACTAGACATACAGACATATCACTAGACATACAGACATATCACTAGACATACAGACATATCACTAGACATACAGACATATCACTAGACATACAGACATATCACTAGACATACAGACATATCGCTAGCCATGCAGACATATTGCTAGCCATGCAGACATTGCTAGCCATGCAGACATATAGCTAACGGACGTCGTGCGATGTTAAGTTTAACTTCTCTGCAACAACGTCATTAAGTTTAACTTCTGTACAACAACGTCATAAATTCTCTCTTCTCTACAACAACGTCATAAAGTCTAACTTCTCTACAACAACATCATAAAGTCTAACTTCTGTTCAACAACGTCATAAAGTCTAACTTCTGTACAACACTGACGGAAGAAAGACGAGAAAATATTAGGACCAGACCAATAAAGAACAAACAGAACTAAATAAGGAAGAACTAGAACATACAGGACTAAAGAAAGAATGAAGGACAAGAAAATGTAGGACCAACTAAGATGTGCTCACAAAATATCTTCACCACCTTGCGCTGTTGTGTGCTTTTTTTTTTTTTTTTTTTTTTTTTTGTAAATGCTTAGAAAACTGAGACAGAGCCAAATGGGAATAAATGAACCCCGTTTGTGAAATCTGAGATGGTTTTAACATTAATCTTTACGTCCGGCCTGTAAACCCCTGCCGCACTTCAATTGGTGACATAATATACTTAGCATGTCGAGAAGGCCCATGGGGACCCAGAGCCGGCGTTGGGCGGAGGCGGGGGGGGGGGCAACTTTTAAAGGCGCCCCGCGCTACTGCGCCCAAGTCGTCCTGGTAAACAGATCAGAGTTGCTGCATTTAATTGGAAAAAGCTAGCAGGCGATGTTTAAGATAGCCACGTCCAGTTAAATCCCACTTAGCTGATGTTGTGGTACAAATAAAGAAACATAACTGGTGCTCAAAGTTGAGAGGTTACCGGCATATCCCATCGGTCTTATTCAAACGAAAGCTAAACAAAACTTTAACAGACCAACGAGGAAGCTTTTTTTTAACATCCAAGTTACAAATGGCGGCTACATCAGAGTAGGGTTGGTCGAGAATCTACCTTTAGTATAATAGAACACAAACAGGTGTTTGAAATGTAGAGAGGAAGTTCTGTAAGACGCTGTCCATACTGTCCAGTACCAAAGTCACAGTTCTGTAAGACGCTGTCCAAACTGTCCGGCACCAAAGTCACAGTTCTGTAAGACGCTGTCCATACTGTCCGGCACCAAAGTCACAGTTCTGTAAGACGCTGTCCATACTGTCCAGTACCAAAGTCATAGTTCTGTAAGACGCTGTCCATACTGTCCAGTACCAAAGTCACAGTTCTGTAAGACGCTGTCCATACTGTCCGGCACCAAAGTCATAGTTCTGTAAGACGCTGTCCATACTGTCCGGCACCAAAGTCACAGTTCTGTAAGACGCTGTCCATACTGTCCGTCACAAAAATCACAGTTCTGTAAGACGCTGTCCATACTGTCCAGTACCAAAGTCACAGTTCTGTAAGACGCTGTCCATACTGTCCGGCACCAAAGTCATAGTTCTGTAAGACGCTGTCCATACTGTCCGTCACCAAAATCACAGTTCTGTAAGACGCTGTCCATACTGTCCAGTACCAAAGTCACAGTTCTGTAAGAAACTGTCCATACTGTCCAGTACCAAAGTCACAGTTCTGTAAGACGCTGTCCATACTGTCCGGCACCAAAGTCATAGTTCTGTAAGACGCTGTCCATACTGTCCAGTACCAAAGTCACAGATCTGTAAGACGCTGTCCATACTGTCCGTCACCAAAATCACAGTTCTGTAAGACGCTGTCCATACTGTCCAGTACCAAAGTCACAGTTCTGTAAGAAACTGTCCATACTGTCCAGTACCAAAGTCACAGTTCTGTAAGACGCTGTCCATACTGTCCGGCACCAAAGTCATAGTTCTGTAAGACGCTGTCCATACTGTCCAGTACCAAAGTCACAGATCTGTAAGACGCTGTCCATACTGTCCGGCACCAAAGTCATAGTTCTGTAAGACGCTGTCCATACTGTCCAGTACCAAAGTCACAGATCTGTAAGACGCTGTCCATACTGTCCGTCACCAAAATCACAGTTCTGTAAGACGCTGTCCATACTGTCCGGCACCAAAGTCATAGTTCTGTAAGACGCTGTCCATACTGTCCGGCACCAAAGTCACAGTTCTGTAAGACGCTGTCCATACTGTCCGTCACCAAAATCACAGTTCTGTAAGACGCTGTCCATACTGTCCAGTACCAAAGTCATAGTTCTGTAAGACGCTGTCCATACTGTCCGGCACCAAAGTCACAGTTCTGTAAGACGCTATCCATACTGTCCGGCACCATAGTCACAGTTCTGTAAGACGCTGTCCATACTGTCCAGTACCAAAGTCATAGTTCTGTAAGACGCTGTCCATACTGTCCGGCACCAAAGTCACAGATCTGTAAGACGCTGTCCATACTGTCCGTCACAAAAATCACAGTTCTGTAAGACGCTGTCCATACTGTCCAGTACCAAAGTCACAGTTCTGTAAGACGCTGTCCATACTGTCCGGCACCAAAATCACATATCACGGCGATACCAAAAGAAATCTGGCACTTTTCTCTGTAGAGAGCGAGTCTTATGTAACCCAACGGTAAACGATGAAGCCGAAACTCGTGTGATTTTCCAAGGTGCGAATTCTGAGTTCATCCTTGCAATAATCATTTGCCTTAGGTTTTCTGTTAATATTGCAGGAGAAATGCTGCGTTCGGCCAGAATGTCATTTGATGTACTTAACTACATATATGTGGTGTATGTGTAATGTGGTAGTGGTGTATGTGTCCTGTGTTAGTGTAGTATGTGTGTGTACCTGTCCTGTACTGTGGTAGTGCTGAATGTCCTCTGGTAGTGGTGTATGTAGTGGTGTATGTGTCCTGTACTGTGGTAATGAATGTGTCCTGTAGACTAGTACTCTAATGAACGCCACAAGACCATGTGTCCTATAGACTGGTACTCTAATGAACGCCACAAGACCATGTGTCCTATAGACTGGTACTCTAATGAACGCCACAAGACCATGTGTCCTATAGACTGGTACTCTAATGAACGCCACAAGACCATGTGTCCTATAGACTGGTACTCTAATGAACGCCACAAGACCATGTGTCCTATAGACTGGTACTCTAATGAACGCCACAAGACCATGTGTCCTATAGACTGGTACTCTAATGAACGTCACAAGACCATGTGTCCTATAGACTGGTACTCTAATGAACGCCACAAGACCATGTGTCCTATAGACTGGTACTCTAATGAACGCCACAAGACCATGTGTCCTATAGACTGGTACTCTAATGAACGCCACAAGACCATGTGTCCTATAGACTGGTACTCTATTGAACACCACAAGACCATGTGTCCTATAGACTGGTACTCTAATGAACGCCACAAGACCATGTGCCCTATAGACTAGTACTCTAATGAACGCCACAATGTGTCCTATAGACTGGTACTCTAATGAACGTCACAATGTGTCCTATAGACTGGTACTCTAATGAACGCCACAATGTGTCCTATAGACTGGTACTCTAATGAACGCCACAAGACCATGTGTCCTATAGACTGGTACTCTAATGAACGCCACAATGTGTCCTATAGACTGGTACTCTAATGAACGCCACAAGACCATGTGTCCTATAGATTGGTACTCTAATGAACGCCACAAGACCATGTGTCCTATAGACTGGTACTCTAATGAACGCCACAAGACCATGTGTCCTATAGACTGGTACTCTAATGAACGACACAAGACCATGTGTCCTATAGACTGGTACTCTAATGAACGCCACAAGACTATGTGTCCTATAGACTGGTACTCTAATGAACGCCATAAGACCATGTGTCCTATAGACTGGTACTCTAATGAACGCCACAAGACCATGTGTCCTATAGACTGGTACTCTAATGAACGCCACAAGACCATGTGTCCTATAGACTGGTACTCTAATGAACGCCACCATGTGTCCTATAGACTGGTACTCTAATGAACGCCACAAGACCATGTGTCCTATAGACTGGTACTCTAATGAACGCCACAAGACCATGTGTCCTATAGACTGGTACTCTAATGAACGCCACAAGACCATGTGCCCTATAGACTAGTACTCTAATGAACGCCACAATGTGCCCTATAGACTGGTACTCTAATGAACGCCACAAGACCATGTGTCCTATAGACTGGTACTCTAATGAACGCCACAAGACCATGTGTCCTATAGACTGGTACTCTATTGAACACCACAAGACCATGTGTCCTATAGACTGGTACTCTAATGAACGCCACAAGACCATGTGCCCTATAGACTAGTACTCTAATGAACGCCACAATGTGTCCTATAGACTGGTACTCTAATGAACGTCACAATGTGTCCTATAGACTGGTACTCTAATGAACGTCACAATGTGTCCTATAGACTGGTACTCTAATGAACGCCACAATGTGTCCTATAGACTGGTACTCTAATGAACGCCACAAGACCATGTGCCCTATAGACTAGTACTCTAATGAACGCCACAATGTGTCCTATAGACTGGTACTCTAATGAACGTCACAATGTGTCCTATAGACTGGTACTCTAATGAACGCCACAATGTGTCCTATAGACTGGTACTCTAATGAACGCCACAAGACCATGTGCCCTATAGACTAGTACTCTAATGAACGCCACAATGTGTCCTATAGACTGGTACTCTAATGAACGCCACAATGTGTCCTATAGACTGGTACTCTAATGAACGCCACCATGTGTCCTATAGACTGGTACTCTAATGAACGCCACAAGACCATGTGTCCTATACACTGGTACTCTAATGAACGCCACCAGACCATGTGTCCTATAGACTGGTACTCTAATGAACGCCACAAGACCATGTGTCCTATAGACTGGTACTCTAATGAACGCCACAAGACCATGTGTCCTACAGACTGGTACTCTAATGAACGCCACAAGACCATGTGTCCTATAGACTGGTACTCTAATGAACGCCACAAGACCATGTGTCCTATAGACTGGTACTCTAATGAACGCCACAATGTGTCCTATAGACTGGTACTCTAATGAACGCCACAAGACCATGTGTCCTATAGACTGGTACTCTAATGAACGCCACAATGTGTCCTATAGACTGGTACTCTAATGAACGCCACAAGACCATGTGTCCTATAGACTGGTACTCTAATGAACGCCACAAGACCATGTGTCCTATAGACTGGTACTCTAATGAACGCCACCATGTGTCCTATAGACTGGTACTCTAATGAACGCCACAAGACCATGTGTTCTATAGACTGGTACTCTAATGAACGCCACAATGTGTCATATAGACTGGTACTCTAATGAACGCCACAAGATCATGTGTCCTATAGACTGGTACTCTAATGAACGCCACAAGACCATGTGTCCTATAGACTGGTACTCTAATGAACGCCACCATGTGTCCTATAGACTGGTACTCTAATGAACGCCACAAGACCATGTGTCCTATAGACTGGTACTCTAATGAACGCCACAAGACCATGTGTCCTATAGACTGGTACTCTAATGAACGCCACAAGACCATGTGTCCTATAGACTGGTACTCTATTGAACACCACAAGACCATGTGTCCTATAGACTGGTACTCTAATGAACGCCACAAGACCATGTGCCCTATAGACTAGTACTCTAATGAACGCCACAATGTGTCCTATAGACTGGTACTCTAATGAACGTCACAATGTGTCCTATAGACTGGTACTCTAATGAACGCCACAATGTGTCCTATAGACTGGTACTCTAATGAACGCCACAAGACCATGTGTCCTATAGACTGGTACTCTAATGAACGCCACAAGACCATGTGTCCTATAGACTGGTACTCTAATGAACGCCACAAGACCATGTGTCCTATAGACTGGTACTCTAATGAACGCCACAAGACCATGTGTCCTATAGACTGGTACTCTATTGAACACCACAAGACCATGTGTCCTATAGACTGGTACTCTAATGAACGCCACAAGACCATGTGCCCTATAGACTAGTACTCTAATGAACGCCACAATGTGTCCTATAGACTGGTACTCTAATGAACGTCACAATGTGTCCTATAGACTGGTACTCTAATGAACGCCACAATGTGTCCTATAGACTGGTACTCTAATGAACGCCACAAGACCATGTGTCCTATAGACTGGTACTCTAATGAACGGCACAATGTGTCCTATAGACTGGTACTCTAATGAACGCCACAAGACCATGTGTCCTATAGATTGGTACTCTAATGAACGCCACAAGACCATGTGTCCTATAGACTGGTACTCTAATGAACGCCACAAGACCATGTGTCCTATAGACTGGTACTCTAATGAACGACACAAGACCATGTGTCCTATAGACTGGTACTCTAATGAACGCCACAAGACTATGTGTCCTATAGACTGGTACTCTAATGAACGCCACAAGACCATGTGTCCTATAGACTGGTACTCTAATGAACGCCACAAGACCCTGTGTCCTATAGACTGGTACTCTAATGAACGCCACAAGACCATGTGTCCTATAGACTGGTACTCTAATGAACGCCACCATGTGTCCTATAGACTGGTACTCTAATGAACGCCACAAGACCATGTGTCCTATAGACTGGTACTCTAATGAACGCCACAAGACCATGTGTCCTATAGACTGGTACTCTAATGAACGCCACAAGACCATGTGTCCTATAGACTGGTACTCTATTGAACACCACAAGACCATGTGTCCTATAGACTGGTACTCTAATGAACGCCACAAGACCATGTGCCCTATAGACTAGTACTCTAATGAACGCCACAATGTGTCCTATAGACTGGTACTCTAATGAACGTCACAATGTGTCCTATAGACTGGTACTCTAATGAACGTCACAATGTGTCCTATAGACTGGTACTCTAATGAACGCCACAATGTGTCCTATAGACTGGTACTCTAATGAACGCCACAAGACCATGTGCCCTATAGACTAGTACTCTAATGAACGCCACAATGTGTCCTATAGACTGGTACTCTAATGAACGTCACAATGTGTCCTATAGACTGGTACTCTAATGAACGCCACAATGTGTCCTATAGACTGGTACTCTAATGAACGCCACAAGACCATGTGCCCTATAGACTAGTACTCTAATGAACGCCACAATGTGTCCTATAGACTGGTACTCTAATGAACGCCACAATGTGTCCTATAGACTGGTACTCTAATGAACGCCACCATGTGTCCTATAGACTGGTACTCTAATGAACGCCACAAGACCATGTGTCCTATAGACTGGTACTCTAATGAACGCCACAAGACCATGTGTCCTATAGACTGGTACTCTAATGAACGCCACAAGACCATGTGTCCTATAGACTGGTACTCTAATGAACGCCACAAGACCATGTGTCCTATAGACTGGTACTCTAATGAACGCCACAAGACCATGTGTCCTATAGACTGGTACTCTAATGAACGCCACAAGACCATGTGTCCTATAGACTGGTACTCTAATGAACGCCACAAGACCATGTGTCCTATAGACTGGTACTCTAATGAACGCCACAAGACCATGTGTCCTATAGACTGGTACTCTTATGAACGCCACAAGACCATGTGTCCTATAGACTGGTACTCTAATGAACGCCACAAGACCATGTGTCCTATAGACTGGTACTCTAATGAACGCCACAATGTGTCATATAGACTGGTACTCTAATGAACGCCACAAGATCATGTGTCCTATAGACTGGTACTCTAATGAACGCCACAATGTGTCCTATAGACTGGTACTCTAATGAACGCCACAAGACCATGTGTCCTATAGACTGGTACTCTAATGAACGCCACAAGACCATGTGTCCTATAGACTGGTACTCTAATAAACGCCACCATGTGTCCTATAGACTGGTACTCTAATGAACGCCACAAGACCATGTGTCCTATAGACTGGTACTCTAATGAACGCCACAAGACCATGTGTCCTATAGACTGGTACTCTATTGAACACCACAAGACCATGTGTCCTATAGACTGGTACTCTAATGAACGCCACAAGACCATGTGTCCTATAGACTGGTACTCTAATGAACGCCACAAGACCATGTGTCCTATAGACTGGTACTCTAATGAACGCCACAAGACCATGTGTCCTATAGACTGGTACTCTAATGAACGCCACAAGACCATGTGTCCTATAGACTGGTACTCTTATGAACGCCACAAGCATGTGTCCTATAGACTGGTACTCTAATGAACGCCACAAGACCATGTGTCCTATAGACTGGTACTCTAATGAACGCCACCATGTGTCCTATAGACTGGTACTCTAATGAACGCCACAAGACCATGTGTCCTATAGACTGGTACTCTAATGAACGCCACAATGTGTCATATAGACTGGTACTCTAATGAACGCCACAAGATCATGTGTCCTATAGACTGGTACTCTAATGAACGCCACAATGTGTCCTATAGACTGGTACTCTAATGAACGCCACAAGACCATGTGTCCTATAGACTGGTACTCTAATGAACGCCACAAGACCATGTGTCCTATAGACTGGTACTCTAATGAACGCCACCATGTGTCCTATAGACTGGTACTCTAATGAACGCCACAAGACCATGTGTCCTATAGACTGGTACTCTAATGAACGCCACAAGACCATGTGTCCTATAGACTGGTACTCTATTGAACACCACAAGACCATGTGTCCTATAGACTGGTACTCTAATGAACGCCACAAGACCATGTGTCCTATAGACTGGTACTCTAATGAACGCCACAAGACCATGTGTCCTATAGACTGGTACTCTAATGAACGCCACAAGACCATGTGTCCTATAGACTGGTACTCTAATGAACGCCACAAGACCATGTGTCCTATAGACTGGTACTCTAATGAACGCCACAAGACCATGTGTCCTATAGACTGGTACTCTATTGAACACCACAAGACCATGTGTCCTATAGACTGGTACTCTAATGAACGCCACAAGACCATGTGTCCTATAGACTGGTACTCTAATGAACGCCACAAGCATGTGTCCTATAGACTGGTACTCTAATGAACGCCACAAGACCATGTGTCCTATAGACTGGTACTCTAATGAACGCCACAAGACCATGTGTCCTATAGACTGGTACTCTAATGAACGCCACAAGATCATGTGTCCTATAGACTGGTACTCTAATGAACGCCACAAGACCATGTAGCCAGCGGTAGAGCGTTGGTGGCGATGTGAAGCGAGCGGCGCGCAAGCAAGTAAGGGGCAGACAAGCGTGCTAGCGGCTTATCCAGCTGTTTCATTCAATGTTTTGACTGAGAGGTGCGCACATATAAAGCTGGAAGTTCTTTGTTTTTGTTAATTATTTCATTGAAAAACTGCGAGGAGCGAGTTTAAATCTACACCACATACGAGTCATTAGTTTTGTTATTCTGTAAAGCTTTAGGATTATACAGTGGTTTTATTCTGTTCTGTTTGAAATCTAAGGTGAGACCTTGTATTATTTGTTTGCTTTTTTTTAATTTTAAGGATGTAAAAAATGATCTCAAGTGTGCTTTAAGTAGCAGCACAATATTTCGTCGATTGTACTTGACAGTAAAAAAAAATCATACCCTTTTGTTCACCTTTGTCAGTTTGCCTGTGTGGGCTTAAGGTGTTTGTTAAAAAGTCAGTTAAATTGTATCTGACCCGCTAAATTAAAAATTAAACTAGATCTAGAATCTAGAATCTAGATATAGCAAGCCTCAACAGAATATAAACTCTACATACTACATACACTGTACTTGACTGCACTTTAACTACATTTTCAACTACATTCCTAGAATGGTCAAGGGCATTCTGAAAATGTTGTTTTGCGAATAGTTGTTATTTATTATTGTAATGATTATTCGATTTTTAAAATAGTATAAAAAGTATTTTTTTTAAATTTTATGAACTAAAATCAACGCGTACTTTACAGACAGTTGTGAAATGTTGGTATAATAATACAATAATTACAATAATTAAAGACTGAAGTAAAAGTCATTACCTACATTTTTGTTCTCAAAGTGAAGTCATTACTAGATCTACATATTTTATTGTCAATCATGACCTAGATCTATATCTTAATCTATATTTACATATTTTATTCTTAAAGTTACAATTTGATACCTTTTAAACCTAATACTATTGCCGTGACCGGATAATCCCAATACTATTGCCGTGACAGGATAATCCTGATACTATTGCCGTGACAGTATAATCACGATACTATTGCCGTGACAGGATAATCTTGATACTATTGCCGTGACAGGGTAATCATGACAGGATAATCCCGATAATCGTGACACTGTGTTGTTATAGGCTAACAGTATAAAAGTCAATAAAAATACTTGAAATGCCCTAATCTCCTTAGTTAAAACATCACAGAAATTATAGTTTGAATAGGCTCATATATATGCCATGAGAAAAAAACAGTATATGAACTGGTCCATAAGGCAGATGAAGTAGAGCTAATCTGTTTAACTTATCTCGAGATCCGAAGGTATAATATAGACAGCAAAATGCTCAGTAAAACCCCAGTTCTATAGTTTACTAAGTAGTCTCTAAAATCCCAATAGCTATAGTTTAACATACACAGTAGCCTTAATCCCTAAAATCCCAATATCTGTAGTTTAACATGACCAGTAACCTTTGTCTCAAAAATCCCTATAGTTGTAACCTGCTTGAAACTACAAGCCCCTGTCCAAGCCCCCAGCCCAAGCCCCTGTCCAAGCCCACAGTCTCCAAGCCCCTGTCCAAGCCCCCAGTCTCCAAGCCCTTGTCCAAGCCCCCAGTCTCCAAGCCCCTGTCCAAGCCCCCAGTGTCCAAGCCCCCAGTCTCCAAGCCCTTGTCCAAGCCCCCAGTCTCCAAGCCCCTGTCCAAGCCCCCAGTCTCCAAGCCCCTGTCCAAGCCCCCAGTCTCCAAGCCCCTGTCCAAGCCCCCAGTCTCCAAGCCCCTGTCCAAGCCCCCAGTCTCCAAGCCCCTGTCCAAGCCCCCAGCCCAAGCCCCCTGTCCGAACCCCAGTATCTAGTGTACAATGCCAGCCGTTGCACATCAGCAATTAAAATTTCCACTGATCACGTGGCATTTCAATCACGAACACTGCTAAAAATAATTTGCTTTATTAACGTTAAAGTTGTAATTAGATGTAGGCTTTACTAGCAGACGCGGGGTTATGAAAGCTGTTAGACTGTTGCTAGCTTAGTGTCGCCCAAACTGCAAGACTATACGGACTGTGTTAGTCTCTGACTAGTTGGGCGCTGCCTAGACTACAATACTATACGTACTGTGTTAGTCTCTGACTAGTTGGGCGCTGCCTAGACCACAATACTATACGGACTGTGTTAGTCTCTGACTAGTTGTGCGCTGCCTAGACAATAATGCTATACGGACTGTGTTAGTCTCTGACTAGTTGTGCGCTGCCTAGACTACAATGCTATACGGACTGTGTTAGTCTCTGACTAGTTGTGCGCTGCCTAGACTACAATGCTGTACGGACTGTGTTAGTCTCTGACTAGCTGAGGGCTGCCTAGACTACAATGCTGTACGGACTGATATGTTTGAAGGGAGATAATATGCCCTCTTAACGCCGGTAGATTTCCGTGGGTAAAAGAGCGAATGAATAATGGCCCCTTGTTGTGCAAGTCCGTTCATCGGCAAGTTGTTTTGATGTCTCATTTATAATGGTACATTGTAGGTAAATGGTGCATTCATAATGGTGGATTGTAGGTAAATGGTGCAGTCGTTGATTAGAGTCTGGTATTTGCTTGTCTAGTGGGGTCAAGGTCATGTAGTAGCTACAGACTTTGTTCGGAGGGTGTTACGTGTGTAGCCTGTTATGTGCTGATAGGTAGCTTGATTTGCTACTCTAGGTAGCTTGATTTTCTACTCTAGGTAGCTTGATTTTCTACTCTAGGTAGCTTGATTTTCTACTCAAGGTAGCTTGATTTTCTACTCTAGGTAGCTTGATTTTCTACTCTAGGTAGCTTGATTTGCTACTCTAGGTAGCTTGATTTTCTACTCTAGGTAGCTTGATTTTCTACTCAAGGTAGCTTGATTTTCTACTCTAGGTAGCTTGATTTGCTACTCTAGGTAGCTTGATTTTCTACTCTAGGTAGTTTGATTTGCTACTCTAGGTAGCTTGATTTGCTACTCTAGGTAGCTTGATTTTCTACTCTAGGTAGCTTGATTTGCTACTCTAGGTAGCTTGATTTTCTACTCAAGGTAGCTTGATTTTCTACTCTAGGTAGCTTGATTTGCTACTCTAGGTAGCTTGATTTTCTACTCTAGGTAGCTTGATTTGCTACTCTAGGTAGCTTGATTTTCTACTCAAGGTAGCTTGATTTTCTACTCAAGGTAGCTTGATTTGCTACTCTAGGTAGCTTGATTTTCTACTCAAGGTAGCTTGATTTTCTACTCAAGGAAGCTGGATTTGCTACCTAGTCAATGATGATTGGTAGATTGGAGGGACGAGTGTGGTGGGAGTGTGGTGGGAGTGTGGGAGGAGTGTGGTGGGAGTGTGGGAGGAGTGTGGTGGGAGTGTGGGAGGAGTGTGGTGGGAGTGTGGGAGGAGTGTGGTGGGAGTGTGGGAGGAGTGTGGGGGGAGTGTGGTGGGAGTGTGGGAGGAGTGTGGGAGGAGTGTACTACGAGTGTGGTGGGAGTGTGGGAGGAGTGTGGTGGGAGTGTGGGAGGAGTGTGGTGGGAGTGTGGTGGGAGTGTGGTGGGAGTGTGGGAGGAGTGTGGGGGGAGTGTGGTGGGAGTGTGGGAGGAGTGTGGGAGGAGTGTACTGGGAGTGTGGTGAGAGTGTGGGAGGAGTGTGGTGGGAGTGTGGGAGGAGTGTGGTGGGAGTGTGGGAGAGTGTACTGGGAGTGTGGTGGGAGTGTGGGAGGAGTGTGGTGGGAGTGTGGGAGGAGTGTGGGAGGAGTGTGGGAGGAGTGTGGTGGGAGTGTGGTGGGAGTGTGGGAGGAGTGTGGTGGGAGTGTGGGAGGAGTGTACTGGGAGTGTGGTGGGAGTGTGGGAGGAGTGTACTGGGAGTGTGGGAGGAGTGTGGTGGGAGTGTGGGAGGAGTGTGGTGGGAGTGTGGGAGGAGTGTGGTGGGAGTGTGGGATGAGTGTGGTGGGAGTGTGGGAGGAGTGTGGGAGGAGTGTGGTGGGAGTGTGGGAGGAGTGTACTGGGAGTGTGGTGGGAGTGTGGTGGGAGTGTGGGAGGAGTGTACTGGGAGTGTGGTGGGAGTGTGGGAGGAGTGTGGTGGGATTGTGGTGGGAGTGTGGTGGGAGTGTGGGAGGAGTGTACTGGGAGTGTGGGAGGAGTGTGGGAGGAGTGTGGTGGGAGTGTGGGAGGAGTGTGGGAGGAGTGTGGTGGGAGTGTGGTGGGAGTGTGGGAGGAGTGTGGTGGGAGTGTGGGAGGAGTGTGGGAGGAGTGTGGTGGGAGTGTAGTGGGAGTGTGGTGGGAGTGTGGTGGGAGTGTGGGAGGAGTGTGGGAGGAGTGTGGTGGGAGTGTGATGGGAGTGTGGGAGGAGTGTGGTGGGAGTGTGGGAGGAGTGTACTGGGAGTGTGGTGGGAGTGTGGGAGGAGTGTACTGGGAGTGTGGGAGGAGTGTGGTGGGAGTGTGGGAGGAGTGTGGGAGGAGTGTGGTGGGAGTGTGGGAGGAGTGTGGGAGGAGTGTGGTGGGAGTGTGGGAGGAGTGTGGTGGGAGTGTGGGAGGAGTGTGGGAGGAGTGTGGTGGGAGTGTGGGAGGAGTGTACTGGGAGTGTGGTGGGAGTGTGGTGGGAGTGTGGGAGGAGTGTACTGGGAGTGTGGTGGGATTGTGGTGGGAGTGTGGTGGGATTGTGGTGGGAGTGTGGTGGGAGTGTGGGAGGAGTGTACTGGGAGTGTGGTGGGAGTGTGGGAGGAGTGTGGTGGGAGTGTGGGAGGAGTGTGGGAGGAGTGTGGTGGGAGTGTGGGAGGAGTGTGGTGGGAGTGTGGGAGGAGTGTGGTGGGAGTGTGGGAGGAGTGTGGTGGGAGTGTAGTGGGAGTGTGGTGGGAGTGTAGTGGGAGTGTGGGAGGAGTGTGGTGGGAGTGTGGGAGGACTGTAACAGAGTGTGGTGGGAGTGTGGGAGGACTGTAACAGAGTGTGGTGGGAGTGTGGGAGGACTTTAACAGAGTGTGGTGGGAGTGTGGGAGGAGTGTCGCCGAGAGTGTTGAGGGTGAAGGTGATACGAGAAAAACTTTGCTGAAATATTTATTGATGTGAATTTATAATTAAAATAGCTATCGTCACTTGAGTATTATATATACATAAATATACATGCATAAGTTAGTTATACAAAAATCTTCATTAGTCACCTATACATACATGTACGTTAGTCATCATATGTATGGTTGAAACTTCTTTCTTTGTTACCTGACTCTAATTTATACAAGTTTGTGTATAGGGCCTATGACATGATTCACACAAATATTATTGGAACATAACAGGCTAGTGGAGGTGAAATCAGACACAGAGATAAATATATAGACCAGAGAGATAGATACAGACCACAGAGATAGTTATAGACCACAGAGAAAGAGACCACAGAGGTAGATGCAGACCACAGAGATAGATATAGACCTGAGAGATATAGACCAGAGAGATAGATATAGACCACAGAGGTAGATATAGACCACAGAGATAGATATAGACCACAGAGATAGATATAGACCACAGAGATAGATATATACCACAGAGATAGATATAGACCACGGAGATAGATATAGACCACAGAGATAGATATAGACCACAGAGATAGATATAGACCACAGAGATAGATATAGACCACAGAGGTAGATAGACCCAGAGAGATAGATATAGCCATAGAGATAGATAGAGACCACAGAGGTAGATATAGACCACAGAGATAGATAGAGACCACAGAGGTAGATATAGACCACAGAGATAGATAGAGACCACTGAGATAGATAGACAACAGATATATAGACCACAGATATATAGACAACAGATATATAGACCACATATATATATATATAGACCACAGATATATATATATATATATATATATATATATATATATATATATATATATATATATATATATATATATATATATATATTTATAGACAACAGATATATAGACCACAGATATATAGACCACAGATATTGACAACAGATATATATAGACAACAGATATATAGACAACAGATATATAGACAACAGATATATAGAAAACGCACATATATAGACCATTGTTGAATAGCCATCAATCAAGCTCGTAACGTAATCGATACATGCCAACAAAACTGTGTATCGATACATACCAACACAGCTGTGTATCGATACATGCCAACAAAGCTGTGTATCGATATATAAAAACAAAACAGTGTAATGAATGTGAAAGTAATTACAGCAATAAAGTGGTATCGATTTACTGGCCCAGCATTCACCGACTGAACTGCATATGATAATTTGTTTATTTATGGTATAATGCTATAGTTGAGGTGATTTCGTTGGTTTGGGTTTAGTGCTATAATCGTGTTGATTGTGTCAGGGTTTAGTGCTATAATCGTGTGATTGTGTCAGGGTTTAGTGTTATAATCGTGTTGATTGTGTCAGGGTTTAATGCTATAATCGTGTGATTGTGTCAGGATTTAGTGCTATAATGTGTGATTGTGTCAGGGTTTAGTGCTATAATCGTGTGATTGTGTCAGGGTTTAGTGCTAGAATCATGTGATTGTGTCAGGGTTTAGTGGTATAATCGTGTGATTGTGTCAGGGTTTAGTGCTATAATCGTGTGATTGTGTCAGGGTTTAGTGCTATAATCGTGTTGATTGTGTCAGGGTTTAGTGCTATAATCTTGTTGATTGTGTCAGGGTTTATTGCTATAATCGTGTGATTGTGTCATGGTTTAGTGCTATTATAGTGTTGAATGTGTCAGGGTTTAGTGCTATAATCGTGTTGATTGTGTCAGGATTTAGTGCTATAATCGTGTTGATGGTGTCAGGGTTTAGTGCTATAATCATGTGATTGTGTCAGGGTTTAGTGCTATTATAGTGTTGAATGTGTCAGGGTTTAGTGCTATAATCGTATGATTGTGTCAGGGTTTAGTGCTATAATCGTGTGATTGTGTCAGGGTTTAGTGCTATAATCGTGTGAATGTGTCAGGGTTTAGTGCTATAATCATGTGATTGTGTCAGGGTTTAGTGCTATAATCGAGTTGATTGTGTCAGGGTTTAGTGCTATAATCGAGTTGATTGTGTCAGGGTTTAGTGCTATAATCGTGTTGATTGTGTCAGGGTTTAGTGCTATAATCGTGTTGATTGTGTCAGGGTTTAGTGCTATAATCGAGTTGATTGTGTCAGGGTTTAGTGCTATAATCGAGTTGATTGTGTCAGGGTTTAGTGCTATAATCGAGTTGATTGTGTCAGGGTTTAGTGCTATAATCGTGTTGATTGTGTCAGGGTTTAGTGCTATAATCGTGTGATTGTGTCAGGGTTTAGTGCTATAATCGTGTGATTGTGTCAGCCGGCTCACAGTTTGCACGTGTTGAATGTTATCGAGCCATTAGATTTCTGGTTGAGCGATAAAAAAATGTCTGGCCTGCTCAAGTCGCCTGCATCGTCCGCATGGTGCTAGACACGTGGAGAAATGTCAGTGTTTGAGTTCCAAAGGTCTGCAATTTGTCTGCACCTGATCGTCTGCACCTGATCGTCTGCACATGATCGGCTGCAGCAGGACGATGGTGTTTGTTTGCCGTTGATTTTTCTAGGTCAAGTCTAGATTCCCTTATTGCACAAGTAGGTCGCCGATATTGTTTCGTTAAAGACCAACAATTTTTTATAGCACGACAAAATTGTTTCGTTAAAGACCAAAGTTTTTTATAGCACGACAAAATTGTTTCGTTAAAGACCAACAATTTTTATAGCACGACAAAATTGTTTCGTTAAAGACCAACAATTTTTTATAACACGACAAAATTGTTTCGTTAAAGACCAACAATTTTTTATAGCACGACAAAATTGTTTCGTTAAAGACCAAAGTTTTTTATAGCACGACAAAATTGTTTCGTTAAAGACCAAAGATTTTTATAGCACGACAAAATTGTTTCGTTAAAGACCAACAATTTTTTATAGCACGACAAAATTGTTTCGTTAAAGACCAAAGTTTTTTATAGCACGACAAAATTGTTTCGTTAAAGACCAACAATTTTTATAGCACGACAAAATTGTTTCGTTAAAGACCAACAATTTTTTATAACACGACAAAATTGTTTCGTTAAAGACCAACAATTTTTTATAGCACGACAAAATTGTTTCGTTAAAGACCAACAATTTTTTATAGCACACACGCCCCCCCCCCCCCCCAACACACACACCCACACCTGGGCTGTAATCGTCTGGTTTAAAAAATGCTGTTGACGTGTAATATAAACAGAGTGCTAAAGTGATCTGAACAAACGCCTACATAAGCCCGAGGACCTATAATTGCTATTTAAAGTACACATAATTAATGTATATGTGACATTAAGTGATCTATCGATAGAATCTAATTAAGCGACATATCTAGTCTGATTAAAGAATACATCAATTCTGATTGGACAAGTGTGTTTAGATATAAAGCATATACCTGTCTAGTGGATGTTCAGGTATATAGCATATACCTGTCTAGTGGTTAGTGGATGTTCAGGTATATAGCATATACCTGTCTAGTGCAGGTTTAACAGGTGTTTATGTTACACACTGTTCTATTTGTTACAGCAGCATTTCTGCTGTGAGCCGTGTAGGCCGTATAGACGTACCGTTAGCCGTGTTGACCGTACCGTTAGCCGTGTTGGCCTTACCGTTAGCCGTGTTGGCCTTACCGTTAGCCGTGTTGGCCTTACCGTGAGCCGTGTTGACCGTACTGTGAGCCGTATAGACGTACCGTGAGCCGTATAGACGTACCGTTAGCCGTGCTGGCCGTACGTGAGCCACGTATGTCGTACCGTGAGCCGTGTAGACCGTACCATGAGCCGTGTAGGCCGTACCGTGAGCCGTGTAGACCGTACCGTGAGCCGTGTAGACCGTACCGTGAGCCGTGTAGACCGTACCGTGAGCCGTGTAGACCGTACCGTGAGCCACGTATACCGTACCGTGAGCCGTGTAGCTAACAACCTACCATGAGCTCCGAGGTTTACTGAATGAACCTGTCCCTGTTTGTAATTGCCTATACAGCAGATATTGAATACTACCATTTGCCTCTAATAGGGTCAAGTACGCCTGACACACATACCAAGCACTAGTAATCCCAGCTCTACTCTATTTGGTATCTATTGAAACATGTTGCCTTGAAAATGTATGCGTGTAGATCCGTTGGTATTTCAGGGAATTAAAACAAATCTGCTGTGTTTCAGACATATTAAGAAAGACATCGTTGACAATGTATTGGCCTGCACCAGAGGATTGTCTAGAGGCTTCTGCTGTCAGTTCCTTGAAACTTTTCTCCCCACAAAGGTAGGTCATCTTTTGTATTTGTCAATTTACTGGGACCTATTTCTGTGTTGGCACAAGCATTACTTTCTAAAATAAAGAGAACTTACATTCAAAAGTTCATGTGGTAAACATGAAGTTATCTAAAAAAATTAACACAGTTTGTCTAGAACCTATGGCTTTAGTAAAGTTGTCTAGAACCTATGGCTTCAGTAAAGTTGTCTAAAACCTATGGCTTCAGTAAAGTTGTCTATAACCTATGGCTCCATAAAGTTATCTATAACCTATGGCTCCATAAAGTTATCTATAACCTATGGCTCCATAAAGTTATCTATAACCGTTGCTCGTATCGTGATGCGGTCCTTTTGCGATCCCAGACACAAGACGAGCCGTGTAATGGAACTAATGACTCCTGCAGACGACCTTGGAGTCTGGAACTTAATTAAACTCCAGGCAGGGCTGGGTAAAGTCTGGAGGAAGAAAAATGTTTGCAGCCGGCGTATGATGTGGTTAATTGTTCAATGGCGTCCACATGACAGGGAACCGACTAATGAGCCAAACTTACAGGGAACCGACTAATGAGCCAAACTTACAGGGAACCGACTAATGAGCCAAACGGGGGGAACCGACCAATGAGCCAAACTTACAGAAAATCGACTAATGAGCCGAACTTACAGGAAACCGACTAAATAGCCAAACGAACAGGGAACCGACTAATAAGCCAAACTTACAGGGAACCGACCAATGAGCCAAACTTACAGGGAACCAACCAATGAGCCAAACTTACAGGGAACCAACCAATGAGCCAAACTTACAGGGAACCAACCAATGAGCCAAACTTACAGGGAACCGACTAATGAGCCAAACTTACAGAGAACCAACCAATGAGCCAAACTTACAGGGAACCAACCAATGAGCCAAACTTACAGGGAACCGACTATCGAGCCAAACTTACAGGGAACCGACTAATGAGCCAAACTTACAGAGAACCGACTAATGAGCCAAACTTACAGGGAACCGACCAATGCGCCAAACTTGCAGGGAACCGACTAATGAGCCAAACTTACCTGTGACAGTTTGGGTAATTAAGGATTTCATGGGCGATAAAACTCTTCGTCTTAACAATGTTAATTAGAAACTATAGCAGATGGGGGATTAGATTAGCATTATCTGTCAACACGTAGAGTTTTTTTATCCGTTAAAAACCTCTCTCAAGAATATAAAAAAATACAAGTTTTCAACAAAAAAAACTCCGTTACGCCATACATCCATTTGGAAACTTCCTGTATGCAAACGATAATGTGTTCGTTGAACTTCTTGAACAGCTCGACATTTGAACACGAGTCTGTAAACTTGCTCACTGTGTTGGTTGGTGCAGTGCTATTACATTCAATATTTTACAGCATCTCTCATGAGCACATATGACAACACAGGTTGACATCTGAACCTATGACACAACAGGTTGACATCTGAACCTATGACACAAGCTGACTGTAAACCTAAGACACAAGCTGACTGTAAACCTAAGACACAAGTTGACTGTAAACCTATGACACAAGTTGACTGTAAATCTATGACACAAGTTGACTGTAAACCTATGACAGAAGTTGACTGTAAATCTATGACACAAGCTGACTGTAAACCTATGACACAAGCTGACTGTAAACCTAAGACACAAGCTGACTGTAAACCTAAGACACAAGTTGACTGTAAACCTATGACACAAGTTGACTGTAAACCAATGACACAAGTTGACTGTAAACCAATGACACAACAGGTTGACTGTAAACCTATGACACAAGGTGACTGTAAACCTATGACACAAGCTGACTGTAAACCTATGACACAAGGTGACTGTAAACCTAAGACACAAGGTGACTGTAAACCTATGACACAAGCTGACTGTAAACCTATGACACAAGGTGACTGTAAACCTATGACACACCAACCGTCCTGTGTTCCTGCATCTCACCTGCCGAGGCTAGATGATTGATTAGACATTTTGACACCATTTCTTCAAACCTTGTTTCCGCTTCATTACGTAACATACATGGGGCGGGGACAGAGGGGCGAGACGGGATGTGACTCTATGTTTAGATGGGGGTCACCTCGGTCCTCCATTTTGTTTTTTATCAGGAAGAAATCACTGGATAAGGCGATACTAGTTTACGTCCCATAATCTATACAAGTATGTGGTGTGTCTCTCATACTGAGTCTTTAAAAGTATGTGAGACGTGTGTCTTGACGTGTCTTGACGTGTGATTGAATTAGTTATACCTCACATGGGTTTCTCGTTAGATAGACCTCCACTTCCTTATAAAAACAAAAACCTGTACTTGTCGTCTGTCATTAGCATAACGCAGGTTGTGCCAGCTGGCACGCGTCATGACGTATTACTTCCGGCAGTCTCTAATACTTCCGTTATGGGCCACCTTATGGCCTCCAACAACTGTAAATGTTGAAGAGATTTACGGCATGACATTCTGGAGAGCGTCTAAACTCTTCAGTTCAAGCACTCGACAATCGCATCCCTCAATATAATGGTACATGATGACCTTAACAACCTCAATACAATGGTAGAAGTACATGATGACCTTAACAACCTCAATACAATGGTAGAAGTACATGATGACCTTAACAACCTCAATACAATGGTAGAAGTACATGATGACCTTAACAACCTGTGAACTGACCTTAACAACCTGTGAACTGACCTTAACAACCTGTGAACTGACCTTAACAACCTGTGAACTGACCTTAACAACCTGTGAACTGACCTTAACAATCTGTGAACTGACAACTTGTATACTGGTCTTAACGTGTATACTGACCACAATAATAATGACCAAACATCTATACTGACCATCACATTTTTTATCCTATACACTTTGCGTTTCCGCGAAGTAGATTTTAGCCATCCGTTTTTCTTGCTGGGAGTGGTTCTATAAATTAAATGGTTATAATCTATTATCTTTTAGAATTACAGACTATATAGCGAACTTTGTTTTTAGAATTACAGCCTATATAGCGAACTTTGTCGTATATTACTCTTTTAAAATAGATGCTTTCACACTTAGGATATAGGTCAGTTATGTCAGTAAGGTCAGTTAGGTGAGTCACTGACCAAGCTACATAATGCTCTAATGTACACTAGGTGGATGGACTAAAGTCGGCCTTATGTCTGCTGTATGCGTGTGGTGCCACTAACAATGTCTGCTTATAGTGCCACTAACAATGTCTGCTTATAGTGCCACTAACAATGTCTGCTGTATGCGTGTAGTGCCACTAACAATGTCTGCTTATAGTGCCACTAACAATGTCTGCTTATAGTGCCACTAACAATGTCTGCTTATAGTGCCACTAACAATGTCTGCTGTATGCGTCTAGTGCCACTAACAATGTCTGCTTATAGTGCCACTGACAATGTCTGCTTATAGTGCCACTAACAATGCCTTCTGTATGCTTATATTCCTCTAACAAGAAAGCCATTAATGACTTGATTCAACATTCCACTACACGGCCGCAGTAAGGCGGGCCAACTTATCACTGCATTACTCGTTATACTTGGTCTAACTTATCTATAAAGTTCACCTTGAAAAGACCTTCACATTTACCATAATTAGGTCAGCTTTGTGTTGCAATCACGAGAATGTATGATTTATGCCTGGGGCTGTTGGGTGTAGAATGGGTCTTTGATAGGTGTGTGTATGTGTTTGTGTGTATGTGTGTGTATGTGGGATTGTGTATGGGGAATAACCCAGAAGAATTACTGAACGTTAAATTATTATCTTACTTCATCATTTACTAATTGTTAAAAAGCTAGTTTTAATATTTTTCGATTACAGTTAAATTGATATTTATATTTAATCAAGTTACTAATTATCTCATGGGGGTGATATGGATTAGGCTCATTATGTTTTAAGCTAGATTGCCTGTGCTAATAATGAACCCAATCATCAACTCAATGGCCGTGACTTGGGTTCATGTGTCCGTAGTTGTAGCTCAGAATATTTACACGGTCAAGGACACTGCTTGTTTTGAAAGTAAAATTTAACGAAACAATGTGTGCGTGTAGAGGGGCCTGAGGTATCTAGTTGAATCCAACTTTTATAAAAATGTTT
This sequence comes from Physella acuta, assembly GCF_028476545.2. NCBI lineage: Eukaryota > Metazoa > Mollusca > Gastropoda > Physidae > Physella > Physella acuta. The sequence goes on along the minus strand of NW_026731775.1, from coordinate 1,050,307 downwards.
GAAGCAGAACCGGAAGTTGTCAGCCATCTTGGCGCTTTAACGGTTTGGACATTTTTTAACTTAGAAAAAAAAACATGCCCACCTCGAATTTTCTCCAAGTTCATGTAAAACTAGAACGTTGATTCTGTGAGCTATAAATATCGAGAGGCTATTTAAAGAGTTTCTAGCACTTTTAGACGTGTAAGAAGATAATTCGGCATAATGTGCAGGATTAGGGATAATCTGATTCCTTCTTCTCTCATCATGATGGCGCCCTAATCAAAGACGCCGCCTTTTGGAAGTTTAATGGAGCTCAATGATCAGAGTTTAGCGGAGCTTAGCAGTATCGACGCCGAAACACACCCCTGCCTCGTGAAGATCAGTTTTTGTTAGGAAAAATGTCACAGAAATTAAGTCACAAAGGAAAAAATTTACCGGCTAAAATCACAGAAAAAAGTCACAAAAATGTTCTAAAATATTTTTATTTACTTGTTGACAATTACATTTTTGAATGTGTATAGGTGGTGTTATTTTTAGTAACATATTTATCAACTTAAAAGCATTATGGTTTATAGTAATAATTCGACCATTATTTCCTTAATAAGTTATATATATATATATATATATATATATATATATATATATATATATATATATATATATATATATATATATATATATATATATATATATATATATATATATATATATATAATACAATGTTTGCATTACATAATGATTAATTTATGTTGATTTGCACTTTCTAAACTCTTAACACTTAATACATAAAAGTATCAACATATTCCATGCAAATATACAATTACTTCTTGGGACTGTATTTCTTGTTCCTTTTCTCTGACTTTTTTCCTGTGACAATTTTTTCCAACAATCGTTTAATTGCTGGGGAAAATACTTGCTCCGTGATTTTTTAATAAATATTTCTATTGTCAGTCAGTCAATGCTGGATAAATAATACTGCACGATCATATTGAAGTGTGTCATTTTTAATTATAAGTTATTAATTTTAGAGATAAAAGAAATAATCGATACCCCCCCCCCCCCCCCCCCACACACACACAGACACACACCCCTTCTACCTGAACTGAATCTATACTGTGACCTCCTATACTGATTGATGATTGGTTCAACCGCTCAGCTGATCGCTATAGAAAAGATTTTTCAAGTCTAAAAATAGCCCGGTACGTGATAGCAAGCAAGGTGAGGACGGCGGTCTGATGATGCAATCCTGCCCCAACCCTCCCTTACAAAGAAATCTGGGGGTTTCTTGCACACAGACTTCTGCTTGTCTGACGGGTGGGGAATGGTCGTCCAGACAGGTCGGTCTAGATTTGATACAATGTAGGTCACGATCTCTGCACTTTCTTACCGGAAACTGGGATTTCCTGGCTCGAGTTACCCAGTACTGGGGGGGGGGGGGGGGGGGGGGGGTTAGTGGTGGGTAGTTGGACCTATTTAGTTTGATTAGTTGGTGGGTAGTTGCAATTAATTATGAAGTAGCTACCATAGCAGTAGTGGGTAGTTGTACTTTCATGTAGGTTAATATAAATGTTAGAGATGTAGTTGTAAACGAATTTGTGAGATAATGTACAGAGTAGTTGTACAGGGTAGTTGTACAGGGTAGTTGAACAGGGTATTTGAACAGGGTAGTTGTACAGGGTATTTGTACAGGGTAGTTGTACAGGGTAGTTGTACAAACGCGAGTGTTAAAAGACTTGCCAATCGATAAACCGTGACGCCTACACGTTTGGCAGTTATTGCATCACTTTGGCCGTGTTCATCCCCTCTCCACCACACACACACTGCAAGCCGACCACACCCGCGCGAGTGCTCACTCACTCACACACACACACACATACACACACACACACTGCAAGCCGACCACACCCGCGCGAGTGCTCACTCACTCACACACACACACATACACACACACACACTGCAATCCGACCACACCCGCGCGAGTGCTCACTCACTCACACACACACACACACACTCACCCAATCCGACCACACCCGCGCGAGTGCTCACTCACTCACACACACACACACACACACACACTCACCCAATCCGACCACACCAGAGCTAGTCTACAGCCACCTAGCCAATCCCTAGTTCACGTCTGTGAGAAGAGAGAGTTGAGAACGGAGAGTCGAATAGAACGGACAAGTAAATGAGGAGCTATAAAAACCAGATCTCCCTTCCCTCCATCCTAGTCTGACGTTTGATCTGCAGATAACTCGTCCCCTCCTTCAACTTTGAACCCAGATTATCTTCTCATCTATATATATTTTTTTTATACACATCCTTACGCCGCGATCGTATGTTTTTTTTCTCCCGAATCTGGTGCATTATGTTTTCCCACATGCTCTAGAGTTGAAAACTTCAATTTGCACGTAGCATTCGTTGAAAAAAAAATCTGTAGTTTTTCTCTCTAACATCGTAAGATTTATATCACACTTTTTTTTCTTGATTTACATCAGCGTCTTTAGATCTAGATTAGGACATTTTAGGATACTGACGTTCACACTCTACGCTGGAGACGTTTTATTTTAACGTGCTGGTCAAATATTTGGTCAGTTGCTCATGTTTTTAGAATCAGCGTCGATACAAATGTTGGTAGAATGACGTTGTAAACAGACGTCACTGTGGTAGTTTGACGTCACTGTGGTAGACAGACGTCACTGTGGTAGACAGACGTCACTGTGGTACGTCACTGTGGTAGACAGACGTCACTGTGGTAGACAGACGTCACTGTGGTAGACAGACGTCACTGTGGTAGACAGACGTCACTGTTGTAGACAGACGTCACTGTGGTAGACAGACGTCACTGTGGTAGACAGACGTCACTGTGGTAGACAGACGTCACTGTGGTAGACAGACGTCACTGTGGTAGACAGACCAGACGTCACTGTGGTAGACAGACCAGACGTCACTGTGGTAGACAGACGTCACTTTGGTAGACAGACGTCACTGTGGTAGACAGACCAGACGTCACTGTGGTAGACAGACGTCACTGTGGTAGACATACGTCACTGTGGTAGACAGACGTCACTGTGGTAGACAGACGTCACTGTGGTAGACAGACGTCACTGTGGTAGACAGACGTCTACCCGTCTGCTGCCACACGACTCACCAGGTCCGCACGTGCGAATGTTTACCCAGAGGTCACGTAGCTAGTCTAGCGCAGGGTTTCTTTCATCAAATAAGTCATTTTTTCTTGTTCTTTTCCAGTGAGCTGATCAAACTGAACATGGAGCTTGCTGCTGATGACGTGACGGATGACGTCACAGACGACTACATCTGCCCGCGACCAAACGTACGTCTGGTGATGATGGAGCAGAACGTGTCGTCTGCCAGCAAGATCAAGTCAACAGCCGGCATCAGCCAGCAGCTGACTCGATGCGTCAACCAGTCTCTGACTGACGCCTTAAACTGCCATAGCCACTACCCGCGTTAGTGGAGGAGGGCGGGAAAGATTTCATCAAACAGAATAGATTTGGCAGAAGTGAACATACCAAATGGATTCTAGTTTCCTTTCTTTACTGGACAATTTTGTTTTTTATTTGGCTTTAAGGACTGTGGGCGATGGAATGACATCTTGTTACATAGGTGGCCTTGAATGAAGGATGGTTTGGCCTCCCAAGCTCTCTATTATCTAATGCTGTTCTCGCTCTCACACATCACACGGTCCATACTCTTCAAATTAGCTGCTGCTATGTTTTTTTTTATTTCGGGTATTTCCTTCCTTTCTGGAGCACTTTTTGGATTCCAGTTATTGTCTAAAAATATTGTAAATATAAAAGGTAACCCTCCAGCTTATGAGTCCATCTGGTGTATCAAGGTATGATCAACAATACCAAGATGTAGTCTAAAACCTAAGGAAAACGTTGGACAAACAAACTGATAGAAGTCAGCCACTTCAGATTGTACACAATTGTATTCAAGTTGTAAAATATTTCTAGAATTTTGTAGCAGATAAATTGTACAGCAAGTTAGTTATTTATTTAAAAATAGAATCTTAAAACCTGAACGAAAGACGCTTTAATCTGATGTATAGATGGTCAAACCCAAAAGATTTTTTTTACGTCGGTCTATCGCCCATACTCAAACTACAAGTCATTAGATTTATAAATAGCTCATTTCTCTATTTAAAATTAATTTTCACTTCATTTTTTTTAATAATGTGAACATTCAGAGTTTGAAACAATGGATCCCGCTGTCCGTTGAAGCTATGCCATTCTATTGTGTCTACCCTCCAATAAAGTTAGTATTATTTGATTGAAGCTCTTGGTTATTTTTAAAGAGCAAGATTGAACAAAAACGTTTTTAGCAAGATGTAGAATGTTGTACCTAGAGATGGCAGCTCCTCTATAGATTTGTAGATGGCATTTTGTTGAAAGCAACTCTCGTCTTGGTGGGCCACCACCCACGCTATATACATACCCGATGTACAGAATATTGCTGATCATAATATCATTGTTTACACTATGTATTTATTTATTTATTTGTACTAGATCTAACGAGTGCTTACATACTAACACAGGACAGTGCCAGGTCTACTGGTGTCACCCCCCCCCCCTTACTTCCGTTTGCTAGTACCTAGTGAACTGAGAAATACTTTGGCCGTCTTAAACTTTTGGCGCCAGACTCTAAAGTCGCCAATAAACAAAGCTGGTATTCATCTCTGTGCCATTGGTATCAGGTGAAGGGAATTGTACAGAGCACTGCATTTGACATTTTTGGTGTGAAAACCTCGGCATAGCCAGGAGTTTTATAACCCGAGCTTAACATTTTTTATTAGGTCATGTTATCTAGAACTTTTTTATTAGGTCATGTCTACTAGAATTTTTTTTTCATTAGGTCATGTCTAGTAGAACTTTGTTTTTGTATAAGGTCATGTCTACTAGAACTTTGTTACCATAGAACGACTACACGGGCCTAGTATTAATACTCTAATGTGTATAGTGTGTAGGTATGCACACAAATTATATTGACTCACTATATTTAATTTCACCAATTACAGTCACATTCATGTTTGTTGAAATAAGTTCTTGAAGATGAGTTGTTGTTTGGTGCTACGTGTCTCTAATCGTATGACAACAGATGTTGTCCTCTGCTGCAGGGTCTAGAGTGCCACTGTATCTGCTCTAGAGTGCCACTGTATCTCCTCTGTTGTTGGTTTATCCCCAGCTGCGCTTGTATCCTATTGCTGTAGAAATGTCAGTCAAAATAAACTTGTGCTGCAGATACAAGCTGATGCAAACACTGAGTCCCAGAGTTTGTTGTTTGGCTGGGAGTGTCAGAACTCGATTGTTTACCGAGGGAAACAGCGGGTTGATAGAAGTTTGCTCTAGCGCTATGTAAGGTTGGGTACGTCTGCTAGCTAGATAGTATCTAGAACCTGTTATCTTGGGTAGATTAGAGGTAGTTAGTTTATCTTGGGTCGATTAGAGGTAGTTAGTTTATCTTGGGTCGATTAGAGGTAGTTAGTTTATCTTGGGTCGATTAGAGGTAGTTAGTTTATCTTGGGTCAATTAGAGGTAGTTAGTTTATCTTGGTTCGATTAGAGGTAGTTAGTTTATCTTGGGTCGATTAGAGGTAGTTTATCTTGGGTCGATTAGAGATAATTTATCTTGGGTCGATTAGAGGTAGTTTGGTCGGTTAGAGGAAACGTTCAGTTAAAAAATGTGTTCACTAGTTTGTGTATCTTTGTTTCTGAACTCTACTTGAAAGATTATATGTAAAGCAATACTTGGTGATTGAATTCACCAACCTAAAAGCAATATTTTGTAGAGGAACTTTAGCCGTAGCAAAACAAAATTTTATTTCCCATACTAAATTTATTAGCCATAAAGCAATATTTTATAGATTTGCTTTATCCGCCAAATTTTAATTCCTAAAGAGATGTGGAAAATGAATAGTTGAACTTAGGATTTTTTCTTTCAACATAACTCAACCCCTGAAAGACTTGTACAAGAACTCCCCTGTATATAGGTGTATGATTATCTCACGAAAGTGTATGATAATCTCACGAAGTGATAGGTGTATGATAATCTGACAAAGAGAACTCACCTTCCTGTGTAGATATCACGTGATTAACTTGTACCCACATGTTCGTCCATTGTAAATACTCGAGTTGGCGTTTGTCAGTGTCAACCATTCATAATAAACCAAAATATCAAACACTTTTCGTTGTTTACTTTCTCTACACCCTGCCTCGTTCATATCGATTTGTTCAAATACTATTAGTAGTATCATTCGTGTAATGATTTTAATAATAGTAATAGAAGTGGTGCTTTCATATTTACTAATATTACTTTATTGATTATAGACATCAAGACACACAAAATAACTCTAGTTATTAGCATTTGGCTGTCTCGTCTTAAAAAGCATCAGCACTTGTGTATTTGATGCAATACGGCATCATAATGTACACCAGCACTTGATGCAATATGGCATTACACTGTACACCAACACTTGGGTACTTGTTGCAATACGGCATTACACTGTACACCAGCACTTGATGCAATATGGCATTACACTGTACACCAATAGTTGATGCAATACGGCATTACACTGTACACCAACACTTGGGTATTTGATGCAATAGGGCATTATACTGTACACCAATAGTTGATGCAATATGGCATTACACTGTACACCAATAGTTGATGCAATATGGCATTACATTGTACACCAGCACTTGATGCAATATGGCATTACACTGTACACCAATAGTTGATGCAATACGGCATTACACTGTACACCAACAGTTGATGCAATACGGCATTACACTGTACACCAGCACTTGATGCAATACGGCATTACACTGTACACCAACACTTGATGCAATACGGCATTACACTGTACACCAGCACTTGATGCAATACGGCATTACACTGTACACCAGCACTTGATGCAATACGGCATTACACTGTACACCAACACTTGATGCAATACGGCATTACACTGTACACCAACAGTTGATGCAATACGGCATTACACTGTACACCAGCATTTGATACAATACGGCATTACACTGTACACCAACAGTTGATGCAATACGGCATTACACTGTACACCAGCATTTGATACAATACGGCATTACACTGTACACCAACAGTTGATGCAATACGGCATTACACTGTACACCAGTACTTGATGCAATATGGCATTACACTGTACACCAGCATTTGATGCAATACGGCATTACACTGTACACCAGCATTTGATGCAATACGGCATTACACTGTACACCAACAGTTGATGCAATACGGCATTACACTGTACACCAGCATTTGATACAATACGGCATTACACTGTACACCAACAGTTGATGCAATACGGCATTACACTGTACACCAGCATTTGATACAATACGGCATTACACTGTACACCAACAGTTGATGCAATACGGCATTACACTGTACACCAGTACTTGATGCAATATGGCATTACACTGTACACCAGCATTTGATGCAATACGGCATTACACTGTACACCAGCATTTGATGCAATACGGCATTACACTGTACACCAACAGTTGATGCAATACGGCATTACACTGTACACCAACAGTTGATGCAATACGGCATTACACTGTACACCAGCACTTGATACAATACGGCATTACACTGTACACCAACACTTGATGCAATACGGCATTACACTGTACACCAGCACTTGATACAATACGGCATTACACTGTACACCAACACTTGATGCAATACGGCATTACACTGTACACCAACACTTGATACAATACGGCATCACACGGTGGGTTTTCACGCCTTAAAGCAAGTTTTTGCCTGCTTTCAATCGACATAAAAATAGATCAAGTTTGGTGTGTGCTGTCTAAACCTTGACATGTTTATTTTGATGGACAAAGATAAAACTCATTACAAGATGTCGCTAATGGTGTGGTTTTATGTGGGTCAGATTGGCTTGTACATACTAGAGCTAGGATCTAGCCCGTGTTATACATTGCGACATACATACATACATACACGTGACATTCATGTTTACACCTATACATCCCTACACACAACTATCTCTACATACATATTCAATTATACATACATATATATAAACACACATACACAAGGTGCATTTATAACTACATACATACAAACTTTAATACATATGTACATACATATATACACACATACAAACTTACCTCCACCAAAGTTTTCTCTGAACAGAAACGCCAGAAAAAAATGTTCGCATGTAATCGCTAGCCGACAGAGAGCTTTTTGCTGTAATGCGAACATCTCTCATATTTCACTGGGGCGTTTAACTCTACAAGATGCTCTCTGACTAACGATGTGGGGACAACATATTTAGGTAATGGAGAATTGTCTACACATTTAGGTAATGGAGAATTGTCGACACATTTTGATAATGGAGAATTGTATACACATTTAGATAATGGAGAATCAACTACACATTTAGATAATTGAGAATTGTCTACATATTTAGATAATGGAGAATTGTCTACACATTTAGATAATTGAAAAGAATTGTCTACACATTTAAATAATGGAGAATTGTATACACATTTAGATAATGGAGAATCATCTACACATTTAGATAATTGAGAATCGTCTACACATTTAGATAATGGAGAATTGCCTACACATTTAGATGATGGAGAATTGTCTACACATTTAGATAATTGAGAAGAATTGTCAACACAAAGTTTTATTATGCTACCAAAATGCGCTTATGAAATCATTTTGATGTAGCCACTTTTGAATTATCAACAAGAAAATATACATAAAATAAAATAAATGTTTTTATAAAATATATTGTACAACAGAAAGATGGAATGGTGTTGCCGGACGATAGAGCGTACGCTGCTAACCCGTAAGTTTCCAGTTCGGATTCCGGGCTTGAATCCGAGTACCTGGGACGTCCCCAGGTCATAAACCTCTAGTTGGTACTTGACTTAAGTTAAAGTTATGGCGGATGGTCTTAGTGCTGACCTCATCACCCTTCGTATACCGAGGTCAGGTAAACAGGTTAACTCTACTTCAGGTGCCCTATAGACCGCCAGGTTCATAAGGGTAACTTTCACACAACAAAGAGATATCGCGTAAATTACACATACACATTAGACATGACCAAAACAATAACTGGTCGCATAAAGCATAATATGTGCTGAATTTTAATTGCCCTAAAATAAATAATAGCAAAATTAAGTTTAGCCGATAAAAACTAAAGAAATGAGAGTGACAGTCGGAAACTCGTCTTCAGATAAAACAATCCATACAACATTGCAGCCTTCTAATGTAGCAGAGCTTGTGTAACATTATCTTGTACCTAACTCTAAAGTTACGTGTAAAAGACTTGTCCCTGACATGACATCTTAGGTGTAACACAATTAGCTTAGTTCATTGTGTCATGTTTTAATCAAAAGGTGATGAGACGACAGTGAAGTATGACGATGGTGTCTGCCTGTCTATGTGAAGTATGACTTTGGTGTCTGCCTGTCTATGTGAAGTATGACGATGGTGCCTCCCTGTCTATGTCAAGTATGACGATGGTGTCTGCCTGTCTATGTGAAGTATGACGATGGTGCCTGCCTGTCTATGTGAAGTATGACGATGGTGTCTGCCTGTCTATGTGAAGTATGACGATGGTGCCTGCCTGTCTATGTGAAGTATGACGATGGTGTCTGCCTGTCTATGTGAAGTATGACGATGGTGTCTGCCTGTCTATGTGAAGTATGACGATGGTGTCTGGCTGTCTATGTGAAGTATGACGATGGTGTCTGCCTGTCTATGTGAAGTATGACGATGGTGTCTGCCTGTCTATGTGAAGTATGACGATGGTATCTGCCTGTCTATGTGAAGTATGACGATGGTGTCTGCCTGTCTATGTGAAGTTTGACGCTGGTATCTGCCTGTCTATGTGAAGTATGACGATGGTGTCTGTCTGTCTATGTGAAATATGACGATGGTGTCTGCCTGTCTATGTGAAGTATGACGATGGTATCTGCCTGTCTATGTGAAGTATGACGATGGTGTCTGCCTGTCTATGTGAAGTATGACGATGGTGTCTGCCTGTCTATGTGAAGTATGACGATGGTGTCTGCCTGTCTATGTGTGAAGTATGACGATGGTGTCTGCCTGTCTATGTCAAGTATGACGATGGTGTCTGCCTGTCTATGTGAAGTATGACGATGGTGTCTGCCTGTCTATGTATGAAGTATGACGATGGTGTCTGCCTGTCTATGTGAAGTATGATGATGGTGTCTGCCTGTCTATGTGAAGTATGACGATGGTGCCTGCCTGTCTATGTGAAGTATGACGATGGTGTCTGCCTGTCTATGTCAAGTATGACGATGGTGTCTGCCTGTCTATGTCAAGTATGACGATGGTGTCTGCCTGTCTATGTAAAGTATGACGATGGTGTCTGCCTGTCTATGTCAAGTATGACGATGGTGTCTGTCTGTCTATGTGAAGTATGACGATGGTGTCTGCCTGTCTATGTGAAGTATGACGATGGTGTCTGCCTGTCTATGTAAAGTATGACGATGGTGTCTGCCTGTCTATGTCAAGTATTACGATGGTGTCTGCCTGTCTATGTCAAGTATGACAATGGTGTCTGCCTGTCTATGTGAAGTATGACGATGGTGTCTGCCTGTCTATGTAAAGTACGACGATGGTGTCTGCCTGTCTATGTGAAGTATAACGATGGTGCCTGTCTATGTGAAGTATGACAATGGTGCCTGTCTGTCTATGTGAAGTGTGACGATGGTGTCTGCCTGTCTATGTGAAGTATAACGATGGTGTCTGCCTGTCTATGTCAAGTATGAGGATGGTGTCTGCCTGTCTATGTCAAGTATGACGATGGTGTCTGCCTGTCTATGTGAAGTATGACGATGGTGTCTGCCTGTCTATGTGAAGTATGACGATGGTGCCTGCATGTCTATGTGAAGTATAACGATGGTGCCTGCCTCTCTATGTGAAGTATGACGATGGTGTCTGCCTGTCTATGTGAAGTATGACGATGGTGTCTGCCTATCTATGTGAAGTATGACGATGGTGTCTGCCTGTCTATGTGAAGTATGACGATGGTGTCTGCCTGTCTATGTGAAGTATGACGATGGTGTCTGCCTGTCTATGTGAAGTATGACGATGGTGCCTGCCTGTCTATGTCAAGTATGACGATGGTGTCTGCCTGTCTATGTGAAGTATGACGATGGTGCCACCTATGACTGCAACAGTTACCAGCGCCAAAAAGCGGCGACAAGAGGATGGTCGGAAATGTTCGTGTAGGTGAGACAACCAATGGAGCACCTGAAAATGTTCGTGTAGGTGAGACGACCAATGGAGCACCTGAAAATGTTCGTGTAGGGGAGACAATCAATGGGGCACCTGAAAATGTTCGTGTAGGTGAGACAACCAATGGAGCACCTGAAAATGTTCGTCTAGGGCAGACGACCAATGGAGCACCTGAAAATGTTCGTGTAGGGCAGACGACCAATGGAGCACCTGAAAATGTTCGTGTAGGTGAGACAACCAATGGAGCACCTGAAAATGTTCGTGTAGGTGAGACAACCAATGGAGCACCTGAAAATGTTCGTGTAGGTGAGACAACCAATGGAGCACCTGAAAATGTTCGTGTAGGTGAGACGACCAATGGAGCACCTGAAAATGTTCGTGTAGGTGAGACAACCAATGGAGCACCTGAAAATGTTCGTGTAGGTGAGACGACCAATGGAGCACCTGAAAATGTTCGTGTAGGTGAGACGACCAATGGAGCACCTGAAAATGTTCGTGTAGGTGAGACGACCAATGGAGCACCTGAAAATGTTCGTGTAGGTGAGACAACCAATGGAGCACCTGAAAATGTTCGTGTAGACGACCAATGGAGCACCTGAAAATGTTCGTGTAGGTGAGACGACCAATGGAGCACCTGAAAATGTTCGTGTAGGTGAGACAACCAATGGAGCACCTGAAAATGTTCGTGTAGGTGAGACGACCAATGGAGCACCTGAAAATGTTCGTGTAGGTGAGACAACCAATGGAGCACCTGAAAATGTTCGTGTAGACGACCAATGGAGCACCTGAAAATGTTCGTGTAGGTGAGACGACCAATGGAGCACCTGAAAATGTTCGTGTAGTTGAGACAACCAATGGAGCACCTGAAAATGTTCGTGTAGGTGAGACGACCAATGGAGCACCTGAAAATGTTCGTGTAGGTGAGACAACCAATGGAGCACCTGAAAATGTTCGTGTAGGTGAGACGACCAATGGAGCACCTGAAAATGTTCGTGTAGGTGAGACAACCAATGGAGCACCTGAAAATGTTCGTGTAGACGACCAATGGAGCACCTGAAAATGTTCGTGTAGGTGAGACGACCAATGGAGCACCTGAAAATGTTCGTGTAGGTGAGACAACCAATGGAGCACCTGAAAATGTTCGTGTAGGTGAGACAACCAATGGAGCACCTGAAAATGTTCGTGTAGGTGAGACGACCAATGGAGCACCTGAAAATGTTCGTGTAGGTGAGACAACCAATGGAGCACCTGAAAATGTTCGTGTAGACGACCAATGGAGCACCTGAAAATGTTCGTGTAGGTGAGACGACCAATGGAGCACCTGAAAATGTTCGTGTAGGTGAGACAACCAATGGAGCACCTGAAAATGTTCGTGTAGGTGAGACGACCAATGGAGCACCTGAAAATGTTCGTGTAGGTGAGACAACCAATGGAGCACCTGAAAATGTTCGTGTAGGTGAGACGACCAATGGAGCACCTGAAAATGTTCGTGTAGGGCAGACGACCAATGGAGCACCTGAATAGCCGTCCACCGCGGTGTTCACGTGAAGCAGTCAAGTGGAACGACTAATGTCGGTACCAACACAGATAAGCCACGATGTGATTGTAATTAGTGACAACCTCAAGTGGTGTAGGTTTAATGTAGGTTTTATGTAGGTTTAACATGGCTCAGGGAGGTGAAGAAAACAGTTGACACCTAGCCCCGCCACCCACCCGCCAAGACTAACCTGTTAGCACGAGACGGAAGATTAAAGACCCGACAACCTGTTAGCACGAGACGGAAGATTAAAGACACGACATCCTGTTAGCACGAGACGGAAGATTAAAGACACGACAACCTGTTAGCACGAGACGGAAGATTAAAGACACGACAACCTGTTAGCACGAGACGGAAGATTAAAGACACGACAACCTGTTAGCACGAGACGGAAGATTAAAGACACGACAACCTGTTAGCACGAGACGGAAGATTAAAGACACGACAACCTGTTAGCACGAGACGGAAGATTAAAGACACGACAACCTGTTAGCACGAGACGGAAGATTAAAGACACGACAACCTGTTAGCACGAGACGGAAGATTAAAGACACGACAACCTGTTAGCACGAGACGGAAGATTAAAGACACGACAACCTGTTAGCACGAGACGGAAGATTAAAGACACGACAACCTGTTAGCACGAGACGGAAGATTAAAGACACGACAACCTGTTAGCACGAGACGGAAGATTAAAGACACGACAACCTGTTAGCACGAGACGGAAGATTAAAGACACGACAACCTGTTAGCACGAGACGGAAGATTAAAGACACGACAACCTGTTAGCACGAGACGGAAGATTAAAGACACGACAACCTGTTAGCACGAGACGGAAGATTAAAGACACGACAACCTGTTAGCACGAGACGGAAGATTAAAGACACGACAACCTGTTAGCACGAGACGGAAGATTAAAGACACGACAACCTGTTAGCACGAGACGGAAGATTAAAGACACGACAACCTGTTAGCACGAGACGGAAGATTAAAGACACGACAACCTGTTAGCACGAGACGGAAGATTAAAGACACGACAACCTGTTAGCGCTTGTCTGTAATGTCGGCTTGATATTGACTTGTTGGTCCAGTTGTTGGGGGGGGGGGGGGGGGGGCGTGACACGTTTTTGGTCAGAAGAAAAATTCCTGTCTGCCGGACCTTATGACGTCAATTTAAATCTATTTTACCCCCCCCCCCCCCCCCCCCACTCCAATCGCAGTACATCTTCACAAAAAGAAAGAACCTCCTCCATAAAAATGACGCATACCCTCCATTTCTCCCAATTTTTTTTGGAAATAGTAATTAGAATATGAAGTAGGTCAGGGTTAATTGATTAATTTGTTTTACGTTGAACAACAAAATCTTTCTATGTCCTATGTTGGGCGGTGGACGTGCAAAAAAGTGGGGTGGGGGGGGGGGTAGGGTTGAGGGGGGGGGGGGGTCGGTGGAGAACGGTTATTCGGATATCTGTGGATTGGGTTTGTGGCGAACCTTTCCATTCAATTGTGACCAACTTTAAATGTATCACACGAGCTGACCCTAATTATGTCCTTATTTCCCACACAACGCAAGGATATATGACTTATTTTCAATCGAATTAGATGTTAAATCAGTCATAAAAACTAAAGATGACTGTAACTTGTCGGTTATAGTGGGGGTGTATGTTGTACACATACATATGTAAAACTCTATGTAAGGATGGCCAATTCTGTATAACATAGCAGTAAAATTAGGTCATCTACATTTTATTTTACAAATACTTTGAAACAACTCGACTAAAATGCGTTAACCGTTAAGCCTTGGGTTTTTTTTAATTTGATGTCACATATTTTGACACCTATTCTTTATCCTCGACTATTACACACAAAGTGTGTCCTACACTATAAGCGTGGGAGGTGGGAGTAGGGGGTGGGGATGATGTTAGCGATGAAGGATCGGATGTCGACTAGATGCAAGAGCTTCAGACATTTTGTCACCGGTGCCACTACAAGAGGTTCAGACATTTTGTCACCGGTACAAGAGCTTCAGACATTTTGTCACCGGTGCCACTACAAGAGGTTCAGACATTTTGTCACCGGTGCCAAAGGTTCAGACATTTTGTCACCGGTGCCAGAGGTTCAGACATTTTGTCACCGGTGCCGCTACAAGAGGTTCAGACATTTTGTCACCGGTGCCAGAGGTTCAGACATTTTGTCACCGGTGCCACTACAAGAGGTTCAGACATTTTGTCACCGGTGCCAGAGCTTCAGACATTTTGTCACCGGTGCCAGAGGTTCAGACATTTTGTCACCGGTGCCAGAGGTTCAGACATTTTGTCACCGGTGCCAGAGGTTCAGACATTTTGTCACCGGTGCCAGAGGTTCAGACATTTTGTCACCGGTGCCAGAGGTTCAGACATTTTGTCACCGGTGCCACTACAAGAGGTTCAGACATTTTGTCACCGGTGCCACTACAAGAGGTTCAGACATTTTGTCACCGGTGCCAGAGGTTCAGACATTTTGTCACCGGTGCCAGAGGTTCAGACATTTTGTCACCGGTGCCAGAGGTTCAGACATTTTGTCACCGGTGCCACTACAAGAGGTTCAGACATTTTGTCACCGGTGCCAGAGCTTCAGACATTTTGTCACCGGTGCCACTACAAGAGGTTCAGACATTTTGTCACCGGTGCCAGAGGTTCAGACATTTTGTCACCGGTGCCACTACAAGAGGTTCAGACATTTTGTCACCGGTGCCACTACAAGAGGTTCAGACATTTTGTCACCGGTGCCACTACAAGAGGTTCAGACATTTTGTCACCGGTGCCACTACAAGAGGTTCAGACATTTTGTCACCGGTGCCAGAGCTTCAGACATTTTGTCACCGGTGCCAGAGGTTCAGACATTTTGTCACCGGTGCCACTACAAGAGGTTCAGACATTTTGTCACCGGTGCCAGAGGTTCAGACATTTTGTCACCGGTGCCACTACAAGAGGTTCAGACATTTTGTCACCGGTGCCAGAGGTTCAGACATTTTGTCACCGCTACAAGAGGTTCAGACATTTTGTCACCGCTACAAGAGGTTCAGACATTTTGTCACCGGTGCCAGAGCTTCAGACATTTTGTCACCGGTGCCACTACAAGAGGTTCAGACATTTTGTCACCGGTGCCAGAGGTTCAGACATTTTGTCACCGCTACAAGAGGTTCAGACATTTTGTCACCGGTGCCAGAGGTTCAGACATTTTGTCACCGGTGCCAGAGGTTCAGACATTTTGTCACCGCTACAAGAGGTTCAGACATTTTGTCACCGGTGCCAGAGGTTCAGACATTTTGTCACCGGTGCCAGAGGTTCAGACATTTTGTCACCGGTGCCAGAGGTTCAGACATTTTGTCACCGGTGCCAGAGGTTCAGACATTTTGTCACCGGTGCCACTACAAGAGGTTCAGACATTTTGTCACCGGTGCCAGAGGTTCAGACATTTTGTCACCGGTGCCAGAGGTTCAGACATTTTGTCACCGGTGCCAGAGGTTCAGACATTTTGTCACCGGTGCCACTACAAGAGGTTCAGACATTTTGTCACCGGTGCCACTACAAGAGGTTCAGACATTTTGTCACCGGTGCCAGAGCTTCAGACATTTTGTCACCGGTGCCAGAGGTTCAGACATTTTGTCACCGGTGCCACTACAAGAGGTTCAGACATTTTGTCACCGGTGCCAGAGGTTCAGACATTTTGTCACCGGTGCCAGAGCTTCAGACATTTTGTCACCGGTGCCACTACAAGAGGTTCAGACATTTTGTCACCGGTGCCACTACAAGAGGTTCAGACATTTTGTCACCGGTGCCACTACAAGAGGTTCAGACATTTTGTCACCGGTGCCACTACAAGAGGTTCAGACATTTTGTCACCGGTGCCACTACAAGAGGTTCAGACATTTTGTCACCGGTGCCAGAGCTTCAGACATTTTGTCACCGGTGCCAGAGGTTCAGACATTTTGTCACCGGTGCCACTACAAGAGGTTCAGACATTTTGTCACCGGTGCCAGAGGTTCAGACATTTTGTCACCGGTGCCACTACAAGAGCTTCAGACATTTTGTCACCGGTGCCAGAGGTTCAGACATTTTGTCACCGCTACAAGAGGTTCAGACATTTTGTCACCGCTACAAGAGGTTCAGACATTTTGTCACCGGTGCCAGAGCTTCAGACATTTTGTCACCGGTGCCACTACAAGAGGTTCAGACATTTTGTCACCGGTGCCAGAGGTTCAGACATTTTGTCACCGGTGCCACTACAAGAGCTTCAGACATTTTGTCACCGGTGCCAGAGGTTCAGACATTTTGTCACCGGTGCCAGAGGTTCAGACATTTTGTCACCGGTGCCAGAGGTTCAGACATTTTGTCACCGGTGCCACTACAAGAGGTTCAGACATTTTGTCACCGGTGCCAGAGGTTCAGACATTTTGTCACCGGTGCCAGAGGTTCAGACATTTTGTCACCGGTGCCACTACAAGAGGTTCAGACATTTTGTCACCGGTGCCAGAGGTTCAGACATTTTGTCACCGGTGCCACTACAAGAGCTTCAGACATTTTGTCACCGGTGCCACTACAAGAGGTTCAGACATTTTGTCACCGGTGCCAAAGGTTCAGACATTTTGTCACCGGTGCCAGAGGTTCAGACATTTTGTCACCGCTACAAGAGGTTCAGACATTTTGTCACCGGTGCCAGAGCTTCAGACATTTTGTCACCGGTGCCACTACAAGAGGTTCAGACATTTTGTCACCGGTGCCACTACAAGAGGTTCAGACATTTTGTCACCGGTGCCAGAGGTTCAGACATTTTGTCACCGGTGCCACTACAAGAGGTTCAGACATTTTGTCACCGGTGCCAGAGGTTCAGATATTTTGTCACCGGTGCCACTACAAGAGGTTCAGACATTTTGTCACCGGTGCCACTACAAGAGGTTCAGACATTTTGTCACCGGTGCCAGAGCTTCAGACATTTTGTCACCGGTGCCACTACAAGAGGTTCAGACATTTTGTCACCGGTGCCAGAGGTTCAGACATTTTGTCACCGGTGCCAGAGCTTCAGACATTTTGTCACCGGTGCCACTACAAGAGGTTCAGACATTTTGTCACCGGTGCCACTACAAGAGGTTCAGACATTTTGTCACCGGTGCCAGAGGTTCAGACATTTTGTCACCGGTGCCACTACAAGAGCTTCAGACATTTTGTCACCGGTGCCAGAGGTTCAGACATTTTGTCACCGGTGCCAGAGGTTCAGACATTTTGTCACCGGTGCCAGAGCTTCAGACATTTTGTCACCGGTGCCACTACAAGAGGTTCAGACATTTTGTCACCGGTGCCAGAGGTTCAGACATTTTGTCACCGGTGCCAGAGCTTCAGACATTTTGTCACCGGTGCCACTACAAGAGGTTCAGACATTTTGTCACCGGTGCCAGAGGTTCAGACATTTTGTCACCGGTGCCAGAGCTTCAGACATTTTGTCACCGGTGCCACTACAAGAGGTTCAGACATTTTGTCACCGGTGCCAGAGGTTCAGACATTTTGTCACCGGTGCCAGAGGTTCAGACATTTTGTCACCGGTGCCAGAGGTTCAGACATTTTGTCACCGGTGCCAGAGGTTCAGACATTTTGTCACCGGTGCCACTACAAGAGGTTCAGACATTTTGTCACCGGTGCCACTACAAGAGGTTCAGACATTTTGTCACCGGTGCCAGAGCTTCAGACATTTTGTCACCGGTGCCACTACAAGAGCTTCAGACATTTTGTCACCGGTGCCAGAGGTTCAGACATTTTGTCACCGGTGCCAGAGGTTCAGACATTTTGTCACCGGTGCCACTACAAGAGGTTCAGACATTTTGTCACCGGTGCCAGAGGTTCAGACATTTTGTCACCGGTGCCAGAGGTTCAGACATTTTGTCACCGGTGCCACTACAAGAGGTTCAGACATTTTGTCACCGGTGCCAGAGCTTCAGACATTTTGTCACCGGTGCCACTACAAGAGGTTCAGACATTTTGTCACCGGTGCCAGAGGTTCAGACATTTTGTCACCGGTGCCAGAGCTTCAGACATTTTGTCACCGGTGCCACTACAAGAGGTTCAGACATTTTGTCACCGGTGCCAGAGGTTCAGACATTTTGTCACCGGTGCCACTACAAGAGGTTCAGACATTTTGTCACCGGTGCCAGAGGTTCAGACATTTTGTCACCGGTGCCACTACAAGAGCTTCAGACATTTTGTCACCGGTGCCAGAGGTTCAGACATTTTGTCACCGGTGCCAGAGGTTCAGACATTTTGTCACCGGTGCCACTACAAGAGGTTCAGACATTTTGTCACCGGTGCCAGAGGTTCAGACATTTTGTCACCGGTGCCAGAGGTTCAGACATTTTGTCACCGGTGCCAGAGGTTCAGACATTTTGTCACCGGTGCCACTACAAGAGGTTCAGACATTTTGTCACCGGTGCCAGAGGTTCAGACATTTTGTCACCGGTGCCACTACAAGAGGTTCAGACATTTTGTCACCGGTGCCACTACAAGAGGTTCAGACATTTTGTCACCGGTGCCAGAGGTTCAGACATTTTGTCACCGGTGCCAGAGCTTCAGACATTTTGTCACCGGTGCCACTACAAGAGGTTCAGACATTTTGTCACCGGTGCCAGAGGTTCAGACATTTTGTCACCGGTGCCAGAGCTTCAGACATTTTGTCACCGGTGCCACTACAAGAGGTTCAGACATTTTGTCACCGGTGCCAGAGGTTCAGACATTTTGTCACCGGTGCCACTACAAGAGGTTCAGACATTTTGTCACCGGTGCCAGAGGTTCAGACATTTTGTCACCGGTGCCACTACAAGAGGTTCAGACATTTTGTCACCGGTGCCAGAGGTTCAGACATTTTGTCACCGGTGCCACTACAAGAGGTTCAGACATTTTGTCACCGGTGCCAGAGGTTCAGACATTTTGTCACCGGTGCCAGAGGTTCAGACATTTTGTCACCGGTGCCACTACAAGAGGTTCAGACATTTTGTCACCGGTGCCACTACAAGAGGTTCAGACATTTTGTCACCGGTGCCAGAGCTTCAGACATTTTGTCACCGGTGCCAGAGGTTCAGACATTTTGTCACCGGTGCCACTACAAGAGGTTCAGACATTTTGTCACCGGTGCCAGAGGTTCAGACATTTTGTCACCGGTGCCACTACAAGAGCTTCAGACATTTTGTCACCGGTGCCAGAGGTTCAGACATTTTGTCACCGCTACAAGAGGTTCAGACATTTTGTCACCGCTACAAGAGGTTCAGACATTTTGTCACCGGTGCCAGAGCTTCAGACATTTTGTCACCGGTGCCACTACAAGAGGTTCAGACATTTTGTCACCGGTGCCAGAGGTTCAGACATTTTGTCACCGGTGCCAGAGGTTCAGACATTTTGTCACCGCTACAAGAGGTTCAGACATTTTGTCACCGGTGCCAGAGGTTCAGACATTTTGTCACCGGTGCCACTACAAGAGGTTCAGACATTTTGTCACCGGTGCCAGAGGTTCAGACATTTTGTCACCGGTGCCAGAGGTTCAGACATTTTGTCACCGGTGCCAGAGGTTCAGACATTTTGTCACCGGTGCCAGAGGTTCAGACATTTTGTCACCGGTGCCACTACAAGAGGTTCAGACATTTTGTCACCGGTGCCAGAGGTTCAGACATTTTGTCACCGGTGCCAGAGGTTCAGACATTTTGTCACCGGTGCCAGAGGTTCAGACATTTTGTCACCGGTGCCACTACAAGAGGTTCAGACATTTTGTCACCGGTGCCAGAGGTTCAGACATTTTGTCACCGGTGCCAGAGGTTCAGACATTTTGTCACCGGTGCCAGAGGTTCAGACATTTTGTCACCGGTGCCAGAGCTTCAGACATTTTGTCACCGGTGCCAGAGGTTCAGACATTTTGTCACCGGTGCCACTACAAGAGGTTCAGACATTTTGTCACCGGTGCCAGAGGTTCAGACATTTTGTCACCGGTGCCAGAGGTTCAGACATTTTGTCACCGGTGTCACTACAAGAGCTTCAGACATTTTGTCACCGGTGCCAGAGGTTCAGACATTTTGTCACCGGTGCCAGAGGTTCAGACATTTTGTCACCGGTGTCACTACAAGAGCTTCAGACATTTTGTCACCGGTGCCAGAGGTTCAGACATTTTGTCACCGGTGTCACTACAAGAGCTTCAGACATTTTGTCACCGGTGCCAGAGGTTCAGACATTTTGTCACCGGTGCCAGAGGTTCAGACATTTTGTCACCGGTGCCACTACAAGAGGTTCAGACATTTTGTCACCGGTGCCAGAGGTTCAGACATTTTGTCACCGGTGCCAGAGCTTCAGACATTTTGTCACCGGTGCCACTACAAGAGGTTCAGACATTTTGTCACCGGTGCCACTACAAGAGGTTCAGACATTTTGTCACCGGTGCCACTACAAGAGGTTCAGACATTTTGTCACCGGTGCCACTACAAGAGGTTCAGACATTTTGTCACCGGTGCCACTACAAGAGGTTCAGACATTTTGTCACCGGTGCCAGAGCTTCAGACATTTTGTCACCGGTGCCAGAGGTTCAGACATTTTGTCACCGGTGCCACTACAAGAGATTCAGACATTTTGTCACCGGTGCCAGAGGTTCAGACATTTTGTCACCGGTGCCACTACAAGAGCTTCAGACATTTTGTCACCGGTGCCAGAGGTTCAGACATTTTGTCACCGCTACAAGAGGTTCAGACATTTTGTCACCGCTACAAGAGGTTCAGACATTTTGTCACCGGTGCCAGAGCTTCAGACATTTTGTCACCGGTGCCACTACAAGAGGTTCAGACATTTTGTCACCGGTGCCAGAGGTTCAGACATTTTGTCACCGGTGCCACTACAAGAGCTTCAGACATTTTGTCACCGGTGCCAGAGGTTCAGACATTTTGTCACCGGTGCCAGAGGTTCAGACATTTTGTCACCGGTGCCAGAGGTTCAGACATTTTGTCACCGGTGCCACTACAAGAGCTTCAGACATTTTGTCACCGGTGCCAGAGGTTCAGACATTTTGTCACCGGTGCCAGAGGTTCAGACATTTTGTCACCGGTGCCACTACAAGAGGTTCAGACATTTTGTCACCGGTGCCAGAGGTTCAGACATTTTGTCACCGGTGCCACTACAAGAGCTTCAGACATTTTGTCACCGGTGCCACTACAAGAGGTTCAGACATTTTGTCACCGGTGCCAAAGGTTCAGACATTTTGTCACCGGTGCCAGAGGTTCAGACATTTTGTCACCGCTACAAGAGGTTCAGACATTTTGTCACCGGTGCCAGAGCTTCAGACATTTTGTCACCGGTGCCACTACAAGAGGTTCAGACATTTTGTCACCGGTGCCACTACAAGAGGTTCAGACATTTTGTCACCGGTGCCAGAGGTTCAGACATTTTGTCACCGGTGCCACTACAAGAGGTTCAGACATTTTGTCACCGGTGCCAGAGGTTCAGATATTTTGTCACCGGTGCCACTACAAGAGGTTCAGACATTTTGTCACCGGTGCCACTACAAGAGGTTCAGACATTTTGTCACCGGTGCCAGAGCTTCAGACATTTTGTCACCGGTGCCACTACAAGAGGTTCAGACATTTTGTCACCGGTGCCAGAGGTTCAGACATTTTGTCACCGGTGCCAGAGCTTCAGACATTTTGTCACCGGTGCCACTACAAGAGGTTCAGACATTTTGTCACCGGTGCCACTACAAGAGGTTCAGACATTTTGTCACCGGTGCCAGAGGTTCAGACATTTTGTCACCGGTGCCACTACAAGAGCTTCAGACATTTTGTCACCGGTGCCAGAGGTTCAGACATTTTGTCACCGGTGCCAGAGGTTCAGACATTTTGTCACCGGTGCCAGAGCTTCAGACATTTTGTCACCGGTGCCACTACAAGAGGTTCAGACATTTTGTCACCGGTGCCAGAGGTTCAGACATTTTGTCACCGGTGCCAGAGCTTCAGACATTTTGTCACCGGTGCCACTACAAGAGGTTCAGACATTTTGTCACCGGTGCCAGAGGTTCAGACATTTTGTCACCGGTGCCAGAGCTTCAGACATTTTGTCACCGGTGCCACTACAAGAGGTTCAGACATTTTGTCACCGGTGCCAGAGGTTCAGACATTTTGTCACCGGTGCCAGAGGTTCAGACATTTTGTCACCGGTGCCAGAGGTTCAGACATTTTGTCACCGGTGCCAGAGGTTCAGTCATTTTGTCACCGGTGCCACTACAAGAGGTTCAGACATTTTGTCACCGGTGCCACTACAAGAGGTTCAGACATTTTGTCACCGGTGCCAGAGCTTCAGACATTTTGTCACCGGTGCCACTACAAGAGCTTCAGACATTTTGTCACCGGTGCCAGAGGTTCAGACATTTTGTCACCGGTGCCAGAGGTTCAGACATTTTGTCACCGGTGCCACTACAAGAGGTTCAGACATTTTGTCACCGGTGCCAGAGGTTCAGACATTTTGTCACCGGTGCCAGAGGTTCAGACATTTTGTCACCGGTGCCACTACAAGAGGTTCAGACATTTTGTCACCGGTGCCAGAGCTTCAGACATTTTGTCACCGGTGCCACTACAAGAGGTTCAGACATTTTGTCACCGGTGCCAGAGGTTCAGACATTTTGTCACCGGTGCCAGAGCTTCAGACATTTTGTCACCGGTGCCACTACAAGAGGTTCAGACATTTTGTCACCGGTGCCAGAGGTTCAGACATTTTGTCACCGGTGCCACTACAAGAGGTTCAGACATTTTGTCACCGGTGCCAGAGGTTCAGACATTTTGTCACCGGTGCCACTACAAGAGCTTCAGACATTTTGTCACCGGTGCCAGAGGTTCAGACATTTTGTCACCGGTGCCAGAGGTTCAGACATTTTGTCACCGGTGCCACTACAAGAGGTTCAGACATTTTGTCACCGGTGCCAGAGGTTCAGACATTTTGTCACCGCTACAAGAGGTTCAGACATTTTGTCACCGGTGCCAGAGGTTCAGACATTTTGTCACCGGTGCCACTACAAGAGGTTCAGACATTTTGTCACCGGTGCCAGAGGTTCAGACATTTTGTCACCGGTGCCAGAGGTTCAGACATTTTGTCACCGGTGCCAGAGGTTCAGACATTTTGTCACCGGTGCCACTACAAGAGGTTCAGATATTTTGTCACCGGTGCCAGAGGTTCAGACATTTTGTCACCGGTGCCACTACAAGAGGTTCAGACATTTTGTCACCGGTGCCACTACAAGAGGTTCAGACATTTTGTCACCGGTGCCAGAGGTTCAGACATTTTGTCACCGGTGCCAGAGCTTCAGACATTTTGTCACCGGTGCCACTACAAGAGGTTCAGACATTTTGTCACCGGTGCCAGAGGTTCAGACATTTTGTCACCGGTGCCAGAGCTTCAGACATTTTGTCACCGGTGCCACTACAAGAGGTTCAGACATTTTGTCACCGGTGCCAGAGGTTCAGACATTTTGTCACCGGTGCCACTACAAGAGGTTCAGACATTTTGTCACCGGTGCCAGAGGTTCAGACATTTTGTCACCGGTGCCACTACAAGAGGTTCAGACATTTTGTCACCGGTGCCAGAGGTTCAGACATTTTGTCACCGGTGCCACTACAAGAGGTTCAGACATTTTGTCACCGGTGCCAGAGGTTCAGACATTTTGTCACCGGTGCCAGAGGTTCAGACATTTTGTCACCGGTGCCACTACAAGAGGTTCAGACATTTTGTCACCGCTACAAGAGGTTCAGACATTTTGTCACCGGTGCCGCTACAAGAGGTTCAGACATTTTGTCACCGCTACAAAAGGTTCAGACATTTTGTCACCGGTGCCAGAGCTTCAGACATTTTGTCACCGGTGCCAGAGGTTCAGACATTTTGTCACCGCTACAAGAGGTTCAGACATTTTGTCA
The DNA here is from genome assembly GCF_028476545.2 of Physella acuta. Lineage (NCBI taxonomy): Eukaryota > Metazoa > Mollusca > Gastropoda > Physidae > Physella > Physella acuta. The sequence continues at coordinate 1,025,532 of NW_026731775.1, read as the reverse complement.
CCGGTACCACTACAAGAGGTTCAGACATTTTGTCACCGGTGCCAGAGCTTCAGACATTTTGTCACCGGTGCCAGAGGTTCAGACATTTTGTCACCGGTGCCAGAGGTTCAGACATTTTGTCACCGGTGCCAGAGGTTCAGACATTTTGTCACCGCTACAAGAGGTTCAGACATTTTGTCACCGGTGCCGCTACAAGAGGTTCAGACATTTTGTCACCGGTGCCACTACAAAAGGTTCAGACATTTTGTCACCGGTGCCAGAGGTTCAGACATTTTGTCACCGGTGCCAGAGCTTCAGACATTTTGTCACCGGTGCCAGAGGTTCAGACATTTTGTCACCGCTACAAGAGGTTCAGACATTTTGTCACCGGTACCACTACAAGAGGTTCAGACATTTTGTCACCGGTGCCAGAGCTTCAGACATTTTGTCACCGGTGCCAGAGGTTCAGACATTTTGTCACCGGTGCCAGAGGTTCAGACATTTTGTCACCGGTGCCAGAGGTTCAGATATTTTGTCACCGCTACAAGAGGTTCAGACATTTTGTCACCGGTGCCGCTACAAGAGGTTCAGACATTTTGTCACCGGTGCCAGAGGTTCAGACATTTTGTCACCGCTACAAGAGGTTCAGACATTTTGTCACCGGTGCCGCTACAAGAGGTTCAGACATTTTGTCACCGGTACCACTACAAGAGGTTCAGACATTTTGTCACCGGTGCCAGAGCTTCAGACATTTTGTCACCGGTGCCAGAGGTTCAGACATTTTGTCACCGCTACAAGAGGTTCAGACATTTTGTCACCGGTGCCAGAGGTTCAGACATTTTGTCACCGGTGCCACTACAAGAGGTTCAGACATTTTGTCACCGGTGCCAGAGGTTCAGACATTTTGTCACCGGTGCCACTACAAGAGGTTCAGACATTTTGTCACCGGTGCCAGAGGTTCAGACATTTTGTCACCGGTGCCACTACAAGAGGTTCAGACATTTTGTCACCGGTGCCACTACAAGAGGTTCAGACATTTTGTCACCGGTGCCAGAGGTTCAGACATTTTGTCACCGGTGCCAGAGGTTCAGACATTTTGTCACCGCTACAAGAGGTTCAGACATTTTGTCACCGGTGCCGCTACAAGAGGTTCAGACATTTTGTCACCGGTGCCAGAGGTTCAGACATTTTGTCACCGCTACAAGAGGTTCAGACATTTTGTCACCGGTGCCGCTACAAGAGGTTCAGACATTTTGTCACCGGTGCCAGAGGTTCAGACATTTTGTCACCGCTACAAGAGGTTCAGACATTTTGTCACCGGTGTCGCTACAAGAGGTTCAGACATTTTGTCACCGGTGCCAGAGGTTCAGATATTTTGTCACCGGTGCCAGAGGTTCAGACATTTTGTCACCGCTACAAGAGGTTCAGACATTTTGTCACCGGTGCCGCTACAAGAGGTTCAGACATTTTGTCACCGGTGCCAGAGGTTCAGATATTTTGTCACCGGTGCCACTACAAGAGGTTCAGACATTTTGTCACCGGTGCCAGAGGTTCAGACATTTTGTCACCGGTGCCAGAGGTTCAGACATTTTGTCACCGCTACAAGAGGTTCAGACATTTTGTCACCGGTGCCGCTACAAGAGGTTCAGACATTTTGTCACCGGTGCCAGAGGTTCAGACATTTTGTCACCGCTACAAGAGGTTCAGACATTTTGTCACCGGTGCCGCTACAAGAGGTTCAGACATTTTGTCACCGGTGCCAGAGGTTCAGACATTTTGTCACCGCTACAAGAGGTTCAGACATTTTGTCACCGGTGCCGCTACAAGAGGTTCAGACATTTTGTCACCGGTGCCAGAGGTTCAGATATTTTGTCACCGGTGCCACTACAAGAGGTTCAGACATTTTGTCACCGGTGCCAGAGGTTCAGACATTTTGTCACCGGTGCCAGAGGTTCAGACATTTTGTCACCGGTGCAAGAGGTTCAGACATTTTGTCACCGGTACCACTACAAGAGCTTCAGACATTTTGTCACCGGTGCCACTACAAGAGCTTCAGACATTTTGTCACCGGTACCACTACAAGAGGTTCAGACATTTTGTCACCGGTGCCACTACAAGAGGTTCAGACATTTTGTCACCGGTGCCAGAGGTTCAGACATTTTGTCACCGGTGCCAGAGGTTCAGACATTTTGTCACCGGTGCCACTACAAGAGGTTCAGACATTTTGTCACCGGTGCCACTACAAGAGGTTCAGACATTTTGTCACCGGTGCCAGAGGTTCAGACATTTTGTCACCGGTGCCAGAGGTTCAGACATTTTGTCACCGGTGCCACTACAAGAGGTTCAGACATTTTGTCACCGGTGCCAGAGGTTCAGACATTTTGTCACCGGTGCCAGAGGTTCAGACATTTTGTCACCGGTACCAGAGCTTCAGACATTTTGTCACCGGTGCCAGAGCTTCAGACATTTTGTCACCGGTACAAGAGGTTCAGACATTTTGTCACCGGTGCCACTACAAGAGGTTCAGACATTTTGTCACCGGTGCCGCTACAAGAGGTTCAGACATTTTGTCACCGGTGCCAGAGGTTCAGACATTTTGTCACCGGTACAAGAGGTTCAGACATTTTGTAACCACTACAAGAGGTTCAGACATTTTGTCACCGCTACAAGAGGTTCAGACATTTTGTCACCGCTACAAGAGCTTCAGACATTTTGTCACCGGTGCCAGAGGTTCAGACATTTTGTCACCGGTGCCAGAGGTTCAGACATTTTGTCACCGGTGCCACTACAAGAGGTTCAGACATTTTGTCACCGCTACAAGAGGTTCAGACATTTTGTCACCGGTGCCAGAGGTTCAGACATTTTGTCACCGGTGCCAGAGCTTCAGACATTTTGTCACCGCTACAAGAGGTTCAGACATTTTGTCACCGGTGCCAGAGGTTCAGACATTTTGTCACCGGTGCCAGAGGTTCAGACATTTTGTCACCGGTGCCACTACAAGAGGTTCAGACATTTTGTCACCGGTGCCAGAGGTTCAGACATTTTGTCACCGGTGCCAGAGGTTCAGACATTTTGTCACCGGTGCCAGAGGTTCAGACATTTTGTCACCGGTGCCAGAGCTTCAGACATTTTGTCACCGGTGCCACTACAAGAGGTTCAGACATTTTGTCACCGGTGCCAGAGGTTCAGACATTTTGTCACCGGTGCCAGAGCTTCAGACATTTTGTCACCGGTGCCAGAGGTTCAGACATTTTGTCACCGGTGCCAGAGGTTCAGACATTTTGTCACCGGTGCCACTACAAGAGGTTCAGACATTTTGTCACCGGTACCAGAGCTTCAGACATTTTGTCACCGGTGCCAGAGCTTCAGACATTTTGTCACCGGTGCCAGAGGTTCAGACATTTTGTCACCGGTGCCAGAGCTTCAGACATTTTGTCACCGGTGCCACTACAAGAGGTTCAGACATTTTGTCACCGGTACCAGAGCTTCAGACATTTTGTCACCGGTGCCAGAGCTTCAGACATTTTGTCACCGGTGCCAGAGGTTCAGACATTTTGTCACCGGTGCCACTACAAGAGGTTCAGACATTTTGTCACCGGTGCCAGAGGTTCAGACATTTTGTCACCGGTGCCAGAGGTTCAGACATTTTGTCACCGGTGCCACTACAAGAGGTTCAGACATTTTGTCACCGGTGCCAGAGGTTCAGACATTTTGTCACCGGTGCCAGAGGTTCAGACATTTTGTCACCGGTGCCACTACAAGAGGTTCAGACATTTTGTCACCGCTACAAGAGGTTCAGACATTTTGTCACCGGTGCCAGAGGTTCAGACATTTTGTCACCGGTGCCAGAGGTTCAGACATTTTGTCACCGGTGCCAGAGGTTCAGACATTTTGTCACCGGTGCCACTACAAGAGGTTCAGACATTTTGTCACCGGTGCCAGAGCTTCAGACATTTTGTCACCGGTGCCACTACAAGAGGTTCAGACATTTTGTCACCGGTGCCAGAGCTTCAGACATTTTGTCACCGGTGCCACTACAAGAGGTTCAGACATTTTGTCACCGGTGCCAGAGGTTCAGACATTTTGTCACCGGTGCCACTACAAGAGGTTCAGACATTTTGTCACCGGTGCCACTACAAGAGGTTCAGACATTTTGTCACCGGTGCCAGAGCTTCAGACATTTTGTCACCGGTGCCACTACAAGAGGTTCAGACATTTTGTCACCGGTGCCAGAGGTTCAGACATTTTGTCACCGGTGCCAGAGGTTCAGACATTTTGTCACCGGTGCCAGAGGTTCAGACATTTTGTCACCGGTGCCAGAGCTTCAGACATTTTGTCACCGGTGCCACTACAAGAGGTTCAGACATTTTGTCACCGGTGCCAGAGGTTCAGACATTTTGTCACCGGTGCCAGAGGTTCAGACATTTTGTCACCGGTGCCAGAGGTTCAGACATTTTGTCACCGGTGCCAGAGGTTCAGACATTTTGTCACCGGTGCCACTACAAGAGCTTCAGACATTTTGTCACCGGTGCCACTACAAGAGCTTCAGACATTTTGTCACCGGTACCACTACAAGAGGTTCAGACATTTTGTCACCGGTACCACTACAAGAGGTTCAGACATTTTGTCACCGGTGCCACTACAAGAGGTTCAGACATGTTGTCACCGGTGCCAGAGGTTCAGACATTTTGTCACCGGTGCCACTACAAGAGCTTCAGACATTTTGTCACCGGTACCACTACAAGAGCTTCAGACATTTTGTCACCGGTGCCACTACAAGAGCTTCAGACATTTTGTCACCGGTACCACTACAAGAGGTTCAGACATTTTGTCACCGGTACCACTACAAGAGGTTCAGACATTTTGTCACCGGTGCCACTACAAGAGGTTCAGACATTTTGTCACCGGTGCCAGAGGTTCAGACATTTTGTCACCGCTAAAAGAGGTTCAGACATTTTGTCACCGGTGCCAGAGGTTCAGACATTTTGTCACCGGTGCCACTACAAGAGGTTCAGACATTTTGTCACCGGTGCCAGAGGTTCAGACATTTTGTCACCGGTGCCAGAGGTTCAGACATTTTGTCACCGGTGCCAGAGGTTCAGACATTTTGTCACCGGTGTCACTACAAGAGCTTCAGACATTTTGTCACCGGTGCCAGAGGTTCAGACATTTTGTCACCGGTGCCACTACAAGAGGTTCAGACATTTTGTCACCGGTGCCACTACAAGAGGTTCAGACATTTTGTCACCGGTGCCAGAGGTTCAGACATTTTGTCACCGGTGCCACTACAAGAGGTTCAGACATTTTGTCACCGCTACAAGAGGTTCAGACATTTTGTCACCGGTACCACTACAAGAGGTTCAGACATTTTGTCACCGGTGCCAGAGGTTCAGACATTTTGTCACCGGTGCCAGAGGTTCAGACATTTTGTCACCGGTGCCGCTACTTGATACTCAAAGAACATGTCTTCTGGTGTCTGATCAGATACAAGAAAGGATATATGTATCTAAAGGCTAACTTTGGTGATATATGTATCTGTTGGCTAACTTTGGTGATATATGTATCTGATTGCTAACTTTGCTGATATATGTATCTGTTGGCTAACTTTGCTGATATATGTATCTGTTGGCTAACTTTACTGATATATGTATCTAAAGGCTAACTTTGGTAGATATATGTATCTAAAGGCTAACTTTGGTGATATATGTATCTGTTGGCTAACTTTGGTGATATATGTATCTGTTGGCTAACTTTGCTGATATATGTATCTGTTGGCTAACTTTGCTGATATATGTATCTGTTGGCTAACCTTGCTGATATATGTATCTAAAGGCTAACTTTGGTGATATATGTATCTGTTGGCTAACTTTGGTGATATATGTATCTGTTGGCTAACTTTGCTGATATATGTATCTGTTGGCTAACTTTGCTGATATATGTATCTGTTGGCTAACTTTGCTGATATATGTATCTAGAGGCTAACTTTGCTGATATATGTATCTAGAGGCTAACTTTGCTGATATATGTATCTAGAGGCTAACTGATATATATACACATACATACATACATATATATATATATATATATATATATATATATATATATATATATATATATATATATATATATATATATATATATATATATATATATATATACTCAGTGGCTAATAAAAAAAAGACATCTTTCGCTAGAGGTTACATACATAAAATGTTTGACAAGTTACCCAACTTGCCGATTGTATCAAGTCTTAGTGGGAGATTGAGACATGGACTGCTAGACATGGACATCTTGACATAAACATTTAAATATAGACTGGGACATATATATCAGATAAGGACATCAAGATATAGGCACTTTGGCCGGGGAACTTAGACCGGGACATTAGAAAGGGACATCAAGAAAGAGACAAAAAACACATTTCTATTCAACAAGTATTAGAAATAAATTGTACAAAATACATACACAAAAGTGATGCGCTGATCATTGATGTCACCAGACTCTCATCAAGAGGGGATGACATCACCATTGTGTCGAGCTGGACCAGTTAAGGCGACCACTGAAGTTATGAGTAAACACATTACAAACCACTGAAGTTATGAGTAAACACATTACAAACCACTGAAGTTATGAGTAAACACATTACAAACCACTGAAGTTATGAGTAAACACATTACAAACCACTGAAGTTATGAGTAAACACATTACAAACCACTGAAGTTATGAGTAAACACATTACAAACCACTGAAGTTATGAGTAAACACATTACAAACCACTGAAGTTATGAGTAAACACATTACAAACCACTGAAGTTATGAGTAAACACATTACAAACCACTGAAGTTATGAGTAAACACATTACAAACCATTGAAGTTATGAGTAAACACATTACAAACCATTGAAGTTATGAGTAAACACATTACAAACCACTGAAGTTATGAGTAAACACATTACAAACCACTGAAGTTATGAGTAAACACATTACAAACCACTGAAGTTATGAGTAAACACATTACAAACCACTGAAGTTATGAGTAAACACATTACAAACCATTGAAGTTATGAGTAAACACATTACAAACCACTGAAGTTATGAGTAAACACATTACAAACCATTGAAGTTATGAGTAAACACATTACAAACCACTGAAGTTATGAGTAAACACATTACAAACCACTGAAGTTATGAGTAAACACATTACAAACCACTGAAGTTATGAGTAAACACATTACAAACTACTGAATTTATGAGTAAACACATTATAAACCACTGAATTTATGAGTAAACACATTACAAACCACTGAAGTTATGAGTAAACACATTACAAACCACTGAAGTTATGAGTAAACACATTACAAACTACTGAAGTTATGAGTAAACACATTACAAACCACTGAAGTTATGAGTAAACACATTACAAACCACTGAAGTTATGAGTAAACACATAACAAACCACTGAATTTATGAGTAAACACATAACAAACCACTGAAGTTATGAGTAAACACATAACAAACCACTGAAGTTATGAGCAAACACATTACAAACCACTGAAGTTATGAGTAAACACATTACAAACCATTGAAGTTATGAGCAAACACATTACAAACCACTGAAGTTATGAGTAAACACATTACAAACCACTGAAGTTATGAGTAAGCACATTACAAACCACTGAAGTTATGAGTAAACACATTACAAACCACTGAAGTTATGAGCAAACACATTACAAACCATTGAAGTTATGAGTAAACACATTACAAACCACTGAAGTTATGAGTAAACACATTACAAACCACTGAAGTTATGAGTAAACACATTACAAACCATTGAAGTTATGAGTAAACACATTACAAACCACTGAAGTTATGAGTAAACACATTACAAACCATTGAAGTTATGAGTAAACACATTACAAACCACTGAAGTTATGAGTAAACACATTACAAACCATTGAAGTTATGAGTAAACACATTACAAACCACTGAAGTTATGAGTAAACACATTACAAACCATTGAAGTTATGAGCAAACACATTACAAACCATTGAAGTTATGAGCAAACACATTACAAACCACTGAAGTTATGAGTAAACACATTACAAACCACTGAAGTTATGAGTAAACACATTACAAACCATTGAAGTTATGAGTAAACACATAACAAACCACTGAATTTATGAGTAAACACATTACAAACCACTGAATCTAAACCACTTTTTAAATAGTAGTGTACAATTTATTTTCTACTTTTTAGTGCATTATTACATAAAAGCTTGTTATTAAAACGTTTTTTTATGAATTTTTTTAAAAAATAGCATTCATTATTGAAGCTTAGGTTAGTAGAAATATATGTGTAGGATGTTGAAATCGTATGGAGCATTAACATGTGAATCAATAAGCGGGGTATGTTTTATTTTGGTCTCCATTTATCGTACTCGGCTCTTCAGATCCGAAGTAGAATGATTAGTTGATGCGGGATTCTTGAGACGCCGGTCCATGTTTTCATTCTATAACCCCCCATCCTCTGCCTGCTGTGAGAAGGATGACAGTAGCTGATTGACGACACTTATACGGTAATCACGTGACACGTCTTAAACACGAGATGGGGATGGGGTGGTTGGGGTATTTGAGATATTGTCACACACACACACACACACACACACACACACACACACACACACACACACGTTTTGATCCGTTTGACAGACGAAGTAGACCAGTTGATATTTTTGGACACCAGATTCATTAGGGCATATTTCAAATGAAGATTTTAGCCTCAATAAGTCAAATTAAATGAAAGATTTTAGCCGGCCGTTGTGGATTTTGAATGAAATATTTTGGCCCTGATATGACTTTTTGAAAGAAATATTTTAGCCTCACTTTGAGTTTTTATATGAAAGATTTTAGCCTCGTTCTGAGTTTTTAAATAAAAGATTTTAGCCTCGTTCTGAGTTTTTAAAACATTTTAGCCTCGTTGTGGCTTACAATGAAATGTCGTAGCCTCGTTGTGGCAATGCAGAGAGAAAGTTCATGGCCTCTGTACGGCCATTGAAACAAAACACTCAATGTCCCTGTCTATTAGGCCTATTAGTTCATGGCCTCTGTACGGTTATTGAAACAAAACACTCAATGTCCTGTCTATTAGGCCTATTAGTTCATGGCCTCTGTACGGCTATTGAAACAAAACACTCAATGTCCCTGTCTATTAGGCCTATTAGTTCATGGCCTCTGTACGGCTATTGAAACAAAACACTCAATGTCCCTGTCTATTAGGCGGGTAATTAAACAGGGTAGTAACAGGGGATGGCCTTGATATTGCTAAACAATGATGAGGGTTATACATGTGAGAAAAGGTCTGTCTTGGTGTCAGATGTTTACATAGCTTTAGAGGGACGAGCTCAATGAATGAAAGGCGTTAAAACATCGTCAAGAAATGGAATTCAAATAAACGCCTAACTTGAATGGGTATGTAGTTGTCTGAGTTCAAAGTTGCCACCATTAACATTCTCAATATAGGTGACGTGAAACCTGATCTGCAATCAATCAGTTTTATCGGACAATAAAACGAAAACCTACCAATGTCAGCATTCGTTTGAACTGGCCATTCCTTGCACTCCTCGTAGCCATAAACAAATCGTGGGCATTTTAATGGGTCTAGGAGCAGACTGATTCCTGTGGAGGTTTTAAAACAATTGGGTTCTGCAGGGTCAATTACCGGCGTCTAAATGTGATCATCTGGGTGTGCTCTAGTTTTGTTAGCGGGTGTGTTTAATCTACATTTTGACTGTTTTTTTAGCGGGTGTGTTTGATCAACATTTTGACAGTTTTGTTAGCGGGTGTGTTTGATCTACATTTTGACATTTTTATCTGACAGAACAAATAGATACTGTCATGTTTTCACTATTTCCAGGAAATATAGTAATACATACATATTATATATATAAATAAATAAATAAATAAATAAATAAATATATAAATAATATATATATATATATATATATATATATATATATATATATATATATATATATATATATATATATATATATATATATATATATATATATATATATATATATATATATATATATATATGTATATATATATATATATATATATATATATATATATATATATATATATATATATATATATATATATACAGAGAGAGAGAGAAGAGAGAGAGAGAGAGAGAGAAAGAGAGAGAGAGAGAGAGAGAAAGAGAGAGAAAGTTGCACCCATTTAAATTAGATTTCATTGCAATATGATAGTTTTTATATAATAATATAATTCTTATACCATTGCTTTTAATATAAAACTTAACGTGTGTCTCTTTATTTTATGTTTGTAAAACGGTCAAGAACCACATATTGAAACCCACCATTGTCGTAAACTTGAGCCCCGCGTACTACTATACACACGTCAAATACGTCAAATACGTCCCATTCTACGTCAGTTGTGTCGGCTCCCCAAAATATCGGGCGAGTCAAATAATTTCCATAGTTTCAACTGCTGTAATCCAAAGAGAAAATTGTATCGTAAATTTTCCTGGCCGTCACATAAGTTAGAGCTAACTAGCTGTGTGGGCAATAAATTCAAGATCCCAAGCCTGTTGGTGTGTGTGGACATGAATAATAGACGGCGTCGCCAGGCCTCTGCTGTTGTCTGTACTGGGTTTTTTAAAGGCTTTTTTTTGTTGTCTTTTTACTGGCAAGTTTTGTCTTGTTTGTAGTCTTTTTAATGGCAAGTTTTGTCATGTTTGTAGTCTTTTTACTGGCAAGTTTTGTCATGTTTGTAGACTTTTTAATGGCAAGTTTTGTCATGTTTGTAGACTTTTTAATGGCAAGTTTTGTCATGTTTGTAGTCTTTTTACTGGCAAGTTTTGTCATGTTTGTAGTCTTTTTACTGGCAAGTTTTGTCATGTTTGTAGTCTTTTTACTGGCAAGTTTTGTCATGTTTGTAGTCTTTTTACTGGCAAGTTTTGTCATGTTTGTAGTCTTTTTACTGGCAAGTTTTGTCATGTTTGTAGTCTTTTTACTGGCAAGTTTTGTCATGTTTGTAGTCTTTTTACTGGCAAGTTTTGTCATGTTTGTAGTCTTTTTACTGGCAAGTTTTGTCATGTTTGTAGTCTTTTTACTGGCAAGTTTTGTCATGTTTGTAGTCTTTTTACTGTCAAGTTTTGTCATGTTAGTAGTCTTTTTACTGGCAAGTTTTGTCTTGTCTGTATTCTTTTTACTGGTAAGTTTTGTCATGTTAGTAGTCTTTTTAATGGCAAGTTTTGTCATGTTTGTAGTCTTTTTACTGGTAATAAATAGACTGGGTATCGCTAGACCCCAACACACATCATTACAGCCAAACTTGGGATCGCTAGACCCCAACACACATCATTACAGCCAAACTTGGGATCGCTAGACCCAGGATCCCTGTAGGGCGCCTTTTACCTTCCCTGTTTTAAGTACGATAAGACGTGGGAGGGGGGCATAAATTCAATCAAATACCGTTAGAGTAGGGGCTCAGGTAATCTGCTGTCAATCTTATCATCACATTGATTCGGCCTGTTTCAAATAGTTTATCGTTAGCTTGACTTCAAGGAAACCAGATCTGCTCTAAGAGTACCTCACATTGGAAGGTGGGGGGGGGGGGGGGGGGGTATAGGTGTGGTCGGGTAGACAGGAATATTTAGTGAGCTTTTTTGTTTATGCTCTAAAGAGCTGGTGATGTATGTCTACAATAGCGTGGTACCTGGGTGGTGGGATGGTTTTGATGTGGGTGGTATGTGGTGGGGGGTGGCTGGTGAGTGAAGGAGGTGGGGTGGGGTGGGAGGTGGGTGGTGGATGTGGGTGGTGGCTGGTGGGTGAAGGTGTTGGGGGGTGGTAGGTGGGTGGTTGATGTGGGTGGTGGGCAGTGAGTGATTCGTGAATGGTTAAAATGTGTAAACAGGATCAAGATGCCCTTAAAGATGTGTGTCTAGGAACAAAATTATCCAATTCTATGTATTGTGCCGTCGTTATTTTTAACCAATAAAATGTTTTAGATGTATTAAACTTCCATTTTCTAATCTTGGAATCAACAGGCAGATTCCCATTAGATGTCTGTCAGAGGACATTTTAATAGAGAAACCTTTTTGCAGCGTTCATTTTCCCCCAGCTAATTGCTTTTACTAACGAGCCTGGGAGCCAATCAGGACCTGTCAGATGTTTTAGCGCATGCGCTCTGCTTTTGACATGTTTGAATCCAGGAGGTGAAGTGGCTGTGATGCGCACCCTAGTGCAGACGACATCCGGGTCAGACAGGAAGTGAAATGTGTACTGATATCTCCAGGACCCACTGAACTGGCTGGTTCAATGGGTCTGTGGACTGGAGTTATCTCTCCTGCCTTATCTGATTGATTCCTTCAGACTGGGCAGCGGTTTCAAGTATTGTGTTCCTAGTTCACCAAGTTTATGTGTAAATGTAGGATACAAGTATTTTGTTCCTAGTTTACCAAGTATATGTGTAAATGTAGGATACAAGTAGTTTGTTCCTAGTTTATCAAGTTTATGTGTAAATGTAGGATACAAGTATTTGGTAATCTATCGTTTTGGGTACGTAAAATCGCCCGCGGCTATTTATGTACGAAAACGTTATCTCATTGTCAAGGCTTTAATAGAAGTATATTGTCATACTTTTGTGTCAAATATTATAGATAAATGAATAATAAACCTAAATCAATGGCTAAATATATCGATATAGGCTGGAAATTAACTTTAAACAGCAGTGTCTGAGAGCAAGATTTGCTATATAAACAGCAGCCATTTGTAAAATAGAGTGGCTTCCCCCTGAATCTGGCGCTAAAAGCTTATAAAAATCAAACTTAGACAAGATGGCTGCTAGATCTATATAGTAAATGAGCATGGTTGCATCTGTTGGAAACATCGCTAGTCTTCATTTATTACGAAAAAGTTTTAATTCAATTGTTTAAAAACAGGTACATAAATGAATCAAGGAAACATTTTTGAATTTTTTAAAACATAAATCCTCCTCAAAATGTGAAATAATTATTAAAATTTAAGGAGTCACCTGTTTTTCACATTACAAATCGCGGGGGATTTTACGTACCCAAAACGATAGATTACCAAGTATTTTGTTCCTAGTTTACTAAGTTTATGTGTAAATGTAGGATACAAGTATTTTGTTCCTAGTTTATCAAGTTTATGTGTAAATGTAGGATACAAGTATTTTGTTCCTAGTTTACCAAGTTTATGTGTAAATGTAGGATACAAGTATTTTGTTCCTAGTTTACCAAGTATATGTGTAAATGTAGGATACAAGTATTTTGTTCCTAGTTTACCAAGTATATGTGTAAATGTAGGATACAAGTATTTTGTTCCTAGTTTACCAAGTATATGTGTAAATGTAGGATACAAGTATTTTGTTCCTAGTTTAGCAAGTTTATGTGTAAATGTAGGATACAAGTATTTTGTTCCTAGTTTACCAAGTATATGTGTAAATGTAGGATACAAGTATTTTGTTCCTAGTTTACCAAGTATATGTGTAAATGTAGGATACAAGTATTTTGTTCCTAGTTTACCAAGTATATGTGTAAATGTAGGATACAAGTATTTTGTTCCTAGTTTAGCAAGTTTATGTGTAAATGTAGGATACAAGTATTTTGTTCCTAGTTCACCAAGTTTATGTGTAAATGTAGGATACAAGTTTTTTGTTCCTAGTTCACCAAGTTTATGTGTAAATGTAGGATACAAGTATTTTGTTCCTAGTTCACCAAGTTTATGTGTAAATGTAGGATACAAGTATTTTGTTCCTAGTTTACCAAGTTTATGTGTAAATGTAAATAGTATCTTCCTAGTTTAGGACGATAGCTGTTGTATAATTTAGAATGTTTTATTGTTTTGTGTTTTCAAAGATGTCCATACAAAAGTCAGAGAGCTTTTTTATCGTCTGATTAAGAACTTTTTGGTATATTTTGAGGGAAAAAGTCTGGGGACACAAATATAAGATTAAATTTATTTTAAAATTTGTTTCGCAGTTTTAAATTGCGATATCACACAACTTTTTAACCGATTCATTGTTGGGATTAAATACGATTGTGAATATTGCTTTTTATTCAGTTTTTTAGAGAGTTGTGAAACCTGATATTAATTCAGCTTTTAAGAGAGTTATTTTGATGAACAAGCATACCGCCCCAACATACCTCCCCCCCCCCCCAATTAACCCATTAGAGTTGATTGCTATCCCCAGAATGTGAGCATTTGACGCCCTCATACCGAGCTCAAAGAAAACAAACAACCTCAGGCAGGCGCTGGTCCGACCAGGCGGGGGAGACAGAATTTATTTGGTTAATTCACTGGCCGTCCATCTTGCCATCAGCAGGCCTTGATGAATGGTGATCTATATCTGTATCTGTATCTACCTGTAAGCCGTTAGCTGAGCTCAGGTAAATTACTTGCTGTCTCTCTCGAGATGCTCATCTGAACTAGCTGTCAAACATTCACAACATCTAGTTTTCAGCATTTCCAAACATTCACAACATCTAGTCTTCAACATTTCCAAACATTCACAACATCTAGTTTTCAACATTTCCAAACATTCACAACATCTAGTCTTCAACATTTCCAAACCTTCACAACATCTAGTTTTCAACATTTCTAAACATTCACAACATCTAGTCTTCAACATTTCTAAACATTCACAACATCTAGTTTTCAACATTTCCAAACATTCACAGCATCTAGTTTTCAACATTTCCAAACATTCACAACTTCTAGTTTTCAACCTATTGGAGAAAAAAAACAATTTTAAATACCTTAAGGGATGAGCCATAAGAAATAATAACATTGTTTGTTAGACTATTAAAGTTAGTGATGGGATCAGATGTGTTGCTTGTTGTTTGTTGTTGGACTGTTAGAAGATATCTGCTTGTTGTTGGACTATGCTATTGATGTGCTAACTTGGTACCATAATTGTCTATCGTCAACTTTACTTGTACCATAATTGTGTAACGTCAACTTTACTTGTACCATAATTGTCTAACGTCAAATTTACTTGTACCATAATTGTCTAACGTCAACTTTACTTGTACCATAATTGTGTAACGTCAACTTTACTTGTACCATAATTGTGTAACGTCAACTTTACTTGTACCATAATTGTGTAACGTCAACTTTACTTGTACCATAATTGTCTAACGTCAAATTTACTTGTACCATAATTGTCTAACGTCAACTTTACTTGTACCATAATTGTCTAACGTCAACTTTACTTGTACCATAATTGTCTAACGTCAAATTTACTTGTACCATAATTGTGTAACGTCAACTTTACTTGTACCATAATTGTGTAACGCCAAATTTTCCTTGTATCATAATTGTGTAACGTCAACTTTACTTGTACCATAGTTGTGTAACGTCAACTTTACTTGTACCATAATATTGTAACGTCAACTTTACTTGTACCATAATTGTCTAACGTCAACTTTACTTGTACCATAATTGTCTAACGTCAACTTTACTTGTACCATAATTGTGTAACGTCAACTTTACTTGTACCATAATTGTGTAACGTCAACTTTACTTGTACCATAATTGTGTAACGCCAACTTTACTTGTACCATAATTGTGTAACGTCAACTTTACTTGTACCATAATCGTGTAACGTCAACTTTACTTGTAGGATAATTGTGTAACGTCAACTTTACTTGTACCATAATTGTGTAACGTGAACTTTACTTGTACCAAAATTGTGTAACGTCAACTTTACTTGTACCATAATTGTGTAACGTCAACTTTACTTGTACCATAGTTGTGTAACGTCAACTTTACTTGTACCATAATTGTGTAACGTCAACTTTACTTGTATCATAATTGTGTAACGTCAACTATACTTGTACCATAATTGTCTAACGTCAAATTTACTTGTACCATAATTGTGTAACGTCAACTTTACTTGTACCATAGTTGTGTAACGTCAACTTTACTTGTAGGATAATTGTGTAACGTCAACTTTACTTGTACCATAATTGTGTAACGTCAACTTTACTTGTACCATAGTTGTGTAACGTCAACTTTACTTGTAGGATAATTGTGTAACGTCAACTTTACTTGTACCATAATTGTGTAACGTCAACTTTACTTGTACCATAATTGTGTAACGTCAACTTTACTTGTACCATAATTGTGTAACGTCAACTTTACTTGTACCATAATTGTGTAACGTCAACTTTACTTGTACCATAATTGTGTAACGTCAACTTTACTTGTACCATAATTGTGTAACGTCAACTTTACTTGTACCATAGTTGTGTAACGTCAACTTTACTTGTAGGATAATTGTGTAACGTCAACTTTACTTGTACCATAATTGTCTAACGTCAAATTTACTTGTACCATAATTGTCTAACGTCAAATTTACTTGTACCATAATTGTCTAACGTCAACTTTACTTGTACCATAATTGTGTAACGTCAACTTTACTTGTACCATAATTGTGTAACGTCAACTTTACTTGTACCATAATTGTAGAAAGTCAACTTTGTCCCTACCAACGTTACAAAAGCTCCATTTAAAATGTTTTGGTCCATCAGTTTAAAAAAAGGCAAATATGAAGGGGGCGGTGGATGTAAGGCAGTTTGTGAGTAGTGAAGTAAGATACTAGAGTCTGTCTAAAGTAAATATT
Organism: Physella acuta; assembly: GCF_028476545.2. Taxonomy (NCBI): domain Eukaryota; kingdom Metazoa; phylum Mollusca; class Gastropoda; family Physidae; genus Physella; species Physella acuta. Next base: position 1,008,879 of record NW_026731775.1, on the reverse strand, counting down.
TAGATAAGCGTGAGTCGATGTGCGAGCATGAGTGGAGATACGAGCATGCACACGGGGTGCTCACGATAAACATGCGAGCCAACAGCTCACGTTGGATGCGGGCTATTGATGTAATCAATCCATCATGGAGAATTCATAAACTTTTGCTGGACCTTGCTTTCGTCAGATGACGCACGGCGTGCTGGGCGGGGATCGTGCTCCGTGTTGGATGTAAATAAACAAGTCACGAGCGAGCTTTGATAACATTTGCTTCAAGTTTGACGTGTTTCATGGTGTAAATCTCAGAGATATCAATTGACTAGGCGGCCGGTGGAACCAAATACAGTTGTTATTTTAAACCCATTCATTGTGTCATTTTATATAGTGATGTTATTATTGTAGGTCTATTAACTGCTATCATTCTTGTTGGTGCATTACGTGCGATAGTTATTGTGTGTTTATTTGCTGTAGTTATTGTGGATTTAATTAGTTTTGTTGATTTCTTGTTTTAATTGTTATAAGATTTACTTGCTTTATGCAATGACCGATGGAACACTAACACAGTGATCAAGTATAGACCAGCATTCAATGGAGTGACCGTTGATTTAGAGATCTGGTCAAGGAACAGACGACTCTATCTGTGTGTTATGACGTCACATGTCGGCTAGGTCGTCTCCCCCTAGATGTGGTTATGATAAGAGAAAGTATTCTGCTGGCCACATCACTCTATCACAACCCCACACCCCACCCCCTAGATGTGGTCATGATAAGAGAAAGTATTCTGCTGGCCACATCACTCTATCACAACCCCACACCCCACCCCCTAGATGTGGTTATGATGAGAGGTGTATTCTGCTGGCCACATCACTCTATCACAACTCCACACCCCACCCCCTACATGTGATTATGATGAGAGGGGTATTCTGCTGGCCATATAACTCTATTACAACCCCACACCCACCCCCTACATTTGAAGACGATAAGAGGTGTATTCTGTTGGTGCCTCATTTCACCACAACCCCCCCCCCTTTTGTGACTAAAAAAAGTGTATTCTGTTGGTGCCTAAATGTGACGAAGATAAAAAAGTGTAAACCCATGATATCTCAATACATTTTACAATTAGTTGTATAAAATTGAATACCGTGTTTTGCCCTAATTCATGTTCACATAATGTCTTTTTTTTATTGAAGGCACTCGCATCTTATATCGTAAAACTAGCGACCTTGAACCTGAGCCATACCTACCTGTGACCTTGAACCTGCTCTACATCTACCCGTATCATTAAACATGTGCTACACCTACATATGACCTTGAACCTGCAATATAGTTACCTGTTACCTGCAAGTGACGTTGTATATGTGCTACAAATGCATGTAACCTTGAACCCTTGCTACATCTATATGTGACCTTGAACTTGCACTACATTTACCTGTGGTATTTAACATATCAGTCCTACCTTTGACCTTGAACAAGTACAACACATACGTGTGACCTTGAACCTGTGCTACACGTACTTGTGACCTAAATCCGCCTTACATCTACCTGTGACCTTGAACCTGTGCTATACGTATCTGTGACCTAATACCTGCCTTACATCTACCTGTGACCTTGAACCTGTGCTACACGTATCTGTGACTAAAACCTGCCTTACATCTACCTGTGACCTTGAACCTGTGCTACACCTACCTGGCAAACATTATAATTTGGTGTAAAAAGGGAGGTTCTCGGTGAGGGGGTGGGGGGGTTCGTGGTTTATACAAAGAGTTGAAAGTGGGAGGTTCTCTTGAGGGGAGAGGGGATTATCTCTCGGGTTAATGCCGGCTAGACACGGAGTGTCGGGACACAGCTAAGTGCAGGTGTATTAAAACAGCAAGGTGTTTCTTGTAGACCAGGGGTGACTTCAGTGCACGGAGCCGTTGGGAGCCTTAAGAGATTTGGTGTTGATAAGATAGGATCGATGGGAAGCTGTTTCTCGTGGAGGTTTTTGGAAGTTTACATTGTGAGGTCTTGCAAAACACGCATGAACTAGCGCTCTCTATTGCCCAATTAAAAGAATATCTGTCGCCCAATTAAACTATTCTGTCGCTCTATCGCCTCATTAAACCACTTTCTGTTCCCCAATTAAAACACCTTCTATCGTCCAAATAAAACACCTTCTATCGGCAAAATATGACATCTACAACAAGCTGGATGGCAATAAAGGCAAGAGAAAGTGTTTACAAATGGCTCCAGAGATAGACACAACACCAAGCAGAAATGTTTGATGATAATGACAGGTCACAGGGAGCGATAGATGACTCAAGAGTTCCCTTTATTATTTTTAACAATTCCATTAAGTCTTCTTTAACAGTTCCTTCAAGTATTTTTAACATTTCCATCAAGTCTTCTTTAACAGTTCCTTCAAGTATTTTTAACAGTTCCATTAAGTCTTCTTTAACAGTTCCTTGAAATATTTTTTAACAATTCTTTCAAGTCCCTGGGTCAAAGAACATGTATGACGTACGCAAAGATTTGTGTTGAAATATGACATACATTTGTTACATCATGGTGTATTGTGTCTGTGGGGGGGGGGGGGGGGAAGGGTCGACATGCACCTGGCGACCATTAACAGGGTGACGCCAAACTGAAAAATCGTAAAATTACATAAAAATATTGTATTGTATGTGGAAAATGTATGTGTCGGTGTTGATATGTGTGGAAAATGTGTAAATGTGGGGGGATAATGTGTGCAAATTGGCTAAAAGAAATCTACAATCTAGGAAGGCTCAGTGAAATAGATGGGAGAAAACTAGGCAGACACAGCCAAAACAAACAAACTAAACAAACACAATTTTCAGACAACAATTCAACTTAACTCGACAGACAATAAAATAGGCAGCTGAAAACATACAATAAAACACAGACAATGGAACATCTGATTTCGTCGTGCGGCATTTCACCTCGACCTGCTAGAACCCTGCTGGTCAGGTGACTTGAACACTGACAGCCGGCTGAGGTACTGACGGTGTTAAACAATAAACAACGGCTTTTTTTTTCTAAAGATTTCCATAGCAAGATTTACTGCTTGCTTCAACTGGGAGAGGACGCGTGTTAAATTGTTTCAGTTCAAACGTACAAGTAGAATAAAACGGGAGTGAGTTCCCCTGAACATTCTATTCTGTTCTGATGTTACAACAAGGGTTGGAAGAGGCCGATACACATAGTAGGTCAGTTTGTGACAAAGCCGCTCAAAAGTTGATAGAAACCGGGGTATTGAATGTAATAGTGATCACTTCGGGTTATCCGAAACAGCTCAGCGGTTGAACAAAGACCATGTATACTTATGCTTGGATGTGAGAAATAGTTTACCTCAATAAAACGGTAATCTATTTATCGGCATTTTAGAATAGAAAATAAAGGACCACTTCCGGATATTGGAGATCGATTATACATATTTTAAATCATATATATAACCGGACGTTACTTCAAGAAATAAAGAAATGTGCCATTCCAGAAATATACAGAGCCTATATAAATAGAATCGTATACTTGCACATGAAATGACCACCTAACTGAAACTATATTCAAGTTATCTGTGTTTTCAGCAACCGGAAATAGAATATGTACCACTTCCGGTTATCGGAAATATATTAAATTTTCTTATAACTGAACAGGGACTAACGTCATAATGTTCACAGACAGACAGAAAGACAAATAGAACGACGGACGAACGGACAGACAGGCAGTTAGGTGGACAGAAAGATTGCGAATCTGTGTTTTTAAATCGAAATCTCAATATTTATTTTTTTACGATAACAATGCTTCGCATTGGAAAAAGTAAAAATAAATAAAACATAACACAATGTAATATATAGTCAGCACATTAGATTTAATTAGTCAACATTGCTGTTTTTAGATAACACAATGTAATATATAGTCAGTACATTAGATTTAATTAGTCAACATTGCTGTTTTTAGATAAACAATCTCTAATGTCAAACGCATTTAAAACAAAAAGTGCAAGCCATACAGGAAACTCGCTTTGTTGGTAAGATTGTATTGCATGATTGGGTAGCATGATTGTGTGATATGATTATGTTGCATAAGTGTGTTGTATGCTTGTTTTATACGATTTTATGACACGATATTCTCATATGATTGTGTTGCAAGATGTTATATGACTGTATGATAAAGATTGTTGATATGATTGTGTGGCATGATTGTGATATGATTGTGATTCAATAAACTTCCTTAGGGCATTCAGTAATAAAACCAACCAACATCACCACTTAAACCACATGAGGCAGGCAGAATTAGCGGGGGGGGGGGGTAGGGGAGGGGCCACCCCGAGCATCGGGCCCGGTCGGACGTTTAGTAAACACACAGACCATGTTATTATTAACACTCTCCCATAGAACGGTTCCCATTTTGACATGCAAGTATGAATGCCCCCAGCCACTCGAGTTCTTCTATTGCTTTCTCAATAGCTAGGAGAAGTCTATGGTAACTGGCACTCCAAAACTCCCGGAATAAACTCTTGTTTACACAAGAATAATAGAGAAAATAGAGGCCTCTTAGAGCCGCGTTCCCAAGACAAATGTCCCAATAATCATTTCATTATGAGAACATATTTCCAATGGTTTCTACGGAATTTCTTTTCGACAAAGACACCGACGTTCTTTTAAACTAGAGCAGAATGAAAAATTAAATTACAGTAATTACGTTGATTGCGTGAACAAAAGAGAAAATTGATTTGTAGTGAAACAAAAACAACAATACATATAAATAAATACACCATTTAAATCATACAGCCCGAATCTTTGAACTTCAAAAAGAATAAAAAAAGAAAGTAGCGTTTTTTATTTATGTATTTCATTTCAGTAAGGGCACAATTAGCGTGCGTGTGAGAAGCGATCTGGTAAACTAAACTAGCTGAAGCGGATGATTTGAGTACTTGGTGGGAATCGCCTGGTGTCAATAGACCCATTCAAGCAAATCTCAGACCAAAATGTCTGGCGCTTACTGTACGGTGCCGAACAATTTTCTGCTCCCAGCCATTGAGAAGGTCGACAGGAAGTCAAGTGGTTTGGGGTTTGAAGAAGGTGCGTCGCTCTAGACACGTTTTTTTTCACATCAACAAAAGGTTGGAATACCGGAGTGCTGGTATTTTTTAATGGTTTCTTTACATTGTCGCTTCCGTCTTAAGGTTATGGGAGTTTGTGGTCAAATCAAATCTAGTGGCTGGGACTTTAGTTCCAACTAACTTTAAGGCGGAAGTTGCTTTTATTTCAATGGTCAATGAAAGGAACACGTCTATGAAAGACAATACACTATTTGTGTATCGTTACACTCAAGATTTCTGACGCCATGGTTCAACTATTTGTCGAGTAAAGAAGAAAAAATGGAAAAAGTTTTTTGTATAAAGCTGTAACATGAATACTCTCTATTATAGAGCCATCGAACAACAGCCTTGAGTATAGTTGTACCAACAACAGCCTTGAGTATAGAGTTGTACCAACAACAGCATTGAGTATAAAGCTGTGCCAGCAACAGCCTTGAGTATACAGCTGTACCAACAACAGCATTGAGTATAAAGCTGTACCAACAACAGCCTTGAGTGTACAGCTGTACCAACAACAGCATTGAGTATAAAGCTGTGCCAGCAAAAGCCTTGAGTATACAGCTGTACCAACAACAGCATTGAGTATAAAGCTGTACCAACAACAGCATTAGGTATAGAGTTGTACCAACAACAGCCTTGAGTGTACAGCTGTACCAACAACAGCCTAGAGTATAAAGCTGTGCCAACAACAGCATTGAGTATAAAGCTGTACCAACAACAGCCTTGAGTATAAAGCTGTACCAACAACAGCCTTGAGTATAAAGCTGTACCAACAACAGCCTTGAGTATAAAGCTGTACTAACAACAGCATTGAGTATAAAGCTGTACCAACAACAGCCTTGAGTATAAAGCTGTACCAACAACAGCCTTGAGTATAAAGCAGTACCAACAACAGCCTTGAGTATAGAACTGTACCAGAAAAAACCTCCTGTACATCAATCGTTGAACATGACGTGGCTGATGCACTTGACCCGGCCAGATGCAGACGTGTGCCGTTACATTTGGCCCCAGGGGCTGCTGGTGTACACCTGGCTAGGCCACTCTCCCTCCGCTCTGTGCTGGGGAAAAGTTCAGAACCTCAGCAGCTTCCCACATCTGTGCAGCGGTTATGTGAAGACAGCCTTCGTAGTTATGTGAAGACAGCCTAGGTAGTTATGTGAAGATAGCCTAGGTAGTTATGTGAAGATAGCCTAGGTATTTATGTGAAGACAGCCTAGGTATTTATGTGAAGATAGCCTAGGTATTTATGTGAAGATAGCCTAGGTAGTTATGTGAAGATAGCCTAGGTAGTTATGTGAAGATAGCCTAGGTATTTATGTGAAGATAGCCTAGGTATTTATGTGAAGATAGCCTAGGTAGTTATGTGAAGATAGCCTTAGGTACTCACAGCTAGTTTATGGTGGTCAGATGTTTCGTTATAGATTACCCTCTAACTGATTGATTATAGAATATCAGCCAGCAGTCAATAACCCCCTCCCCCACCCCCACCCATACTCCCAACCCCACACACACACAACACACACACTCTCTCCCAGTAACTATCCCTAAAATAAATTGAATTAGGAAAGGGAGAAAACATGCACTCTACACAAACCTAAACCTAATCCTATCATAAACCTTATCCTTATAAATAACCCTATACATGTCCCTATCCCCCACCAATATCATAACGTTATCCTAATCCCAATCTTTATCCCTATCCACACCCTTATGACTATCAGGTTTAAGGTCAATTAATTACATACAAGTGAGTAACGACCTACTGCAGTTTTTTATGCGGTGGGGGTAGGTGTGTGTGTGTGGGGGTAGGTGTGTGTGGGGGGAGGTGTGTGTGGGGAGGGGAGATGTTAAATATAAGGAGGTCTTTTTATCAGTGGCGTAGGCAAGGGGGGGGGGGGTTAGGGGGGGGTTATAACCCCTCCCATGGAATCACACCTTTATATATATATATATATATATATATATGTGTGTGTGTGTGTGTGTGTGTGTGTGTGTGTGTGTGTGTGTGTGTGTGTGTGTGTGTGTGTGTGTGTGTGTGTGTGTGTGTGTGTGTGTGTGTGTGTGTGTGTGTGTGTGTGTGTGTGTGTGTGTGTGTGTGTGTGTGTGCGCGCGCGCGAATTTTTACGTATGGAAAAATGGTTGAACCCATCTCAAGACAAATTCCTGGCTACGCCACTGTTTTTTATATTGTTGTGTATTTGACAGAAGGTGATTACCTGTTCCTTTGAGCTTTTATTAATTCTACCTCATTATCATTAACAGTTGAGCCTAGCGGATCTAATGAATTATGGATCGATTATCTGAATGTACATCGAACTGTGACTAGACGCAGTGTAATATAGTTATCCTTTTATTGGTAAACATTTAAACTCAGTGTATATACAACATAATGTTACAATATCATACTAGCATACAGCACTAACAGAAAACGACCAGAAAAACAAGTTTGAAACAAAACAGGCTTCGTTAATTTGTGCACCATGGGCGTGTCCGTCGGGTCACTGTGAAGGTAAGACTGGGGGCCATTAGACTAAAGGGGCGCTCGTGCATCAGTGATTTCTGCCACCCACGCTGATGGCATACTGGTGGATCAGTCTAATAGTCCAATGGAACAGTCCATTATGTTTTTGTCTGTGAACACTGTTGAGTAGAACAGTCCATTTTATTTATGTATCTATGAACACTGTTGAGTAGAACAGTCATTATGTTTATGTCTGTGAACTCTGTTGAGTGGAACAGCCCATTTTATTTATGTATCTATGAACACTGTTGAGTAGAACAGTCCATTTTATTTATGTATCTATGAACACTGGAGTGGACCATTTTGTTTGAGTTCCGAGGTCTACATGCACGAAATAGTTGGTTGCCAGACATAATTCTACAGGTACACGCATACAATGTCCAGACACGTTCACTTTATCTTCGTTAGACACATTAGCAGAACTAGCGGGTGAGGCGAATTGCCATGTCACTAGATGCGCATGATCTTAGGTAGATTACACGGAGAAAGATTTTATAGATCTTAGGTAGATTAGGTAGAGAAATATTTTATAGATCTTAGGTAGATTAGGTAGAGAAATATTTTATAGATCTCAGGTAGATTACACGGAGAAAGATTTTATAGATCTTAGGTAGATTACACGGAGAAAGATTTTACAGATTTCAGGTAGATTAGATAGAGAAAGATTTTATAGATTGCAGGTAGATTACACGGAGAAAGATTTTATAGATCTCAGGTAGATTACACGGAGAAAGATTTTATAGATCTTAGGTAGATTACAAGGAGAAAGATTTTACAGATTTCAGGTAGATTAGATAGAGAAAGATTTTATAGATCTCAGGTAGATTACACGGAGAAAGATTGTACCAGCATCTGAAATCGACATGAAGACACAAGTTGGTCACGTAACTCTTTTATTCTGATTGTCTGGAGACTTTTCCCATTCCACTTTTCCAGCCGTGGTTGTCATACTATAAATCAGGGGTCTCCAAACTTTTCAGTCCGAGGGCCGCATTAACTATCAAATTTCAGTTCAGGGGTCAGTTAGTTCCAGGCATGTCTTTGATTTTTCTGGGCAAAGTTCCTCAGCCATCACCAACAAACGTTTGGAGACCCCTGCTATAAATCATGGGGAATTACTGAGTCACTAATTAGTGTTGAGATGCTACTACATAACCTCTGTTAAACTATGACCCCGTTAAACCCTAACCTCAGTTAAACACTAACCCCGTTAAATCCTGACCTCGTTAAAACCTGACCTCGTTAAACCCTGGCCTATGTTAAACCCAGGCATCTATTAAATCTTGTCCTCTGTTAAACACCGTCTGTTAAAGTCATGTCTCCGGTAAACGTTAGCCCAAAAGTCAATTACGCTGCACTAAAACAATATGACGGTAAACTGTAGATCAAAGCACCTGTACAGGATTTAGATACATGTGAAACTTGTGATTAGAAGATGCTTGTCAGACTTAGAGTAGAACAAAAGAATCTTTCTATAGACACATCCCCCACACACCCCCACAAAACAGGACCACTGTGTGGGTCTACCTGGATTCTCACATAGTGTGAGTTTTCGCGTTTTTCTGACAAATTTGGCGACCTAATTCCAGGTAGAACTGTACTCGTGGTAGAGGTCAGGGGTCATTTGGATTTTACGGTCGGTGCAAGATTTAAAGGGGCGATAAATCAATGTTATAGCTGGTGAAATTATAGTAATTTGAATGTTATAGTCGGTACTACACTATCAATGATTGTAATTTGAATGTTATAGTTTGTACCACATGGCCAATGATTGTTGTTGGAATGTTATAGTTGGTACCACGCGGCCGATGATTCACGTCTGACTACCTCAACTATTTCCGCACGAACAACATTCAGACGATTGAGTTTTGTGTCAATAATTACCTCCCTTTTCATGTGTTTTAAGTGTTCATAATAGTGTGATTTAGACGAAATGGGGGTGTGAGTGTGTGTGTGTGGGGGGGGGGGGGTTACAGTCTCAACCCAGGAGTGTGAGAGAGTGCAAGTTGAGATGATCACGTGACGAAGCAGCTGATCGGATACATCACTTTAAATTTCAATCAGAAATGTTCACCTCGGGTCTCACCTTGTGCTAATAAACAAAGTGTAAACATGGAGGTCAGGTCAAGGTCGAACAGTTTGATGGCCTTACAAGCATTAGCCCAGAGTGAGGTTGTTTGAAGGCGTGGCTTTTAAAGATCCATTCTTTTTCTGTTTCTCTCATTAGGCAAAATAGCGTAATTTGTTGCTGGATTGAAGGATCGTGTGGGGTTGGGATATGGCTAGAACTTATAAGAGGGTGGGGCTATCGAACTTGTGAGAGGGTGGGGCTATAGAACATGTGAGGGGGTGGGGCTATATAACATGTGAGGGGGTGGGGCTATAGAACATGTGAGGGGGTGGGGCTATATAACATGTGAGGAGGTGGGGCTATAGAACATGTGAGGGGGTGGGGCTATAGAACATGTGAGGGGGTGGGGCTATAGAACTTGTGAGAGGGTAGGGCTATAGAACATGTAAGGGGGTAGGGCTATAGAACATGTGAGGGGTTGGGGCTATAGAACATGTGAGGGGGTGGGGCTATAGAACATGTGAGAGGGTAGGGCTATAGAACATGTGAGGGGGTGGGGCTATAGAACATGTGAGGGGGTGGGGCTATAGAACATGTGAGAGGGTAGGGCTATAGAACATGTAAGGGGGTAGGGCTATAGAACATGTGAGGGGTTGGGGCTATAGAACATGTGAGGGGGTGGGGCTATAGAACATGTGAGAGGGTAGGGCTATAGAACATGTGAGGGGGTGGGGCTATAGAACATGTGAGAGGGTGGGGCTATAGAACATGTGAGGGGTAGGGCTATAGAACATGTGAGGGGGTGGGGGCTATAGAACTTGTGAGAGGGTGGGGCTATAGAACATGTGAGGGGTAGGGCTATAGAACATGTGAGGGGGTGGGGCTATAGAACTTGTGAGAGGGTGGGGGCTATAGAACATGTGAAGGGGTGGGGGCTATAGAACATGTGAGGGGGTGGGGCTATAGAACCTGTGAGAGGGTGGGGCTATAGAACCTGTGAGAGGGTGGGGCTATAGAACATGTGAGAGGTTGGGGCTATAGAACATGTGAGAGGGTGGGGCTATAGAACATGTGAGGGGGTGGGGCTATAGAACATGTGAGGGGGTGGGGCTATAGAACTTGTGAGAGGGTGGGGCTATAGAACATGTGAGGGGTAGGGCTATAGAACATGTGAGGGGGTGGGGCTATAGAACATGTGAGAGGGTGGGGCTATAGAACATGTGAGGGGTAGGGCTATAGAACATGTGAGGGGGTGGGGGCTATAGAACTTGTGAGAGGGTGGGGCTATAGAACATGTGAGGGGTAGGGCTATAGAACATGTGAGGGGGTGGGGCTATAGAACTTGTGAGAGGGTGGGGGCTATAGAACATGTGAAGGGGTGGGGGCTATAGAACATGTGAGGGGGTGGGGCTATAGAACCTGTGAGAGGGTGGGGCTATAGAACCTGTGAGAGGGTGGGGCTATAGAACATGTGAGAGGTTGGGGCTATAGAACATGTGAGAGGGTGGGGCTATAGAACATGTGAGGGGGTGGGGCTATAGAACATGTGAGGGAGTGGGGCTATAGAACTTGTGAGAGGGTGGGGCTATAGAAATAATGAGTGGGTATGACCATAGAACCTATGTGGGTGGAGCCCGGCATGAAATGATCCAGTGGCAGCACTTTACTACGTCTACGTCTGATGCTATGGCTACGGCTGTGACTATCCGGGCGCTCCTGAGAAAATAAACGTATTTAGTTTAGTCTAAAGACCTGTCGGCGCGATTGATTTCAATCTAATGAAGGGAAAACTGGGTTAGCTTCAATGCTGTAAGGAGAGATATTTACAAGCCGTGGGGGGTGGGGACGGGGACCCACCAGGTTTAAAGAAATGTCAATAGACCTGGTCTGGAACCGCTTACAGTTCTGAGGAAAAACTTGGAGTCATTAGGCGTAGGAAGTGTTTGTAATATCGCTCTAATTAACATGTTGATGACATAAGAAAAAGTAATGGATCAGGAGAGGTAACCCGTGATTAGCTTCATCACATCGCTCTTATCTTCTGCTTGGGACAGCTCGGGGGGAGAAATAAACACAAGGGAGGTAAGAACTTTTTACAGTTATCTTCTCTTGAAAATTTGAATGTCATAAAGTGTTTGTCAAGTGTTTATCTTGGCACCTCTGGACAGAGTCTTAAAACTTTCCATTTTTTTTTATCGGAATAGTTGCCAGATAAAGTCGACACAAAACTATTTTTGATGTATCAAGTTCGCTGGCGTCTCTTGGTCAGGTAGATTTAATAGTTTTCAGAAGTAGTTAAAGTTTTTTTTCTGCCTCATTTTTTAGACTACCAGTTGTAACCAAGCTGCCATAACGTTCTGTTTTGTCCGTGCCATTGCTTGTAGTTTTCTTGGGGCCGTTACTCGTTGTTTTGTCCGTGCCATTGCTTGTAGTTTTCTTGGGGCCGTTACTCGTTGTTTTGTCCGTGCCATTGCTTGTAGTTTTCTTGGGGCTATTACTCGTTGTTTTGTCCGTGCCATTGCTTGTAGTTTTCTTGGGGCCGTTACTCGTTGATTTGTCCATGCCATTGCTTGTAGTTTTCTTGGGGCCGTTACTCGTTGTTTTGTCCGTGCCATTGCTTGTAGTTTTCTTGGGGCTATTACTCGTTGATTTGTCCGTGCCATTGCTTGTAGTTTTCTTGGGGCTATTACTCGTTGATTTGTCCATACCATTGCTTGTAGTATTCTTGGGGCTATTACTCGTTGATTTGTCGGATCCGATTTCTTGATTATATTCTTATTGTCATTTTTTTTTTGTTTTCGCAATAAATTCTAGCCTCTCTATTCCACAAGAAAAGGAAGCGCAAACTAGTTGATAGTCGTCTGAAGATTTGGCGGTATTTCTCGCCATCAACAGCGGCAATTAGTTAGGTCTAGAAAAAAGACAAATTCCCAGTGTCTAGAAGAAAGACAACTCTACTAGCGTCTAGAAGAAAGACAATTCTACCAGCGTCTAGAAGACAATACTACACTACCAGTGTCTAGAAGAAAGACAATTCTACCAGCGTCTAGAAGACAATACTACACTACCAGTGTCTAGAAGAAAGACAATTCTACCAGAGTATTTGTAAATGAAACGAGGGCAGGATATGACCATATGCCTATTGCCCCACCTTCTTTCCACCGACATCATCCTAAGGTAAACTAAGGTGTCCACTACCTCTTCCCCCCCCCCCCCCCCCCACACACACAAAAGCATTTAAAACATCCTAGAACAACACCACCCCCTAAGTCTGCCTGCAAATCTCAGTCCAAAAGTGAAGGCCTATTTTACCACCTTTTAAAACACAATTTGCTTTTTTTTTTACAATGCTATTGGCGCTGCCTTTGCAAACAATCAACTTGCATCAACATCGAATCGGAGATGTTTTCAAATATTTACCAAAGATTCATTAACCTTATTTTTAAAACAGCGAAGTAATCAGATATAAGCGCAGCACGTAATTAGCCAATCAGCCCTGCGTCGTTAAGAAATATGCAAGCTTATACGGGAGTCTTTGGATTTGTGGGCGTCATGGCATTAGTACGGTTCACGGTTAAACATTTACATTTTGGTCAGAGACGCAATGCTGACTACTTTAAGGCGCAATACTGACTACTTTAATTGTCATAGGCGCAATACTGACTACTTTAATTGTCATAGGCGCAATACTGACTACTTTAATTGTCATAGGCGCAATACTGACTACTTTAATTGTCATAGGCGCAATACTGACTACTTTAATTGTCATAGGGAAATGTTGACTACTTCAACTCACCCAAGCTGATGGTCATTTAGAAAGTACATAGGGAAAATACTGACAACACTATCCCACCTATGGGATAGGGGATGGTCATATGGACAAATCTGACAACTTTATCCCATCATGTTGATAGTCATAGGGACAAGCCTGACAACTCTATCCCACCATGTTGATGGGATAAAAGGACAAGCCCGACAACTCTATCCCACCATGTTGATGGGATAAAGGGACAAGCCCGACAACTCTATCCCACCATATTGATGGGATAAAAAGACAAGCCTGACAACTCTATCCCACCATGTTGATGGGATAAAAGGACAAGCCTGACAAATCTATCCCATCATGTTGATGGTCATAGGGACATGCCTGACTCCTCCATTCCAAGCATCCAATCTCAGAGATAAGAAATAGTTGAGCCTAGGCCCACATCAGCGCGATAAGACAGACATAAACAGAACAGCATATTGGCCAGCCGAGCTATTCTGTCGGCTTTTATTAGCTCAGCTTGTTCTTTTTCTTTAACCAGAAAGTTTGGGGTGGGGGAGGGGAGATTTTTAAAAAAGTGCTGAAAACATGGCGGTCTTCCCTAAATAGTGTCTGGGTGCATTAGTGCGGGCTCGCGGGCTCGTCGTCTGCAAACCTCATTAGTCTACAGGGGCGGGGAGATTTTTAATTAGTCTACAGGGTGGGGAGATTTTTAATTAGTCTACAGGGGTGGGGAGATTTTTAATTAGTCTACAGAGGTAGGGAGATTTTTAATTAGTCTACAATGATTGGGAGATTTTTAAATTAGTCTACAGGGGTGGGGAGATTTTCACAACTTTTTTCTTGGGTCACAGTGTCCGTCTGTCTGTTTGTGTGTGGGTTTGTGGGTGGGTGGGGTTTTTGTGGTCAAATTGTGCCATTTAATTTAGATACATTTCTAATGGACCGATTTCTTTCAAACAAACCCCAGTCCCCCAAAGAGAAAGCAAATATATTAAACTGACAGTCTTAAATAGAAATGAGTCATTCAAATATAATTTCTCGATACCTTCAAGGGGCTGTAACTTGGTAACAGCAATCACGTGATCAGTCAGGTGATCTGGTGTCACGTGGTATAGATCTATTTACAAGTCTTTAATGCGAGTCAATCAAGGGCGGATAACACTCGTGTAAAGGGATTTAAGAAGGGAATATTAGTGCAGTCACTTATGTAAAGGGAATTTAGAAGGGAATATTAGTGCAGTTACTCGTGTAAAGGGATTTAAAAAGGGAATATCAGTGTAGTCACTCGAATAAAGGGATTTAAGAAGGGAAAATCAATGCAGTCACTCGTGTAAAGGGATTTAAGAAGGGAATATCAGTGCAGTCAGTGGGCTGTATGTGTGAAGTAAAGCACTGCATCTTGTCATTAAGGGTGACGCATCAAGAACGACTGGCTAGGAAAGAATTAGTCGAGTGCTATTTGTTGTTAAATTTTAAATCAGTGCCTCTTCTTATTTCTTTACATTTAAATACAATAATTAAATTGTATATTCTAGATAATAAATCAATTAAATTGCAAGCTTATTACTGTATTAAAAATGAAAAAATATTTTTTTAAAGTAGTAATTATCGTAAAATAATTGGTTGAAAAATGCACTGAAACGATCTTTAGAACAATTAAAGTATTTATTTATTTATTTATTAAAGCTAAAAATTAAAAGTTTTCTCTTCATTTTTCTTTTATGCGTTTAAAAGCGGGATCTTATAGAAATATTCATACTTTTTTTTAATTTTTAAAATTTAAACTTGAGTGAGACGGGTAAATACTATTTTTATATCAATGATTTCATAATTTCAACTTCACAACACCTCTAGTTCTTATGCGTGTATCATTTCAGTTTTAACGCTTTAAAGACGGTAAAATATTTTATTTTTTAGAAGATAATTTGATAACGGAAAACACAAACGATCCTGATAAAATGATAGCTATTAATGGCGGTGATTAATTGACATTGATTAATTGCTAGAAATAATATGACATAGGCCTACTGGTTAAGCTATAGCCTTGTGTCAGATTTAAATGTGCCAATACAATATTGCAAGTCAGTTTTAAAAACAATCGAATTCTCTGCTCGAACAAATAAAATTCATCTGCACAAAAACAGTTTATCAAATTCTCCAGACAATAACAGTCAATCCAATTATCTTAACAAAAACAAAATCACACTTTGTGTCGCCTGTTGATGATGAGATTGGTGGAAAATTTTGACTAGTGTCTGTTGAATGTTTTCACTTGATAAAACGAAACTTAAAATATTGGTAGAAAATTTTGACTAGTGTCTGTTGAATGTTTTCACTTGATAAAACGAAACTTAAAATATTGGTAGAAAATTTTGACTAGTGTCTGTTGAATGTTTTCACTTGATAAAAATAACCTTTAAATATTGGTAGAAAATTTTGACTAGTGTCTGTTGAATTTTTTCACTTGATAAAAATAACCTTTAAATATTGGTAGAAAATTTTGACTAGTGTCTGTTGAATTTTTTCACTTGATAAAAATAACCTTTAAATATTGGTAGAAAATTTTGTCTAGTGTCTGTTGAATGTTTTCACTTGATAAAACGAACCCTTAAATCAACCATCACGCTTCGGATGGCGGGATTACAAGAAGTACGGGCTTAGGATAAAGATAACAGACGATAAAGATAGCACTAACAGATTGTTCCTTTCACCTGTTATCAGGCCTGACTCCCGGTAAAATATCTTGGTCAGATCGAGGCTAAAAGCAGACGAGATCAAATGTAGCTTACTATTCGATGACGTCACATCGCTCGTATGGTTGACGTGTGAGTCACGTGATGGTGTTTGTGTTTATATGTATCCATCTGAAGGTGTAGATGTGTAGATGTACATAGATCCACTCAACCTAAACATAAGAAATAGCCAACGGTTCATCATGCTGGTATACATGGAGATACCATTTGGTATATATCAAGCCAGTTCGTGTTTGCACGAGATTAATGAAGGAAATGAAGAAGAATCCTCAAAATAAAATCGTTCAACTCTCTATCAAATATAAATTATATTCCCCAAATATCGTTACTTGAGTTTAGCATTTTTAAAATCCCACATAAAAGAAGTCGTTAAACTAGGTTTAACAACGAAGAGTGCCTTGAAAATTTTAAAATTGTTAAACTTTTCTTTTTTCTCAACTTGAAAAGCTGAAGATTTTCTATTAAATTTTCCCATCCATCAAGGATGTACATGAAATATTTCTTGTTTATCACATCAATCTTTTCACTCTTCCGGGCCGCCGTACTCCCCCCCCCCCCATCCACCAGCAGGCAGCAAGGTAATTAAGTTATGGCAATCATAGGTCGGAATGTCAACAATGTGGCTTCTCAAATACTTTGATGCTTACCGCACTGGTTCAACGATCGGTTTACTCGCAATGGTCGTTTTAAAACTAATTAGACCAGTCATTCAAAACTTGGCTACGCCGAGAAACACTAGACCAGCTATTGTATCCAATCACAAAGGGTTCTCGACATATTATATAACACGGAGGGAATAGAGGTGGTTTATCATTTTGTGTAAAGGGGTCTTTTCGGTCGGGGTGGTGTAGTGCGATGTTACATATTATGCCCTTTGATTTATTTTTTTACCTCAAATGTTCGCTAAATTATTGCCATCTTCCATGGTTGAAAGAATTGCATGACATGCCAGCTTTGATAAAGATTTTTTCTGAAAATTAAAGGGATTGTGTGTATGGGGGCAGGGAGGATAGGGAGGGGGTTGAGGGGGCTTTAAAGAAAAGTTATAAATTTTGAGCGTTTTCTGTCTACGGAAATGAGATTTAAAGCTGTGTGATGTAATGTTTTGTGGTCAAAGTAATTGCTACATGTTCGTGTTGTATGATATTTGCATAAACCTTGGCTAGATAGAATCATATTAATAATAATCGTGTTAATTATTTCATCTTTTCATTCAGCTTCTTGACCATTGATGGAAAACCTTGACCAACTCATCATTGACTACATCCGTTGGTTTTACTTGATCGTTTTTTTTATGGGAGTCTCAGGACGGTAGACGCTGTAGTTGAGACATACACACTGTCCTGTTTAGTGGATATCAGGAGAGAAATACTCGGAATACCACAAGATAATCGAGTGCAAAATTGTGGTATGATTGCAGTGAATGATAGATATGATTGCTCTTGTGAATTGTGTTTTGATTGCAGTGAATGATAAATATGATGGTTCTTGTGAATTGTGGTTTAATTGCAAGTTGATCAACGGCAAATTCATGGGTAAATGGGGAAGTGGGGTTCGTTGAGCCAGTCGGGGTTCACTGGGGCAGTCGGGGTTCACTGGGGCAGTAGGGTTTTTTGTACAAATGTTTGTGAGGGGATGCCTCGGTTTATATGTGAGCAGATGGAGGCCCTAGTTTTGTGTGAGTTTGGGATGACCCTGATTTTGTGTGTTTAGATTGTGTAAGTTAACTTTGCGACTTTACTGTGTGTTTAGATTGTATATGTTAACTTTACTGTGTGTTTAGATTGTATATGTTAACTTTGCGACTTTACTGTGTGTTTAGATTGTGTAAGTTAACTTTGCGACTTTACTGTGTATTTAGATTGTGCAAGTTAACTTTGCAACTTTACTGTGTTGTTTAGAATGTGTACGTTAACTTTGCCTCTATGAGTGTGTTGTTTAGGTTGTGTAGACTGCACTTCACCAACGCCTGACAGTATTATAGAGCGAAACATAGATAGAGCTGGCCTAATTTAGACTCATTATCAGCTGGAGTCTTCAACTGCCTGTTTCCTGACCGATAAAAGCCAGAAGAATGCGTAACGAATTTAATGGCAGCTATTGTATTGGCCTCTTGACTGCTGCTAGCATCTTGGCTGAATAATTCAAACCTGAATTTTTTAAAACATAGGACACAAGGACCCTACCATTTTTTTTTAACGCGCCAGTCTAAAACATACTGAAGGACTGCTGACAGATGTAGGACCACTGACAGATGGATGTAGGAACACTAACAGATGTAGGACCACTGACATATGTAGGACCACTAACAGATGGATGTAGGACCACTGACAGATGGATGTAGGACCACTGACAGATGTAGGACCACTGACAGATGGATGTAGGACCACTGACAGATGAAGGACCACTTACGGATGTAGGACCACTGACAGATGGATGTAGAACCACTGACAGATGTAGGACTACTAACAGATGGATGTAGGACCACTGACAGATGGATGTAGAACCACTGACAGATGTAGGACCACTGACAGATGGATGTAGGACCACTGACAGATGTAGGACCACTGACAGATGGATGTAGGACCACTGACAGATGGATGTAGGACCACTGACAGATGGATGTAGAACCACTGACAGATGTAAGACCACTTACGGATGTAGGACCACTGACAGATGTAGGACCACAGACAGATGGATGTAGGACCACTGACGGATGTTGATTGTAAGACTACTTAAATGTTTATATTAAGTCACTGGTTAAAAATGCTGATACTTGATGCTGTGTCCACGTGACCGAATGTGTAGATGAGCACCACAGCGATGGCACTAGGCTCGTGTTTGCTGGCCGTGAGATGGCTGGGTTGGTGGCCAGGAGATGGCTGGGTTGGTGGCCGTGAGATGGCTGGGTTGGTGGCCAGGAGATGGCTGGGTTGGTGGCCAGGAGATGGCTGGGTTGGTGGCCAGGAGATGGCTGGGTTGGTGGTCAGGAGATAACTCGATGAATGTACCATTTGATAGTGCCAGTCAACAGGCCGCTCAATATAGGCGTATCTGGCAGCACCAGGAGAGCTGTGAGATCACTTTCACCTTCTAAGAACTATCAGGTCTCTCCAGGAGCTACGCCCTAGACCGTCCCCCGCGTGGTGCCTCAGATTAGGAGGGTGGGGTTGGGTGGGGTTGGGTGGGGTTGGGTGTGGACTCCTGACTGTAACTGCTACAAAGGGTTGTACCTTTGTACCTGTCTGTATACGAGGCGGACGTTAGTAATGTTCCCAGCCTGGTAAGTATCACGTGGTTTTTGATGGGCTATTTGAGGTCAGTTTGAAAGTAAATACAAGTTATCTGCCTAGCAACTCTTTGTTCCTACTTGCCATCTATTTTGTTTTAGATTAATATTCGATTAAACTGAAAATTTATCACAAACCCTCAGACAGACGGACGGATGAACAAACGGATAGGCAGATGGACAGACAGACATTTGACAGACTGTAGGAACCGCAACTCCTGTAGATTGTCATCTTGTAAAAGCGCCCTGGGTGGTGTCAGCAGTGTTTCTTCCAGACTTTTATCTCCGGGGGGGGGGGGGGGCACTTGAAATTTTCGGGAGGGGGGGGGCGGTAGACTTTCTTCGGGGGGGGGGGGGGGGCGGACACTGTTAAAAGTATATATTTTCTATATAAATTATATAAATTTCATTTCGTTCGGGGGGGGGATAAAAAATTTTCGGGGGGGGGGGGGGCGAAGGAGATGCCTGGAAGAAACTCTGGATGTCAGTAACATCCGTCTCTAGATGGTGTCAGTAACACCCGTCTCTAGATGGTGTAACACCCGTCTCTAGATGGTGTAACACCCGTCTCTAGATGGTGTAACACCCGTCTCTAGATGGTGTCAATAACACCCGTCTCTAGATGGTGTAACACCCGTCTCTAGATGGTGTCAGTAACACCCGTCTCTAGATGGTGTAACACCCGTCTCTAGATGGTGTCAGTAACACCCGTCTCTAGATGGTGTAACACCCGTCTCTAGATGGTGTAACACCCGTCTCTAGATGGTGTCAGTAACACCCGTCTCTAGATGGTGTAACACCCGTCTCTAGATGGTGTAACACCCGTCTCTAGATGGTGTCAGTAACACCCGTCTCTAGATGGTGTCAGTAAAACCCGTCTCTAGATGGTGTCAGTAACACCCGTCTCTAGATGGTGTAACACCCGTCTCTAGATGGTGTAACACCCGTCTCTAGATGGTGTCAGTAACACCCGTCTCTAGATGGTGTAACACCCGTCTCTAGATGGTGTAACACCCGTCTCTAGATGGTGTAACACCCGTCTCTAGATGGTGTCAGTAACACCCGTCTCTAGATGGTGTCAGTAACACCCGTCTCTAGATGGTGTCAGTAACACCCGTCTCTAGCTGGTGTAACAACATTCTCTTGTGTTTTGTGTCGTTACCAGGGTGAATTCTGCATGGAGCTTCGGATATGTCATCTGGTCATCTGGTCATCTGGTTATCTGGTCATTTGGTTATCTTGTCTGGAGTCGTGCCATTTGTCGGTTTCATTGTCTGAGTGGGTCGGACAAAGTTGGTAGTTACTGAGCGTGTCGGACACAGGTGGTAGTTACTGAGTGTGTCGGACACAGGTGGTAGTTACTGAGTGTGTCGGACACAGGTGGTAGTTCACGGAGTGTGTCGGACACAGGTGGTAGTTACTGAGTGTGTCGAACACAGGTGGAAGTTCACTGAGTGTGTCGGACACAGGTGGTAGTTACTGAGTGTGTCGGACACAGGTGGTAGTTACTGAGTGTGTCGAACACAGGTGGTAGTTACTGAGTGTGTCGGACACAGGTGGTAGTTACTGAGTGTGTCGGACACAGGTGGTAGTTACTGAGTGTGTCGAACACAGGTGGAAGTTCACTGAGTGTGTCGGACACAGGTGGTAGTTACTGAGTGTGTCGGACACAGGTGGTAGTTACTGAGTGTGTCGGACACATGTGGTAGTTACTGAGTGTGTGGACACAGGTGGTAGTTACTGAGTGTGTGGACACAGGTGGTAGTTACTGAGTGTGTCCGACACAGTTGGTAGTTACTGAGTGTGTCGAACACAGTTGGTAGTTACTGAGTGTGTCGAACACAGGTGGTAGTTCACTGAGTGTGTCGGACACAGGTGGTAGTTACTGAGTGTGTGGACACAGGTGGTAGTTACTGAGTGTGTGGACACAGGTGGTAGTTACTGAGTGTGTCCGACACAGTTGGTAGTTACTGAGTGTGTCGAACACAGTTGGTAGTTACTGAGTGTGTCGAACACAGGTGGTAGTTCACTGAGTGTGTCGGACACAGGTGGTAGTTACTGAGTGTGTCGGACACAGGTGGTAGTTCACTGAGTGTGTCGAACACAGTTGGTAGTTCACTGAGTGTGTCGAACACAGGTGGTAGTTCACTGAGTGTGTCGGACACATGCGGTAGTTACTGAGTGTGTCGGACACAGGTGGTAGTTCACTGAATGTGTCGGACACAGATGGTAGTTACTGAGTGTGTGGAAACAGGTGGTAGTTACTGAGTGTGTGGACACAGGTGGTAGTTCACTGAATGTGTCGGACACAGGTGGTAGTTCACGGAGTGTGTCGGACACATGTGGTAGTTACTGAGTGTGTCGGACACAGTTGGTAGTTCACGGAGTGTGTCGGACACAGGTGGTAGTTACTGAGTGTGTCGGACACAGTTGGTAGTTACTGAGTGTGTGGACACAGGTGGTAGTTACTGAGTGTGTCGGACACAGGTGGTAGTTACTGAGTGTGTGGACACAGGTGGTAGTTACTGAGTGTGTGGACACAGGTGGTAGTTACTGAGTGTGTCGGACACAGGTGGTAGTTACTGAGTGTGTCCGACACAGTTGGTAGTTACTGAGTGTGTGGACACAGGTGGTAGTTACTGAGTGTGTCGGACACAGGTGGTAGTTACTGAGTGTGTCCGACACAGTTGGTAGTTACTGAGTGTGTCGGCCACAGGTGGTAGTTACTGAGTGTGTGGACACAGGTGGTAGTTCACTGAATGTGTCGGACACAGGTGGTAGTTCACAGAGTATGTAGGACACAGGTGGTAGTTACTGAGTGTGTCGGATACTTGCGGTAGTTCACTGAGTGTGTCCGACACAATTTGTTGTTACCATTGAGATCCAACGTGTCACGTGACTCGACCATCGAGACCCAACGGGTCACGTGTAACTGTTGTCAAGATTTATCATCCTGCCACTGACACAATGAGACGATGACAAAGCAAGATGTGACTGGAGCCAGTCACTCAGTGATCCGACGTCTTGAAGGTCATTAAATATGCCGGTCGCCGGCATGCAAGGTGAAGGGCGATAAGTTGATTAAAATTTTGTCTGGAATTGAAACAAAACATGGATAAATAAAATTCCTTTGGGCAGAAAGGCGTAAATTTTTTAACAGAATTTTCGTGTTCCAAGGTCAGGATTGGATCCCTTAAAGGTCTGGTGTTCGCACGATATTTAGGCTTTGGTACGATCCATTTATACTGTTTGAATGACCCGAATTTTATTTCGTATGAGCTGGCTTCAATAAACTGAAGGTAAATAAAATTCTTCAGCCAACAAAGCGTAAAGTAAAGCATGAGATATTCACTTTGTATTCTTTTAAATTATGCGAGTCTCTGGAGATGTACATCAAGATATACGTTGAATATGCCGTGTATTTCAGAATTACGCCAGTCGTCAAGATGGAAATGATAAGGGGCGATAATTATGCTATTTTTTTGTAGTAACGTTTTTGTATTTAAAAGATTATGTTGTCTGCAGTGGGGGCTAGGGTCCTTGTGTGTGGCCTACTGCCCGAATTTAGGGCCAAATGTCCGGGGTTCAAGTATTGGCCAAATGTCCGGGGTTCAAGTATTGGCCAAATGTCCGGGGTTCAAGTATTGGCCAAATGTCCGGGGTTCAAGTATTGGCCAAATGTCCGGGGTTCAAGTATTGGCCTAATGTCCGAGTCTAGTTGTGGCCAAATATCATGGGTCATGTATCCAAATGTCTGCGGGGTCTAGTTTTAGCTGTGGCCTAGTGTCCAATGGTCTACTTGTGGCCAAATGTCATGGGATCTAGTTGTGGCCAAATGTCCAGGGGTCTAGTGGTGGCCTTAGGTCAGGGTATCTGGCCATGGCCTTAAGTCAGGGTGTCTGGCCAAATATCCAGATGTTTTGCCGTCTGCCGAGTGTGTAGCCGAGGTGTTGTGGCGGTGTCTACTGTTGTATAGACCAAGATCACGACCGGAGGTGTTGTGGCGGTGTCTACTGTTGTATAGACCAAGATCACGACCGGAGGTGTTGTGGCGGTGTCTACTGTTGTATAGACCAAGATCACGACCGGAGGTGTTGTGGCGGTGTCTACTGTTGTATAGACCAAGATCACGACCGGAGGTGTTGTGGCGGTGTCTACTGTTGTATAGACCAAGATCACGACCGGAGGTGTTGTGGCGGTGTCTACTGTTGTATAGACCAAGATCACGACCGGAGGTGTTGTGGCGGTGTCTACTGTTGTATAGACCAAGATCACGACCGGAGGTGTTGTGGCGGTGTCTACTGTTGTATAGACCAAGATCACGACCGGAGGTGTTGTGGCGGTGTCTACTGTTGTATAAACCAAGATCACGACCGGAGGTGTTGTGGCGGTGTCTACTGTTGTATAGACCAAGATCACGACCGGAGGTGTTGTGGCGGTGTCTACTGTTGTATAGACCAAGATCACGACCGGAGGTGTTGTGGCGGTGTCTACTGTTGTATAAACCAAGATCACGACCGGAGGTGTTGTGGCGGTGTCTACTGTTGTATAGACCAAGATCACGACCGGAGGTGTTGTGGCGGTGTCTACTGTTGTATACACCAAGATCACGACCGGAGGTGTTGTGGCGGTGTCTACTGTTGTATAGACCAAGATCACGACCGGAGGTGTTGTGGCGGTGTCTAGTGTTGTATAGACCAAGATCACGACCGGAGGTGTTGTGGCGGTGTCTAGTGTTGTATAGACCAAGATCACGACCGGAGGTGTTGTGGCGGTGTCTAGTGTTGTATAGACCAAGATCACGACCGGAGGTGTTGTGGCGGTGTCTACTGTTGTATAGACCAAGATCACGACCGGAGGTGTTGTGGCGGTGTCTACTGTTGTATAGACCAAGATCACGACCGGAGGTGTTGTGGCGGTGTCTAGTGTTCTATAGACCAAGATCACGACCGGAGGTGTTGTGGCGGTGTCTACTGTTGTATAGACCAAGATCACGACCGGAGGTGTTGTGGCGGTGTCTAGTGTTCTATAGACCAAGATCACGACCGGAGGTGTTGTGGCGGTGTCTACTGTTGTATACACCAAGATCACGACCGGAGGTGTTGTGGCGGTGTCTAGTGTTCTATAGACCAAGATCACGACCGGAGGTGTTGTGGCGGTGTCTACTGTTGTATACACCAAGATCACGACCGGAGGTGTTGTGGCGGTGTCTACTGTTGTATAAACCAAGATCACGACCGGAGGTGTTGTGGCGGTGTCTAGTGTTCTATAGACCAAGATCACGACCGGAGGTGTTGTGGCGGTGTCTACTGTTGTATAGACCAAGATCACGACCGGAGGTGTTGTGGCGGTGTCTAGTGTTCTATAGACCAAGATCACGACCGGAGGTGTTGTGGCGGTGTCTACTGTTGTATAGACCAAGATCACGACCGGAGGTGTTGTGGCGGTGTCTAGTGTTGTATAGACCAAGATCACGACCGGAGGTGTTGTGGGGGTGTCTACTGTTGTATAGACCAAGATCACGACCGGAGGTGTTGTGGGGGTGTCTACTGTTGTATAGACCAAGATCACGACCGGAGGTGTTGTGGCGGTGTCTAGTGTTGTATAGACCAAGATCACGACCGGAGGTGTTGTGGGGGTGTCTACTGTTGTATAGACCAAGATCACGACCGGAGGTGTTGTGGCGGTGTCTACTGTTGTATAGACCAAGATCACGACCGGAGGTGTTGTGGCGGTGTCTACTGTTGTATAGACCAAGATCACGACCGGAGGTGTTGTGGCGGTGTCTACTGTTGTATAGACCAAGATCACGACCGGAGGTGTTGTGGCGGTGTCTACTGTTGTATAAACCAAGATCACGACCGGAGGTGTTGTGGCGGTGTCTACTGTTGTATAGACCAAGATCACGACCGGAGGTGTTGTGGCGGTGTCTACTGTTGTATACACCAAGATCACGACCGGAGGTGTTGTGGCGGTGTCTACTGTTGTATACACCAAGATCACGACCGGAGGTGTTGTGGCGGTGTCTAGTGTTCTATAGACCAAGATCACGACCGGAGGTGTTGTGGCGGTGTCTACTGTTGTATAGACCAAGATCACGACCGGAGGTGTTGTGGCGGTGTCTACTGTTGTATAGACCAAGATCACGACCGGAGGTGTTGTGGCGGTGTCTACTGTTGTATAGACCAAGATCACGACCGGAGGTGTTGTGGCGGTGTCTACTGTTGTATAGACCAAGATCACGACCGGAGGTGTTGTGGCGGTGTCTAGTGTTCTATAGACCAAGATCACGACCGGAGGTGTTGTGGCGGTGTCTACTGTTGTATAGACCAAGATCACGACCGGAGGTGTTGTGGCGGTGTCTAGTGTTCTATAGACCAAGATCACGACCGGAGGTGTTGTAGCGGTGTCTACTGTTGTATACACCAAGATCACGACCGGAGGTGTTGTGGCGGTGTCTAGTGTTCTATAGACCAAGATCACGACCGGAGGTGTTGTGGCGGTGTCTACTGTTGTATACACCAAGATCACGACCAAAGGTGTTGTGGCGGTGTCTACTGTTGTATAAACCAAGATCACGACCGGAGGTGTTGTGGCGGTGTCTAGTGTTCTATAGACCAAGATCACGACCGGAGGTGTTGTGGCGGTGTCTACTGTTGTATAGACCAAGATCACGACCGGAGGTGTTGTGGCGGTGTCTAGTGTTGTATAGACCAAGATCACGACCGGAGGTGTTGTGGCGGTGTCTACTGTTGTATAAACCAAGATCACGACCGGAGGTGTTGTGGCGGTGTCTAGTGTTGTATAGACCAAGATCACGACCGGAGGTGTTGTGGGGGTGTCTACTGTTGTATAGACCAAGATCACGACCGGAGGTGTTGTGGGGGTGTCTACTGTTGTATAGACCAAGATCACGACCGGAGGTGTTGTGGCGGTGTCTAGTGTTGTATAGACCAAGATCACGACCGGAGGTGTTGTGGGGGTGTCTACTGTTGTATAGACCAAGATCACGACCGGAGGTGTTGTGGGGGTGTCTACTGTTGTATAGACCAAGATCACGACCGGAGGTGTTGTGGCGGTGTCTAGTGTTGTATAGACCAAGATCACGACCGGAGGTGTTGTGGCGGTGTCTACTGTTGTATAGACCAAGATCACGACCGGAGGTGTTGTGGCGGTGTCTACTGTTGTATAGACCAAGATCACGACCGGAGGTGTTGTGGCGGTGTCTAGTGTTCTATAGACCAAGATCACGACCGGAGGTGTTGTGGCGGTGTCTACTGTTGTATAAACCAAGATCACGACCGGAGGTGTTGTGGCGGTGTCTAGTGTTGTATAGACCAAGATCACGACCGGAGGTGTTGTGGGGGTGTCTACTGTTGTATAGACCAAGATCACGACCGGAGGTGTTGTGGGGGTGTCTACTGTTGTATAGACCAAGATCACGACCGGAGGTGTTGTGGCGGTGTCTACTGTTGTATAGACCAAGATCACGACCGGAGGTGTTGTGGCGGTGTCTAGTGTTGTATAGACCAAGATCACGACCGGAGGTGTTGTGGGGGTGTCTAGTGTTCTATAGACCAAGATCACGACCGGAGGTGTTGTGGCGGTGTCTACTGTTGTATAGACCAAGATCACGACCGGAGGTGTTGTGGCGGTGTCTAGTGTTGTATAGACCAAGATCACGACCGGAGGTGTTGTGGCGGTGTCTAGTGTTGTATAGACCAAGATCACGACCGGAGGTGTTGTGGCGGTGTCTAGTGTTGTATAGACCAAGATCACGACCGGAGGTGTTGTGGCGGTGTCTACTGTTGTATAGACCAAGATCACGACCGGAGGTGTTGTGGGGGTGTCTACTGTTGTATAGACCAAGATCACGACCGGAGGTGTTGTGGGGGTGTCTACTGTTGTATAGACCAAGATCACGACCGGAGGTGTTGTGGCGGTGTCTACTGTTGTATAGACCAAGATCACGACCGGAGGTGTTGTGGCGGTGTCTACTGTTGTATAGACCAAGATCACGACCGGAGGTGTTGTGGCGGTGTCTACTGTTGTATAGACCAAGATCACGACCGGAGGTGTTGTGGCGGTGTCTACTGTTGTATAAACCAAGATCACGACCGGAGGTGTTGTGGCGGTGTCTACTGTTGTATAGACCAAGATCACGACCGGAGGTGTTGTGGCGGTGTCTACTGTTGTATACACCAAGATCACGACCGGAGGTGTTGTGGCGGTGTCTACTGTTGTATACACCAAGATCACGACCGGAGGTGTTGTGGCGGTGTCTAGTGTTCTATAGACCAAGATCACGACCGGAGGTGTTGTGGCGGTGTCTACTGTTGTATAGACCAAGATCACGACCGGAGGTGTTGTGGCGGTGTCTACTGTTGTATAGACCAAGATCACGACCGGAGGTGTTGTGGCGGTGTCTACTGTTGTATAGACCAAGATCACGACCGGAGGTGTTGTGGCGGTGTCTACTGTTGTATACACCAAGATCACGACCGGAGGTGTTGTGGCGGTGTCTACTGTTGTATAAACCAAGATCACGACCGGAGGTGTTGTGGCGGTGTCTAGTGTTCTATAGACCAAGATCACGACCGGAGGTGTTGTGGCGGTGTCTAGTGTTGTATAGACCAAGATCACGACCGGAGGTGTTGTGGGGGTGTCTACTGTTGTATAGACCAAGATCACGACCGGAGGTGTTGTGGGGGTGTCTACTGTTGTATAGACCAAGATCACGACCGGAGGTGTTGTGGCGGTGTCTAGTGTTGTATAGACCAAGATCACGACCGGAGGTGTTGTGGGGGTGTCTACTGTTGTATAGACCAAGATCACGACCGGAGGTGTTGCGGCGGTGTCTACTGTTGTATAGACCAAGATCACGACCGGAGGTGTTGTGGCGGTGTCTACTGTTGTATAGACCAAGATCACGACCGGAGGTGTTGTGGCGGTGTCTACTGTTGTATAGACCAAGATCACGACCGGAGGTGTTGTGGCGGTGTCTACTGTTGTATAAACCAAGATCACGACCGGAGGTGTTGTGGCGGTGTCTACTGTTGTATAGACCAAGATCACGACCGGAGGTGTTGTGGCGGTGTCTACTGTTGTATACACCAAGATCACGACCGGAGGTGTTGTGGCGGTGTCTACTGTTGTATACACCAAGATCACGACCGGAGGTGTTGTGGCGGTGTCTAGTGTTCTATAGACCAAGATCACGACCGGAGGTGTTGTGGCGGTGTCTACTGTTGTATAGACCAAGATCACGACCGGAGGTGTTGTGGGGGTGTCTACTGTTGTATAGACCAAGATCACGACCGGAGGTGTTGTGGCGGTGTCTACTGTTGTATAGACCAAGATCACGACCGGAGGTGTTGTGGCGGTGTCTAGTGTTGTATAGACCAAGATCACGACCGGAGGTGTTGTGGGGGTGTCTACTGTTGTATAGACCAAGATCACGACCGGAGGTGTTGTGGGGGTGTCTACTGTTGTATAGACCAAGATCACGACCGGAGGTGTTGTGGCGGTGTCTAGTGTTGTATAGACCAAGATCACGACCGGAGGTGTTGTGGCGGTGTCTACTGTTGTATAGACCAAGATCACGACCGGAGGTGTTGTGGCGGTGTCTACTGTTGTATAGACCAAGATCACGACCGGAGGTGTTGTGGCGGTGTCTAGTGTTCTATAGACCAAGATCACGACCGGAGGTGTTGTGGCGGTGTCTACTGTTGTATAAACCAAGATCACGACCGGAGGTGTTGTGGCGGTGTCTAGTGTTGTATATACCAAGATCACGACCGGAGGTGTTGTGGGGGTGTCTACTGTTGTATAGACCAAGATCACGACCGGAGGTGTTGTGGGGGTGTCTACTGTTGTATAGACCAAGATCACGACCGGAGGTGTTGTGGCGGTGTCTACTGTTGTATAGACCAAGATCACGACCGGAGGTGTTGTGGCGGTGTCTAGTGTTGTATAGACCAAGATCACGACCGGAGGTGTTGTGGGGGTGTCTAGTGTTCTATAGACCAAGATCACGACCGGAGGTGTTGTGGCGGTGTCTACTGTTGTATAGACCAAGATCACGACCGGAGGTGTTGTGGCGGTGTCTAGTGTTGTATAGACCAAGATCACGACCGGAGGTGTTGTGGCGGTGTCTAGTGTTGTATAGACCAAGATCACGACCGGAGGTGTTGTGGCGGTGTCTAGTGTTGTATAGACCAAGATCACGACCGGAGGTGTTGTGGCGGTGTCTACTGTTGTATAGACCAAGATCACGACCGGAGGTGTTGTGGGGGTGTCTACTGTTGTATAGACCAAGATCACGACCGGAGGTGTTGTGGCGGTGTCTACTGTTGTATAGACCAAGATCACGACCGGAGGTGTTGTGGCGGTGTCTACTGTTGTATAGACCAAGATCACGACCGGAGGTGTTGTGGCGGTGTCTAGTGTTGTATAGACCAAGATCACGACCGGAGGTGTTGTGGCGGTGTCTACTGTTGTATAGACCAAGATCACGACCGGAGGTGTTGTGGGGGTGTCTACTGTTGTATAGACCAAGATCACGACCGGAGGTGTTGTGGCGGTGTCTACTGTTGTATAGACCAAGATCACGACCGGAGGTGTTGTGGGGGTGTCTACTGTTGTATAGACCAAGATCACGACCGGAGGTGTTGTGGCGGGGTATACTGTTGTATAGACCAAGATCACGACCGGAGGTGTTGTGGCGGTGTCTAGTGTTGTATAGACCTGTGACCTACTTAGGTCGAGTCATTTTTATTTTGACATTGTATAATTTTTTATATGGAATGATGGTGTAACACCTGGGGTTTTTCCACTGACTTATTAAGGTGTTTGAGACATAGAAATTTTCCATTAAAATCTGATTGAATGATTCTGATCAGATGATTATCCCAACCAATGGCGACATGAGTTGAGGATAACCTCCCCTGTCACAGAAGTCTTTAATTGCACTGCACACTCGCAACACGAGGCAGTTTATCTTGACCTGGCAGTCTACGAGGCAGTTTTACCTTGATCAGGCAGCCGTCCATATTGTCCGGCTATAGACTCTGACCATTTGAACGTGAGAGTACTTAAGACCTGTGTGTGCCTTGCTTTCTTAAGTTGATTTAGTCTTCTAGTTTAATATTACTTGTCGCTAAGTAATTCTAGAAACTACAGCAGTGTTGTGTGGCCTGTGGCTGTTTTTTAGACAGTGTAGAAATCTGTGATAGTGTTTTTTCCTGCATTTTGTAAGTTGGGTTTTCGATACTTTATACATTAAATATTTTATATAGTTCATCTTTGTGTTCTGCCACAACTGAGTTCGCTGATTAAAAGGTCGTATGTAGATTGGATGAGTGTTAATTACAATAGTATCAATAGCTTCCCTAGACATTAATTTCGAGCCCTAGTGGGACGTTGTGTTAAGTGTTCATCCACTTAGGCCGTAAGGTATTTGCATATGACCCCGAAAAAAGAATCCGGGGACGTTCTCCTTCTATTTGGCTGATAGATAGGTTAACGTTACAGACCAAGATCACGACCGGAGGTGTTGTGGCGGTGTCTACTGTTGTATAGACCAAGATCACGACCGGAGGTGTTGTGGCGGGGTATACTGTTGTATAGACCAAGATCACGACCGGAGGTGTTGTGGCGGTGTCTAGTGTTGTATAGACCAAGATCACGACCGGAGGTGTTGTGGCGGTGTCTACTGTTGTATAGACCAAGATCACGACCGGAGGTGTTGTGGCGGGGTATACTGTTGTATAGACCAAGATCACGACCGGAGGTGTTGTGGCGGTGTCTACTGTTGTATAGACCAAGATCACGACCGGAGGTGTTGTGGCGGGGTATACTGTTGTATAGACCAAGATCACGACCGGAGGTGTTGTGGCGGTGTCTAGTGTTGTATAGACCAAGATCACGACCGGAGGTGTTGTGGGGGTGTCTACTGTTGTATAGACCAAGATCACGACCGGAGGTGTTGTGGGGGTGTCTACTGTTGTATAGACCAAGATCACGACCGGAGGTGTTGTGGCGGTGTCTAGTGTTGTATAGACCAAGATCACGACCGGAGGTGTTGTGGGGGTGTCTACTGTTGTATAGACCAAGATCACGACCGGAGGTGTTGTGGGGGTGTCTACTGTTGTATAGACCAAGATCACGACCGGAGGTGTTGTGGCGGTGTCTAGTGTTGTATAGACCAAGATCACGACCGGAGGTGTTGTGGCGGTGTCTACTGTTGTATAGACCAAGATCACGACCGGAGGTGTTGTGGTGGTGTCTACTGTTGTATAGACCAAGATCACGACCGGAGGTGTTGTGGCGGTGTCTAGTGTTCTATAGACCAAGATCACGACCGGAGGTGTTGTGGCGGTGTCTACTGTTGTATAAACCAAGATCACGACCGGAGGTGTTGTGGCGGTGTCTAGTGTTGTATAGACCAAGATCACGACCGGAGGTGTTGTGGGGGTGTCTTCTGTTGTATAGACCAAGATCACGACCGGAGGTGTTGTGGGGGTGTCTACTGTTGTATAGACCAAGATCACGACCGGAGGTGTTGTGGCGGTGTCTACTGTTGTATAGACCAAGATCACGACCGGAGGTGTTGTGGCGGTGTCTAGTGTTGTATAGACCAAGATCACGACCGGAGGTGTTGTGGGGGTGTCTAGTGTTCTATAGACCAAGATCACGACCGGAGGTGTTGTGGCGGTGTCTACTGTTGTATAGACCAAGATCACGACCGGAGGTGTTGTGGCGGTGTCTAGTGTTGTATAGACCAAGATCACGACCGGAGGTGTTGTGGCGGTGTCTAGTGTTGTATAGACCAAGATCACGACCGGAGGTGTTGTGGCGGTGTCTAGTGTTGTATAGACCAAGATCACGACCGGAGGTGTTGTGGCGGTGTCTACTGTTGTATAGACCAAGATCACGACCGGAGGTGTTGTGGGGGTGTCTAGTGTTGTATAGACCAAGATCACGACCGGAGGTGTTGTGGCGGTGTCTACTGTTGTATAGACCAAGATCACGACCGGAGGTGTTGTGGGGGTGTCTACTGTTGTATAGACCAAGATCACGACCGGAGGTGTTGTGGCGGTGTCTAGTGTTGTATAGACCAAGATCACGACCGGAGGTGTTGTGGCGGTGTCTACTGTTGTATAGACCAAGATCACGACCGGAGGTGTTGTGGGGGTGTCTACTGTTGTATAGACCAAGATCACGACCGGAGGTGTTGTGGCGGTGTCTACTGTTGTATAGACCAAGATCACGACCGGAGGTGTTGTGGGGGTGTCTACTGTTGTATAGACCAAGATCACGACCGGAGGTGTTGTGGCGGGGTATACTGTTGTATAGACCAAGATCACGACCGGAGGTGTTGTGGCGGTGTCTAGTGTTGTATAGACCAAGATCACGACCAGAGGTGTTGTGGCGGTGTCTACTGTTGTATAGACCAAGATCACGACCGGAGGTGTTGTGGCGGGGTATACTGTTGTATAGACCAAGATCACGACCGGAGGTGTTGTGGCGGTGTCTAGTGTTGTATAGACCAAGATCACGACCGGAGGTGTTGTGGCGGTGTCTACTGTTGTATAGACCAAGATCACGACCGGAGGTGTTGTGGCGGGGTATACTGTTGTATAGACCAAGATCACGACCGGAGGTGTTGTGGCGGTGTCTACTGTTGTATAGACCAAGATCACGACCGGAGGTGTTGTGGCGGGGTATACTGTTGTATAGACCAAGATCACGACCGGAGGTGTTGTGGCGGTGTCTACTGTTGTATAGACCAAGATCACGACCGGAGGTGTTGTGGCGGTGTCTACTGTTGTATAGACCAAGATCACGACCGGAGGTGTTGTGGCGGTGTCTACTGTTGTATAGACCAAGATCACGACCGGAGGTGTTGTGGCGGTGTCTACTGTTGTATAGACCAAGATCACGACCGGAGGTGTTGTGGTGGTGTCTACTGTTGTATAGACCAAGATCACGACCGGAGGTGTTGTGGCGGTGTCTACTGTTGTATAGACCAAGATCACGACCGGAGGTGTTGTGGCGGTGTCTACTGTTGTATAGACCAAGATCACGACCGGAGGTGTTGTGGTGGTGTCTACTGTTGTATAGACCAAGATCACGACCGGAGGTGTTGTGGCGGGGTATACTGTTGTATAGACCAAGATCACGACCGGAGGTGTTGTGGTGGTGTCTACTGTTGTATAGACCAAGATCACGACCGGAGGTGTTGTGGGGGTGTCTACTGTTGTATAGACCAAGATCACGACCGGAGGTGTTGTGGGGGTGTCTACTGTTGTATAGACCAAGATCACGACCGGAGGTGTTGTGGCGGTGTCTAGTGTTGTATAGACCAAGATCACGACCGGAGGTGTTGTGGCGGTGTCTACTGTTGTATAGACCAAGATCACGACCGGAGGTGTTGTGGCGGTGTCTACTGTTGTATAGACCAAGATCACGACCGGAGGTGTTGTGGCGGTGTCTAGTGTTCTATAGACCAAGATCACGACCGGAGGTGTTGTGGCGGTGTCTACTGTTGTATAAACCAAGATCACGACCGGAGGTGTTGTGGCGGTGTCTAGTGTTGTATATACCAAGATCACGACCGGAGGTGTTGTGGGGGTGTCTACTGTTGTATAGACCAAGATCACGACCGGAGGTGTTGTGGGGGTGTCTACTGTTGTATAGACCAAGATCACGACCGGAGGTGTTGTGGCGGTGTCTACTGTTGTATAGACCAAGATCACGACCGGAGGTGTTGTGGCGGTGTCTAGTGTTGTATAGACCAAGATCACGACCGGAGGTGTTGTGGGGGTGTCTAGTGTTCTATAGACCAAGATCACGACCGGAGGTGTTGTGGCGGTGTCTACTGTTGTATAGACCAAGATCACGACCGGAGGTGTTGTGGCGGTGTCTAGTGTTGTATAGACCAAGATCACGACCGGAGGTGTTGTGGCGGTGTCTAGTGTTGTATAGACCAAGATCACGACCGGAGGTGTTGTGGCGGTGTCTAGTGTTGTATAGACCAAGATCACGACCGGAGGTGTTGTGGCGGTGTCTACTGTTGTATAGACCAAGATCACGACCGGAGGTGTTGTGGGGGTGTCTACTGTTGTATAGACCAAGATCACGACCGGAGGTGTTGTGGCGGTGTCTACTGTTGTATAGACCAAGATCACGACCGGAGGTGTTGTGGCGGTGTCTACTGTTGTATAGACCAAGATCACGACCGGAGGTGTTGTGGCGGTGTCTAGTGTTGTATAGACCAAGATCACGACCGGAGGTGTTGTGGCGGTGTCTACTGTTGTATAGACCAAGATCACGACCGGAGGTGTTGTGGGGGTGTCTACTGTTGTATAGACCAAGATCACGACCGGAGGTGTTGTGGCGGTGTCTACTGTTGTATAGACCAAGATCACGACCGGAGGTGTTGTGGGGGTGTCTACTGTTGTATAGACCAAGATCACGACCGGAGGTGTTGTGGCGGGGTATACTGTTGTATAGACCAAGATCACGACCGGAGGTGTTGTGGCGGTGTCTAGTGTTGTATAGACCTGTGACCTACTTAGGTCGAGTCATTTTTATTTTGACATTGTATAATTTTTTATATGGAATGATGGTGTAACACCTGGGGTTTTTCCACTGACTTATTAAGGTGTTTGAGACATAGAAATTTTCCATTAAAATCTGATTGAATGATTCTGATCAGATGATTATCCCAACCAATGGCGACATGAGTTGAGGATAACCTCCCCTGTCACAGAAGTCTTTAATTGCACTGCACACTCGCAACACGAGGCAGTTTATCTTGACCTGGCAGTCTACGAGGCAGTTTTACCTTGATCAGGCAGCCGTCCATATTGTCCGGCTATAGACTCTGACCATTTGAACGTGAGAGTACTTAAGACCTGTGTGTGCCTTGCTTTCTTAAGTTGATTTAGTCTTCTAGTTTAATATTACTTGTCGCTAAGTAATTCTAGAAACTACAGCAGTGTTGTGTGGCCTGTGGCTGTTTTTTAGACAGTGTAGAAATCTGTGATAGTGTTTTTTCCTGCATTTTGTAAGTTGGGTTTTCGATACTTTATACATTAAATATTTTATATAGTTCATCTTTGTGTTCTGCCACAACTGAGTTCGCTGATTAAAAGGTCGTATGTAGATTGGATGAGTGTTAATTACAATAGTATCAATAGCTTCCCTAGACATTAATTTCGAGCCCTAGTGGGACGTTGTGTTAAGTGTTCATCCACTTAGGCCGTAAGGTATTTGCATATGACCCCGAAAAAAGAATCCGGGGACGTTCTCCTTCTATTTGGCTGATAGATAGGTTAACGTTACAGACCAAGATCACGACCGGAGGTGTTGTGGCGGTGTCTACTGTTGTATAGACCAAGATCACGACCGGAGGTGTTGTGGGGGTGTCTACTGTTGTATAGACCAAGATCACGACCGGAGGTGTTGTGGGGGTGTCTACTGTTGTATAGACCAAGATCACGACCGGAGGTGTTGTGGCGGTGTCTAGTGTTGTATAGACCAAGATCACGACCGGAGGTGTTGTGGGGGTGTCTACTGTTGTATAGACCAAGATCACGACCGGAGGTGTTGTGGGGGTGTCTACTGTTGTATAGACCAAGATCACGACCGGAGGTGTTGTGGCGTTGTCTAGTGTTGTATAGACCAAGATCACGACCGGAGGTGTTGTGGCGGTGTCTACTGTTGTATAGACCAAGATCACGACCGGAGGTGTTGTGGTGGTGTCTACTGTTGTATAGACCAAGATCACGACCGGAGGTGTTGTGGCGGTGTCTAGTGTTCTATAGACCAAGATCACGACCGGAGGTGTTGTGGCGGTGTCTACTGTTGTATAAACCAAGATCACGACCGGAGGTGTTGTGGCGGTGTCTAGTGTTGTATAGACCAAGATCACGACCGGAGGTGTTGTGGGGGTGTCTTCTGTTGTATAGACCAAGATCACGACCGGAGGTGTTGTGGGGGTGTCTACTGTTGTATAGACCAAGATCACGACCGGAGGTGTTGTGGCGGTGTCTACTGTTGTATAGACCAAGATCACGACCGGAGGTGTTGTGGCGGTGTCTAGTGTTGTATAGACCAAGATCACGACCGGAGGTGTTGTGGGGGTGTCTAGTGTTCTATAGACCAAGATCACGACCGGAGGTGTTGTGGCGGTGTCTACTGTTGTATAGACCAAGATCACGACCGGAGGTGTTGTGGCGGTGTCTAGTGTTGTATAGACCAAGATCACGACCGG
The DNA here is from genome assembly GCF_028476545.2 of Physella acuta. NCBI lineage: Eukaryota > Metazoa > Mollusca > Gastropoda > Physidae > Physella > Physella acuta. Next base: position 972,115 of record NW_026731775.1, on the reverse strand, counting down.
AGGTGTTGTGGCGGTGTCTAGTGTTGTATAGACCAAGATCACGACCGGAGGTGTTGTGGCGGTGTCTAGTGTTGTATAGACCAAGATCACGACCGGAGGTGTTGTGGCGGTGTCTACTGTTGTATAGACCAAGATCACGACCGGAGGTGTTGTGGGGGTGTCTAGTGTTGTATAGACCAAGATCACGACCGGAGGTGTTGTGGCGGTGTCTACTGTTGTATAGACCAAGATCACGACCGGAGGTGTTGTGGGGGTGTCTACTGTTGTATAGACCAAGATCACGACCGGAGGTGTTGTGGCGGTGTCTAGTGTTGTATAGACCAAGATCACGACCGGAGGTGTTGTGGCGGTGTCTACTGTTGTATAGACCAAGATCACGACCGGAGGTGTTGTGGCGGTGTCTACTGTTGTATAGACCAAGATCACGACCGGAGGTGTTGTGGCGGTGTCTACTGTTGTATAGACCAAGATCACGACCGGAGGTGTTGTGGGGGTGTCTACTGTTGTATAGACCAAGATCACGACCGGAGGTGTTGTGGCGGGGTATACTGTTGTATAGACCAAGATCACGACCGGAGGTGTTGTGGCGGTGTCTAGTGTTGTATAGACCAAGATCACGACCAGAGGTGTTGTGGCGGTGTCTACTGTTGTATAGACCAAGATCACGACCGGAGGTGTTGTGGCGGGGTATACTGTTGTATAGACCAAGATCACGACCGGAGGTGTTGTGGCGGTGTCTAGTGTTGTATAGACCAAGATCACGACCGGAGGTGTTGTGGCGGTGTCTACTGTTGTATAGACCAAGATCACGACCGGAGGTGTTGTGGCGGGGTATACTGTTGTATAGACCAAGATCACGACCGGAGGTGTTGTGGCGGTGTCTACTGTTGTATAGACCAAGATCACGACCGGAGGTGTTGTGGCGGGGTATACTGTTGTATAGACCAAGATCACGACCGGAGGTGTTGTGGCGGTGTCTACTGTTGTATAGACCAAGATCACGACCGGAGGTGTTGTGGCGGTGTCTACTGTTGTATAGACCAAGATCACGACCGGAGGTGTTGTGGCGGTGTCTACTGTTGTATAGACCAAGATCACGACCGGAGGTGTTGTGGCGGTGTCTACTGTTGTATAGACCAAGATCACGACCGGAGGTGTTGTGGTGGTGTCTACTGTTGTATAGACCAAGATCACGACCGGAGGTGTTGTGGCGGTGTCTACTGTTGTATAGACCAAGATCACGACCGGAGGTGTTGTGGCGGTGTCTACTGTTGTATAGACCAAGATCACGACCGGAGGTGTTGTGGTGGTGTCTACTGTTGTATAGACCAAGATCACGACCGGAGGTGTTGTGGCGGGGTATACTGTTGTATAGACCAAGATCACGACCGGAGGTGTTGTGGCGGTGTCTACTGTTGTATACACCAAGATCACGACCGGAGGTGTTGTGGCGGTGTCTACTGTTGTATAGACCAAGATCACGACCGGAGGTGTTGTGGCGGTGTCTACTGTTGTATAGACCAAGATCACGACCGGAGGTGTTGTGGCGGTGTCTACTGTTGTATAGACCAAGATCACGACCGGAGGTGTTGTGGCGGTGTCTACTGTTGTATACACCAAGATCACGACCGGAGGTGTTGTGGCGGTGTCTACTGTTGTATAGACCAAGATCACGACCGGAGGTGTTGTGGCGGTGTCTACTGTTGTATAGACCAAGATCACGACCGGAGGTGTTGTGGCGGTGTCTACTGTTGTATAGACCAAGATCACGACCGGAGGTGTTGTGGCGGTGTCTACTGTTGTATAGACCAAGATCACGACCGGAGGTGTTGTGGCGGTGTCTAGTGTTCTATAGACCAAGATCACGACCGGAGGTGTTGTGGTGGTGTCTACTGTTGTATAGACCAAGATCACGACCGGAGGTGTTGTGGCGGGGTATACTGTTGTATAGACCAAGATCACGACCGGAGGTGTTGTGGCGGTGTCTACTGTTGTATACACCAAGATCACGACCGCAGGTGTTGTGGCGGTGTCTACTGTTGTATAGACCAAGATCACGACCGGAGGTGTTGTGGCGGTGTCTACTGTTGTATAGACCAAGATCACGACCGGAGGTGTTGTGGCGGTGTCTACTGTTGTATAGACCAAGATCACGACCGGAGGTGTTGTGGCGGTGTCTACTGTTGTATACACCAAGATCACGACCGGAGGTGTTGTGGCGGTGTCTACTGTTGTATAGACCAAGATCACGACCGGAGGTGTTGTGGCGGTGTCTACTGTTGTATAGACCAAGATCACGACCGGAGGTGTTGTGGCGGTGTCTACTGTTGTATAGACCAAGATCACGACCGGAGGTGTTGTGGCGGTGTCTACTGTTGTATAGACCAAGATCACGACCGGAGGTGTTGTGGCGGTGTCTACTGTTGTATAGACCAAGATCACGACCGGAGGTGTTGTGGGGGTGTCTACTGTTGTATAGACCAAGATCACGACCGGAGGTGTTGTGGCGGTGTCTACTGTTGTATAGACCAAGATCACGACCGGAGGTGTTGTGGCGGTGTCTACTGTTGTATAGACCAAGATCACGACCGGAGGTGTTGTGGCGGTGTCTACTGTTGTATAGACCAAGATCACGACCGGAGGTGTTGTGGCGGTGTCTACTGTTGTATAGACCAAGATCACGACCGGAGGTGTTGTGGCGGTGTCTACTGTTGTATAGACCAAGATCACGACCGGAGGTGTTGTGGCGGTGTCTACTGTTGTATAGACCAAGATCACGACCGGAGGTGTTGTGGCGGTGTCTACTGTTGTATAGACCAAGATCACGACCGGAGGTGTTGTGGCGGTGTCTACTGTTGTATAGACCAAGATCACGACCGGAGGTGTTGTGGTGGTGTCTACTGTTGTATAGACCAAGATCACGACCGGAGGTGTTGTGGCGGTGTCTACTGTTGTATAGACCAAGATCACGACCGGAGGTGTTGTGGCGGTGTCTACTGTTGTATAGACCAAGATCACGACCGGAGGTGTTGTGGCGGTGTCTACTGTTGTATAGACCAAGATCACGACCGGAGGTGTTGTGGCGGTGTCTACTGTTGTATAGACCAAGATCACGACCGGAGGTGTTGTGGTGGTGTCTACTGTTGTATAGACCAAGATCACGACCGGAGGTGTTGTGGGGGTGTCTACTGTTGTATAGACCAAGATCACGACCGGAGGTGTTGTGGCGGTGTCTACTGTTGTATAGACCAAGATCACGACCGGAGGTGTTGTGGCGGTGTCTACTGTTGTATAGACCAAGATCACGACCGGAGGTGTTGTGGCGGTGTCTACTGTTGTATAGACCAAGATCACGACCGGAGGTGTTGTGGCGGTGTCTAGTGTTCTATAGACCAAGATCACGACCGGAGGTGTTGTGGTGGTGTCTACTGTTGTATAGACCAAGATCACGACCGGAGGTGTTGTGGCGGGGTATACTGTTGTATAGACCAAGATCACGACCGGAGGTGTTGTGGCGGTGTCTACTGTTGTATACACCAAGATCACGACCGGAGGTGTTGTGGCGGTGTCTACTGTTGTATAGACCAAGATCACGACCGGAGGTGTTGTGGCGGTGTCTACTGTTGTATAGACCAAGATCACGACCGGAGGTGTTGTGGCGGTGTCTACTGTTGTATAGACCAAGATCACGACCGGAGGTGTTGTGGGGGTGTCTACTGTTGTATAGACCAAGATCACGACCGGAGGTGTTGTGGCGGTGTCTACTGTTGTATAGACCAAGATCACGACCGGAGGTGTTGTGGCGGTGTCTACTGTTGTATAGACCAAGATCACGACCGGAGGTGTTGTGGCGGTGTCTACTGTTGTATACACCAAGATCACGACCGGAGGTGTTGTGGCGGTGTCTACTGTTGTATAGACCAAGATCACGACCGGAGGTGTTGTGGCGGTGTCTACTGTTGTATAGACCAAGATCACGACCGGAGGTGTTGTGGCGGTGTCTACTGTTGTATAGACCAAGATCACGACCGGAGGTGTTGTGGCGGTGTCTACTGTTGTATAGACCAAGATCACGACCGGAGGTGTTGTGGCGGTGTCTACTGTTGTATAGACCAAGATCACGACCGGAGGTGTTGTGGGGGTGTCTACTGTTGTATAGACCAAGATCACGACCGGAGGTGTTGTGGCGGTGTCTACTGTTGTATAGACCAAGATCACGACCGGAGGTGTTGTGGCGGTGTCTACTGTTGTATAGACCAAGATCACGACCGGAGGTGTTGTGGCGGTGTCTACTGTTGTATAGACCAAGATCACGACCGGAGGTGTTGTGGCGGTGTCTACTGTTGTATAGACCAAGATCACGACCGGAGGTGTTGTGGCGGTGTCTAGTGTTCTATAGACCCAGATCACGACCGGAGGTGTTGTGGCGGTGTCTACTGTTGTATAGACCAAGATCACGACCGGAGGTGTTGTGGCGGTGTCTAGTGTTCTATAGACCAAGATCACGACCGGAGGTGTTGTGGCGGTGTCTACTGTTGTATACACCAAGATCACGACCGGAGGTGTTGTGGCGGTGTCTAGTGTTCTATAGACCAAGATCACGACCGGAGGTGTTGTGGCGGTGTCTACTGTTGTATACACCAAGATCACGACCGGAGGTGTTGTGGCGGTGTCTACTGTTGTATAAACCAAGATCACGACCGGAGGTGTTGTGGCGGTGTCTAGTGTTCTATAGACCAAGATCACGACCGGAGGTGTTGTGGCGGTGTCTACTGTTGTATAGACCAAGATCACGACCGGAGGTGTTGTGGCGGTGTCTAGTGTTCTATAGACCAAGATCACGACCGGAGGTGTTGTGGCGGTGTCTACTGTTGTATAGACCAAGATCACGACCGGAGGTGTTGTGGGGGTGTCTACTGTTGTATAGACCAAGATCACGACCGGAGGTGTTGTGGCGGTGTCTACTGTTGTATAGACCAAGATCACGACCGGAGGTGTTGTGGCGGTGTCTACTGTTGTATAGACCAAGATCACGACCGGAGGTGTTGTGGCGGTGTCTACTGTTGTATAGACCAAGATCACGACCGGAGGTGTTGTGGCGGTGTCTACTGTTGTATAGACCAAGATCACGACCGGAGGTGTTGTGGCGGTGTCTACTGTTGTATAGACCAAGATCACGACCGGAGGTGTTGTGGTGGTGTCTACTGTTGTATAGACCAAGATCACGACCGGAGGTGTTGTGGCGGTGTCTACTGTTGTATAGACCAAGATCACGACCGGAGGTGTTGTGGCGGTGTCTACTGTTGTATAGACCAAGATCACGACCGGAGGTGTTGTGGCGGTGTCTACTGTTGTATAGACCAAGATCACGACCGGAGGTGTTGTGGTGGTGTCTACTGTTGTATAGACCAAGATCACGACCGGAGGTGTTGTGGTGGTGTCTACTGTTGTATAGACCAAGATCACGACCGGAGGTGTTGTGGGGGTGTCTACTGTTGTATAGACCAAGATCACGACCGGAGGTGTTGTGGCGGTGTCTACTGTTGTATAGACCAAGATCACGACCGGAGGTGTTGTGGCGGTGTCTACTGTTGTATAGACCAAGATCACGACCGGAGGTGTTGTGGCGGTGTCTACTGTTGTATAGACCAAGATCACGACCGGAGGTGTTGTGGCGGTGTCTACTGTTGTATAGACCAAGATCACGACCGGAGGTGTTGTGGCGGTGTCTAGTGTTCTATAGACCAAGATCACGACCGGAGGTGTTGTGGTGGTGTCTACTGTTGTATAGACCAAGATCACGACCGGAGGTGTTGTGGCGGGGTATACTGTTGTATAGACCAAGATCACGACCGGATGTGTTGTGGCGGTGTCTACTGTTGTATACACCAAGATCACGACCGGAGGTGTTGTGGCGGTGTCTACTGTTGTATAGACCAAGATCACGACCGGAGGTGTTGTGGCGGTGTCTACTGTTGTATAGACCAAGATCACGACCGGAGGTGTTGTGGCGGTGTCTACTGTTGTATAGACCAAGATCACGACCGGAGGTGTTGTGGGGGTGTCTACTGTTGTATAGACCAAGATCACGACCGGAGGTGTTGTGGCGGTGTCTACTGTTGTATAGACCAAGATCACGACCGGAGGTGTTGTGGCGGTGTCTACTGTTGTATAGACCAAGATCACGACCGGAGGTGTTGTGGCGGTGTCTACTGTTGTATACACCAAGATCACGACCGGAGGTGTTGTGGCGGTGTCTACTGTTGTATAGACCAAGATCACGACCGGAGGTGTTGTGGCGGTGTCTACTGTTGTATAGACCAAGATCACGACCGGAGGTGTTGTGGCGGTGTCTACTGTTGTATAGACCAAGATCACGACCGGAGGTGTTGTGGCGGTGTCTACTGTTGTATAGACCAAGATCACGACCGGAGGTGTTGTGGCGGTGTCTACTGTTGTATAGACCAAGATCACGACCGGAGGTGTTGTGGGGGTGTCTACTGTTGTATAGACCAAGATCACGACCGGAGGTGTTGTGGCGGTGTCTACTGTTGTATAGACCAAGATCACGACCGGAGGTGTTGTGGCGGTGTCTACTGTTGTATAGACCAAGATCACGACCGGAGGTGTTGTGGCGGTGTCTACTGTTGTATAGACCAAGATCACGACCGGAGGTGTTGTGGCGGTGTCTACTGTTGTATAGACCAAGATCACGACCGGAGGTGTTGTGGCGGTGTCTACTGTTGTATAGACCAAGATCACGACCGGAGGTGTTGTGGCGGTGTCTACTGTTGTATAGACCAAGATCACGACCGGAGGTGTTGTGGCGGTGTCTACTGTTGTATAGACCAAGATCACGACCGGAGGTGTTGTGGCGGTGTCTACTGTTGTATAGACCAAGATCACGACCGGAGGTGTTGTGGTGGTGTCTACTGTTGTATAGACCAAGATCACGACCGGAGGTGTTGTGGCGGTGTCTACTGTTGTATAGACCAAGATCACGACCGGAGGTGTTGTGGCGGTGTCTACTGTTGTATAGACCAAGATCACGACCGGAGGTGTTGTGGCGGTGTCTACTGTTGTATAGACCAAGATCACGACCGGAGGTGTTGTGGCGGTGTCTACTGTTGTATAGACCAAGATCACGACCGGAGGTGTTGTGGTGGTGTCTACTGTTGTATAGACCAAGATCACGACCGGAGGTGTTGTGGGGGTGTCTACTGTTGTATAGACCAAGATCACGACCGGAGGTGTTGTGGCGGTGTCTACTGTTGTATAGACCAAGATCACGACCGGAGGTGTTGTGGCGGTGTCTACTGTTGTATAGACCAAGATCACGACCGGAGGTGTTGTGGCGGTGTCTACTGTTGTATAGACCAAGATCACGACCGGAGGTGTTGTGGCGGTGTCTACTGTTGTATAGACCAAGATCACGACCGGAGGTGTTGTGGCGGTGTCTAGTGTTCTATAGACCAAGATCACGACCGGAGGTGTTGTGGTGGTGTCTACTGTTGTATAGACCAAGATCACGACCGGAGGTGTTGTGGCGGGGTTTACTGTTGTATAGACCAAGATCACGACCGGAGGTGTTGTGGCGGTGTCTACTGTTGTATACACCAAGATCACGACCGGAGGTGTTGTGGCGGTGTCTACTGTTGTATAGACCAAGATCACGACCGGAGGTGTTGTGGCGGTGTCTACTGTTGTATAGACCAAGATCACGACCGGAGGTGTTGTGGCGGTGTCTACTGTTGTATAGACCAAGATCACGACCGGAGGTGTTGTGGGGGTGTCTACTGTTGTATAGACCAAGATCACGACCGGAGGTGTTGTGGCGGTGTCTACTATTGTATAGACCAAGATCACGACCGGAGGTGTTGTGGCGGTGTCTACTGTTGTATAGACCAAGATCACGACCGGAGGTGTTGTGGCGGTGTCTACTGTTGTATAGACCAAGATCACGACCGGAGGTGTTGTGGCGGTGTCTACTGTTGTATAGACCAAGATCACGACCGGAGGTGTTGTGGCGGTGTCTACTGCTGTATAGACCAAGATCACGACCGGAGGTGTTGTGGCGGTGTCTTGTATAGACCAAGATCACGACCGATTGTCTTCAAGCATTGAGCCCTAACCCGCTGAACGACGCAGTAATTAACGTCAGCCTTTTATTTATCTTGACACCATGGGCTACTGGGACAAGGTACGGGCTCTGTGTGGCTGGGTTTCGATCGTTGACCCCCGCCTAAAGGATTTCTTCACGTTACATATAGCATGCTGAATAGCAGGGGGTGGGGGAGGGGAGATTTTATCTTAGCTCAGACAATCATATGACCCGACTAGCTGAGCTTAGTTCTAGAGTTAATAAACGGCAATCGGAAATAAAGACAATCTGAACTTAGCTCTAACGGTATGACAATTAATCAATTCAAGCGGTCAATATCAAATGTTTAGCAACAATCTATCAAATCTACAGGCGGTCAATATCAAAGGTTTATCGTAATTCTGCTTTTTTATCTAATGCGTAATTAGTTCGATTTATTTAATAAGTCTGTGGGTGGGGCGAGGGACATGCTAAGGAGTGGGGAGGGAGTAAGTTGGGGAGTTGGGGTTGGGGTGTGTTAATTAAATGGGTGGAGTTGAATATGTTGGTCGACTTTCAACCAGTGGCGTAGCGAGGTCGGGTGTAACCCGGTGCGGCACTTAATGGTGCCACCCCCCCCCCCCCAGAGGCGTAGCGACCCTTCCCGGGGACAAACTTTCAATTTTCGATTTGCAACCCCCCTCAAACTTTCGATTTGCAACCCCCCCCCCCCCCCCTCAAACTTTTGATTTGCACACCCGCCCTCAAACTTTCGATTTGCATCCCCCCCTCTCAATTTTTTCTCTATATATTTTGCTATTTTTTACCTTGGTGTCACCCCCTTACAGTCCGCACACCCCCCCCCCCGCACCCCCCTCGCTACGCCTCTGCATTTAACCAATAACCAGATATTTTTTAACGAGCGCCAATGTTGGTTTACCAGTTGGTACGTTTTCACAGATGCTGTTCATTTGTCATATTTTTTTAGAATATGCCCCCTACTTAAGTTTAATAAGTCTACTATATTTTGTTTAATGCATCCACTGGCCTCCATTCTATCAGGTGGTATTTTGTTTCTTGCATCTAGTCGCCTCCATTCTATCAGGTGGTATTTTGTTTCTTGCATCTAGTCTCATCCATTCTATCAGGTGGTATTTTGTTTCTTGCATCCACTGGCCTCCATTCTATCAGGTGGTATTTTGTTTCTTGCATCTAGTCTCATCCATTCTATCAGGTGGTATTTTGTTTCTTGCATCCACTGGCCTCCATTCTATTAGGTGGTATTTTGTTTCTTGCATCCACTGGCCTCCATTCTATCAGGTGGTATTTTGTTTCTTGCATCCACTGGCCTCCATTCTATCAGGTGGTATTTTGTTTCTTGCATCCACTGGCCTCCATTCTATTAGATGGTATTTTGTTTCTTGCATCCAATCTCATCTATTCTATCAGGTGGTATTTTGTTTCTTGCATCTAGTCGCCTCCATTCTATCAGGTGGTATTTTGTTTCTTGCATCTAGTCTCATCCATACTATCAGGTGGTATTTTGTTTCTTGCATCTAGTCTCATCCATACTATCAGGTGATATTTTGTTTCTTGCATCTAGTCTCATCCATACTATCAGGTGGTATTTTGTTTCTTGCATCCACTGGCCTCCATTCTATCAGGTGGTATTTTGTTTCTTGCATCTAGTCTCATCCATTCTATCAGGTGGTATTTTGTTTAATGCATCAACTGGCCTCCAATCTATCAGGTGGTATTTTGTTTCTTGCATCTCAACGCCTCCATTCTATCAGGTGGTATTTTGTTTCTTGCATCCACTGGCCTCCATTCTATTAGATGGTATTTTGTTTCTTGCATCCAATCTCATCTATTCTATCAGGTGGTATTTTGTTTCTTGCATCTAGTCGCCTCCATTCTATCAGGTGGTATTTTGTTTCTTGTATCTAGTCTCATCCATACTATCAGGTGGTATTTTGTTTCTTGCATCTAGTCTCATCCATACTATCAGGTGATATTTTGTTTCTTGCATCTAGTCTCATCCATACTATCAGGTGGTATTTTGTTTCTTGCATCCACTGGCCTCCATTCTATCAGGTGGTATTTTGTTTCTTGCATCTAGTCTCATCCATTCTATCAGGTGGTATTTTGTTTAATGCATCAACTGGCCTCCAATCTATCAGGTGGTATTTTGTTTCTTGCATCTCAACGCCTCCATTCTATCAGGTGGTATTTTGTTTCTTGCATCTAGTCGCCTCAATTCTATCAGGTGGTATTTTGTTTCTTGCATTCACTGGCCTCCATTCTATCAGGTGGTATTTTGTTTCTTGCATTCACTGGCCTCCATTCTATCAGGTGGTATTTTGTTTCTTGCATTCACTGGCCTCCATTCTATCAGGTGGTATTTTGTTTCTTGTATCTAGTCGCCTCCATTTTATCAGGTGGTATTTTGTTTCTTGCATTCACTGGCCTCCATTCTATCTGGTGGTATTTTGTTTCTTGCATCTAGTCTCATCCATTCTATCAGGTGGTATTTTGTTTCTTGCATTCACTGGTCTCCAATCTATCAGGTGGTATTTTGTTTCTTGCATCCACTGGCCTCAATTCTATCAGGTGGTATTTTGTTTCTTGCATCCACTGGCCTCCATTCTATCAGGTGGTATTTTGTTTCTTGCATCCACTGGCCTCCATTCTATTAGATGGTATTTTGTTTCTTGCATCCACTGGCCTCCATTCTATCAGGTGGTATTTTGTTTCTTGCATCCACTGGCCTCCATTCTATCAGGTGGTATTTTGTTTCTTGCATCTAGTCGCCTCCATTCTATCAGGTGGTATTTTGTTTCTTGCATCTAGTCGCCTCCATTCTATCAGGTGGTATTTTGTTTCTTGCATCCACTGGCCTCCATTCTATCAGGTGGTATTTTGTTTCTTGCATCTAGTCGCCTCCATTCTATCAGGTGGTATTTTGTTTCTTGCATCCACTGGCCTCCATTCTATTAGGTGGTATTTTGTTTCTTGCATCCACTGGCCTCCATTCTATCAGGTGGTATTTTGTTTCTTGCATCCACTGGCCTCCATTCTATCAGGTGGTATTTTGTTTCTTGCATCCACTGGCCTCCATTCTATTAGATGGTATTTTGTTTCTTGCATCCAATCTCATCTATTCTATCAGGTGGTATTTTGTTTCTTGCATCTAGTCGCCTCCATTCTATCAGGTGGTATTTTGTTTCTTGCATCTAGTCTCATCCATACTATCAGGTGGTATTTTGTTTCTTGCATCTAGTCTCATCCATACTATCAGGTGATATTTTGTTTCTTGCATCTAGTCTCATCCATACTATCAGGTGGTATTTTGTTTCTTGCATCCACTGGCCTCCATTCTATCAGGTGGTATTTTGTTTCTTGCATCTAGTCTCATCCATTCTATCAGGTGGTATTTTGTTTAATGCATCAACTGGCCTCCAATCTATCAGGTGGTATTTTGTTTCTTGCATCTCAACGCCTCCATTCTATCAGGTGGTATTTTGTTTCTTGCATCTAGTCGCCTCAATTCTATCAGGTGGTATTTTGTTTCTTGCATTCACTGGCCTCCATTCTATCAGGTAGTATTTTGTTTCTTGCATTCACTGGCCTCCATTCTATCAGGTGGTATTTTGTTTCTTGCATTCACTGGCCTCCATTCTATCAGGTGGTATTTTGTTTCTTTTATCTAGTCGCCTCCATTTTATCAGGTGGTATTTTGTTTCTTGCATTCACTGGCCTCCATTCTATCTGGTGGTATTTTGTTTCTTGCATCTAGTCTCATCCATTCTATCAGGTGGTATTTTGTTTCTTGCATTCACTGGTCTACAATCTATCAGGTGGTATTTTGTTTCTTGCATCCACTGGCCTCAATTCTATCAGGTGGTATTTTGTTTCTTGCATCCACTGGCCTCCATTCTATCAGGTGGTATTTTGTTTCTTGCATCCACTGGCCTCCATTCTATCAGGTGGTATTTTGTTTCTTGCATCCACTGGCCTCCATTCTATTAGATGGTATTTTGTTTCTTGCATCCACTGGCCTCCATTCTATCAGGTGGTATTTTGTTTCTTGCATCCACTGGCCTCCATTCTATTAGATGGTATTTTGTTTCTTGCATCCAATCTCATCTATTCTATCAGGTGGTATTTTGTTTCTTGCATCTAGTCGCCTCCATTCTATCAGGTGGTATTTTGTTTCTTGCATCTAGTCTCATCCATACTATCAGGTGGTATTTTGTTTCTTGCATCTAGTCTCATCCATACTATCAGGTGGTATTTTGTTTCTTGCATCTAGTCTCATCCATACTATCAGGTGGTATTTTGTTTCTTGCATCCACTGGCCTCCATTCTATCAGGTGGTATTTTGTTTCTTGCATCTAGTCTCATCCATTCTATCAGGTGGTATTTTGTTTAATGCATCAACTGGCCTCCAATCTATCAGGTGGTATTTTGTTTCTTGCATCTCAACGCCTCCATTCTATCAGGTGGTATTTTGTTTCTTGCATCTAGTCGCCTCAATTCTATCAGGTGGTATTTTTGTTTGTAATCTGAGCGGCAACACCGCCGGTGCTATGTTGACCTTCAGTCTTGAAATGTGCACCATACAGCACTGTTTGTCTGCCGGTCGGCTGTTTGTCTGCCGGTCGGCTGTTTGTCTGCCGGTTCGTCTCATCCGTGAACGTGTGAGGTCGAATCTGAGACTATGGGCCACCTCCCAGCCGTTCATTGCTTAATAAAAGTTTTTCCTAGCCGCGCTAGGTGGGGTATGCTGTTGTGTGTGGGTGTGTGGCGTGGGGGGGGGGGGGGGGGTTGTTAGGCGAGGCAGGTGGGTGGATGGGGGCGGTGTTAAGTGAAGTGGGTCGGGGTGTTAAGGGGGGGGGAGAGGTGGTGGGCTAGGGGGGGGGGGGAGAAAGAGGTGTGTTAAAGTTAACATATGTCTACATCTTTGTTAGAGAATTTTGAATAGGTGATTGAGTGTGAGATACAAAAAGCTTTTTTTTTTTTAAATTAAAAGCTGAGTAAAGTAAAAAAAAAGGGTTGATTGAGATAAACATAACGATGTAATCAAAATAAAAAGTGGGATAGGTTTAAACTAACAATGAATTTTCAAATACTTAGTCGTTCGTACCATCATTCCGTCGAATAAAGTTCTACAGTTGTTATAACTTCTAGTTGTATTAATTGAATAAATACTTCCTTGTCTAGCTTCAGGTCACTAAACACCCCCCCCCCCCTTTTCCCTCTGAAAATGTTGGCAACGGTTCTGACTTGAGCCGCGGCTGTTTGCAGACGTCATGGTGATGGTGCCACTACTGCTGCCGTCAGCGCGTGAAGGAGAGACATGACATTATATTTCTTCAGTAACCCAGAGAAAAACACACTCCGCTTATCATGGCTCATCTCCCTCCGCGCTCTGTTTGTCAGTCTGTCGTCAACTAGATCCAGCCTGTTTATCCTCAATTTTATTCAGGTTGTTTGTTTCTAAAGTCTATTCAGGCTGTTTATCCTACATTCTAATCAGGCTGTTTATCCTAAATTCTATGCAGCCTATTTATCTTAAACTTTATATTTAGGCTGTTCCTTGTCTAATCAAGCTGTTTATCCTACATTCTAATCAGGCTGTTTATCCTACATTCTAATCAGGCTGTTTATCCTACATTCTAATCAGGCTGTTTATCCTACATTCTAATCAGGCTGTTGATCTTACATTCTAATCAGGCTGTTTATCCTACATTCTAATCAGGCTGTTTATCCTACATTCTAATCATGCTGTTTATCCCATATTCTAATCAGGCTGTTTATCCTAGATTGAGTTCAGACCACTTATCACGTTAGATGGAATGTGTCGACCCCATATTCACTGTTTACAAAACAAAACCAAAACAATTACAAAGAAAGCGGGAGTGAGCTCCCCTTGTATTTCTTGATGTGATTGTAGTTATAGTGGGTTATAGAAATGGTAGATCTAGAATAGGTAAGTTTGTAACGAAACCGCTCGTTTTTCGAGGAAACACAATGACATAGAGCCAAAACATTCTTAAAATTATGGTGCTTTACAATAATCTATATACCACTAATATTAACCCATTGTTCATGAGTTTGAATATCTGTAATTAGAGAAGAGCTTTAAGCCGTGTACTCATGTACACAATATATTCTGTTTAAAATGAATGCATAAAACAAATTTTATTTACAGATGTTAAAAAAAAAAACGAAGGGAAATATAAATGTAAAACCCACATTTAACTATACAACATGGGAAGTTTAATGTATTATAGAGCTTTAAATTATTTTTGGTGATGAAAAGTAGGCCAAATGAAACTAAATGGTTAAACCATAAACAAATTTAAAAACACAATAAATAATTGCTTTTTTTCTGAACTAATCTAGGCCTTTATTCTTTCATATAAATCTTTGTATATTAGTATTGAAATAGGTAAATTTGGATATAATTTAATTTGAAATAAAATCTGGCTTAATTTTATTTTTCATATTCTGATTAAGTATATTAATACAAGATGTTTTTTCTTATTTGACATGTGACGTCGTAATCATTTCATTATTCCTCAACAGATAAACCAATTGATAACACGACTTAGACCGCGATGTTTGCATGTTTAAACAAAAAAAATGTTGCCTTAAGGTCTGGATCAATGGCTTCTCCAACTTCACACGGATCTGGGCGCCCCCTAGTTTATGACGTCATCAGAATGACGGACGGGCACCGCACCTCGGCTGAGGCACCACAAAGAGCCGGGGGCCTTTACTGGCCGGGTGTGGCGAACCTTTTAACCCCTCGCCTTTCTGCGAGATGTTGCCGTGACCGGCTGCAGACAGGGCTGCCGGTTGTTGATCCAGCTCCGGTTACGGCCGTTTGTTTTTATCACTGAGTACTGCGCACGTGAGCCGGCAGTGAGCCGGCAGAGAGCCGGCAGTGAGTCGCTACAGAGATGTATAAGGCTGATAATTTTGTCTTAAGACTACGATGACACGGAAACGAAATGAAAAGTAAACAAAAACTCGGTCGCCTCGTATAGACTTTTCTAGCTCACAGACGGAGAAAAAGGATGAAACCCGTAGGGTGTAGGCGGGCAGTCGCGTACTCGTTGAAAAAAATGTAAAAATTTACAACGTAAAAACATGTTTTTCGTCGCCATTATGACCCAAGGTTCTAATGTCAGTCGGTTCCGTTTAGTGTGGGTTTTTTCTTTGAATTGAACACAAGGTAGGAGTTTTGATGGAACTGGGTCAAGTAAGTTAAAGTTCAAAGGTCAAGAAAGCATGTTTTGATTGGGTGTGTGCGCATGGAGAAACAGGGATTAACTCCATGGGCCAGTCCTTGGCGCTGATCTGCGGTTAGACGTGTGGTGCCGATGTTTTTCTCTGCTGCTAGTTACATGTGGTGCTGTATGGACGCGTGGTACCGATGTTTTTCTCTGCTGCTAGTTACATGTGGTGCTGTATGGACGCGTGGTACCGATGTTTTTCTATGCTGCTAGCTACATGTGGTGCTGTATGGACATCAAAGATAAAAGTGGTTGTGGCGTTAGTCAACAGGGATATACACACACACACACGCTCACACCCACACATACATTGATTCTTCCAGACTTTTTTTCTCCGGGGGGGGGGGGGGGCACTTGACATTTTCGGGGGGCGGGGGGCACTTTTAAAAATATATAATTTCTCCTCTAAATTTCATATATATATATATATATATATATATATATATATATATATATATATATATATATATATATACATATATATATATATATATATATATATATATATATATATATATATATATATATATATATGTATATATATATATATGGGCCTATATATATATAGCCAAGCAATGTCTTGACTGAGAATAAAAGTTGTGTTTATGGTCAGCAAGTACCACACAGCCCTCTAGATTTCATGTCCCTACTTGAGATTTAGCTGTTTATGTTTTGGATAGATTTCACAGCACTTATCACATAATGATGTATTCTGTATGGCGGTCTGTATGTTACATACAACGTTCTGAGTGGTTTATGGTTGGTTGTAAATCGGGGGAGTGTGCTAGTGACGTCATTGGGGTAAAGACTTGTTGCCAGGTGCAGTTGCCCCACCCCATGTAGAATCACAGGGGGGGTGTGTTAGGTGCATTTGGCCCTACCCCCATGTAGAATCACAGGGGGGGGGGATGATGTTAGGTGCATTTGGTCCTATTCCCATGTAGAATCACGGGGGTGGTGTTAGGTGCATTTGGCCCTACCCCCATGTAGAATCACAGGGGTGTGGTGGTGTAGTTGGCCCTACCCCCATGTAGAGTCACATGGGGGGGGGGGGGGGGTAAGGTGCATTTGGCCCACCCCCATGTAGAATCATAGGGGGAGGGGGTGATGTTAGGTGCTGTTGCACTACCAACAGGGGTGTGGTGGTGTAGTTATGGGTGTGGTGGTGTAGTTATGGGTGTGGTGGTGTAGTTATGGGTGTGGTGGTGTAGTTATGGGTGTGGTGGTGTAGTTATGGGTGTGGTGGTGTAGTTATGGGTGTGGTGGTGTAGTTATGGATGTGGTGGTGTAGTTATGGATGTGGTGGTGTAGTTATGGGTGTGGTGGTGTAGTTATGGGTGTGGTGGTGTAGTTATGGGTGTGGTGGTGTAGTTATGGGTGTGGTGGTGTAGTTATGGGTGTGGTGGTGTAGTTATGGGTGTGGTGGTGTAGTTATGGGTGTGGTGGTGTAGTTATGGGTGTGGTGGTGTAGTTATGGGTGTGGTGGTGTAGTTATGGATGTGGTGGTGTAGTTATGGGTGTGGTGGTGTAGTTATGGGTGTGGTGGTGTAGTTATGGGTGTGGTGGTGTAGTTATGGGTGTGGTGGTGTAGTTATGGGTGTGGTGGTGTAGTTATGGGTGTGGTGGTGTAGTTATGGGTGTGGTGGTGTAGTTATGGGTGTGGTGGTGTAGTTATGGGTGTGGTGGTGTAGTTATGGGTGTGGTGGTGTAGTTATGGGTGTGGTGGTGTAGTTATGGGTGTGGTGGTGTAGTTATGGGTGTGGTGGTGTAGTTATGGGTGTGGTGGTGTAGTTATGGGTGTGGTGGTGTAGTTATGGGTGTGGTGGTGTAGTTATGGGTGTGGTGGTGTAGTTATGGGTGTGGTGGTGTAGTTATGGGTGTGGTGGTGTAGTTATGGGTGTGGTGGTGTAGTTATGGGTGTGGTGGTGTAGTTATGGGTGTGGTGGTGTAGTTATGGGTGTGGTGGTGTAGTTATGGGTGTGGTGGTGTAGTTATGGGTGTGGTGGTGTAGTTATGGATACATTTTTACCCCGCCACACCCCACCCCATTTATGTACATCAAAAAGCTGTCGTTACAACTGTAAAAAGATATGATGACTCTCGTGAAATAACATTTACGATGCTCTATTTACTTTCCATTCTATCCAGATCTCAGGATCTTGGTTTTTTAATGTCAGCAACTTAACGGTAGCCTGTCAAAGGGTTTACAGCTAACACAAAACATCAAAATCTTGTCTTCACCCAGTTTAGAAAATGTCAAGATTTCTTCTTCACAAATTAAGAAATGTCAAGTTTTCGTCTTTACAGGAATCCAATGACATGCGGCTGTCAAGTTTTGATACTAAAAACCAATGGCTCAAACTTTTTAATAGGGGCTGAACAAGTTCAACTTAAATAAAAAGGAAATAATCAAGCGAATAGTATACTCAAAATTTTCATTCGAGACGTTACACAACAAACACATTTTTTAGTGAAAATATTTGTGTATGGGAAAATGTCATGAAGGTTTTTGGTCCATCTTTTTAAAGATTGTATTACAAATCTGCCGTCAGTGGCGTCACAAGGTCGGGTGTCGCCCAGTGCGCTAACTTAGGGTGTCTCCCCAACCCCCTCCAACATTTTTTTTCCATTTGGTTCGTTATGCACACCCCCCCCCCCCCCACCTTCCATAACCTACTGGATAAAACATTGTTTTAACCGTACGTTGTGTGATTCTTCGATTTGGTGTCACCCACAAAATGTTGTCACCCCGTGCGAACCACCCCATCCACGCCCCTACATTGTGACGCCACTGTCTGCCGCTATAAGTTTCAAACGGAGTGAGTATGTTGTCGTTGACTTAGTTCCAAATATTGTGGAGATAGACGTGCCCATCTAGCGTCTGACCAGTCTAACAGGAATGTTTCCACCTTCATCTCAAATCTTTAGATTTCATGTTAGAAGTGAAGAAGTCGATAACGTATTAAAAAAATGTTTCTGGTGACGTAACATCGACAAGATACGCCAACCTGTACACGATAAACACGGGTTAAAAACTCTGGCTATGATAGATGTGATGACGTTAGTACATCTTCTGCTGCCCGCCTTATCTCTAGTGGCTGACCTTGACTTCTGGAATCTGGAACAACTCGCGCGTGACGGGGTCAAGCAAGTCCAGGTATGACCGCGGAGTGTAGGGACGGGCGGAGTGTACAGGCGGAGTGTACGGGAGGAGTGTACAGGCGGAGTGTACAGGCGGAGTGTACAGGCGGAGTGTACAGGCGGAGGGTACAGAAGGAGGGTACAGGAGGAGTGTACAGGAGGAGTGTACAGGATGAGTGTATAGGAGGAGCGTACAGGCGGAGGGTACAGGGGGAGTGTACAGGGGGAGTGTACAGGGGGAGTGTACAGGGGGAGTGTACAGGGGGAGTGTACAGGGGGAGTGTACAGGGGGAGTGTACAGGGGGAGTGTACAGGGGGAGTGTAGGGCCGGGCGGAGTGTACAGGGGGGGTGTACAGGGGGAGTGTACAGGGGGAGTGTACAGGGGGAGTGTACAGGGGGAGTGTACAGGGGGAGTGTAGGGCCGGGCGGAGTGTACAGGGGGGGTGTACAGGGGGAGTGTACAGGGGGAGTGTACAGGAGTGTACAGGGGGAGTGTACAGGGGGAGTGTACAGGGGGAGTGTACAGGAGTGTACAGGCGGAGTGTACAGGGGGAGTGTACAGGAGGAGTGTACAGTAGGAGTGTACAGGAGGAGTGTACAGGAGGAGTGTACAGTAGGAGTGTACATGAGGAGTGTACAGGAGGAGTGTACAGGGGGAGTGTACATGAGGAGTGTACAGGCGGAGTGTACAGGCGGAGTGTACAGGCGGAGTGTACAGAAGGAGTGTACAGGAGGAGTGTACAGGAGGGTACAGGAGTGTACAGGGGGAGTGTACAGGAGGAGTGTACAGGAGGAGTGTACAGGAGGAGTGTACAGGAGGAGTGTACAGGAGGAGTGTACAGGAGAAGTGTATAGAGTTGTACAGGATGAGTGTACAGGAGGAGTGTACACTTTTTCTATAAACGTCCAACATGACGTGGGTAGGTGGGTTGGTGGAAAGTTCATGTGTTGTATAAGGTGGGTTGGTGGTAAGTTCATGTGTTGTATTAGGTGGGGCGATTTGAACACATTTCTTGTCATATGTTTGAAACAGGAGCCGACCCATTGATTTAAAGTACTCATAAGTTAGGTCGAGCTAATATACCTTTAGTGTTTGTTTACAAGACGTACCTGTTGGTGACGTGCTACATTGTGGCTCGCCTGTAACTGATCCATAGGAGCTCCCCAAAGTTATCATTCTCTTTCTGATTTACGTCCCTTTATAATTACTTCCCTTGTCTGTTTCTTGTCACGTGGGATCTATAGCAACTTCCGGCGTGAGCTCACAATTTCCTGGGATTGAAGTGCTCGCTAAACGGGAGTCAGTAACCAGCTGATGACGCGGCGTCGAAACAGGCCAGATTGATGGAGGGGGTAATTGATGGTCAGGTGGGGTAAACCATCGGCTCTCAGGATCAACGGGTGGGAACTCAGGTAACACTTTGTTGGTTACCAGCAGAACAGATATCAATGGTCGGCTTTTCAAACCAGTCACCGAATGTATATATATATATATATATATATATATATATATATATATATATATATATATATATATATATATATATATATATATATATACATATATATATATATATATATATATATATATATATATACATATATATATATATATATATATATATATATATATATATATATATATATATATATATATATATTATTTATTTATTTATTTATTTATTTATTTATTTATTTATTTATTTATTTATATAAATAGGGCAGGAAACGTTCGAATGAGTGATTTATTTTGTCCTTGGCATGAAAAGGGATGTAATGCTATGACTTTTGTGCAAGAAATTATGTGAGCGGCTACATTGATATATAGAAACGCTACGAAAGTTTAAGCTAGTTACTAGCAAACAGACAGCCAAACGTTTGGTTGTGTATGTAACCTTAAGGCACTAGGCAGACTGAACACATTAGCATAAGTTGCCTAAACTAGCCGTCTGCTCTTGACGTCATTGGCTTTGATACCTAATGCCGTTCTTCGATCCACGTCAGTGCCAGATGACTCGATATTACAACGTGATCAGTCTTAGCCAATCACAGGCCTTTGATCTAGGTAAACAAGACTAGCGTCAACACAGACTGACGCTGTAGGTTTGTTAACATCACAGACTGACGCTGTAGGTTTGAACATCACAGACTGACTCTGTAGGTTTGTTAACATCACAGACTGACTCTGTAGGTTTGAACATCACAGACTGACGCTGTAGGTTTGCTAACATCACAGACTGACGCTGTAGGTTTGAACATCACAGACTGACTCTGTAGGTTTGTTAACATCACAGACTGACGCTGTAGGTTTGCTAACATCACAGACTGTCGCTGTAGGTTTGAACATCACAGACTGACTCTGTAGGTTTGAACATCACAGACTGACGCTGTAGGTTTGTTAACATCACAGACTGACTCTGTAGGTTTGCTAACATCACAGACTGACGCTGTAGGTTTGTTAACATCACAGACTGACGCTGTAGGTTTGCTAACATCACAGACTGTCGCTGTAGGTTTGCTAACATCACAGACTGACGCTGTAGGTTTGAACATCACAGACTGACTCTGTAGGTTTGTTAACATCACAGACTGACGCTGTAGGTTTGCTAACATCACAGACTGTCGCTGTAGGTTTGAACATCACAGACTGACTCTGTAGGTTTGAACATCACAGACTGACGCTGTAGGTTTGTTAACATCACAGACTGACGCTGTAGGTTTATTAACATCACAGACTGACGCTGTAGGTTTGAACATCACAGACTGACGCTGTAGGTTTGTTAACATCACAGACTGACGCTGTAGGTTTGTTAACATCACAGACTGACGCTGTAGGTTTGTTAACATCACAGACTGACGCTGTAGGTTTGAACATCACAGACTGACGCTGTAGGTTTTAACATCACAGACTGACTCTGTAGGTTTGTTAACATCACAGACTGACGCTGTAGGTTTGCTAACATCACAGACTGACGCTGTAGGTTTGCTAACATCACAGACTGACGCTGTAGGCTTGAACATCACAGACTGACGCTGTAGGTTTGAACATCACAGACTGTCGCTGTAGGTTTGCTAACATCACAGACTGACGCTGTAGGCTTGAACATCACAGACTGACGCTGTAGGTTTGTTAACATCACAGACTGACGCTGTAGGTTTGCTAACATCACAGACTGTCGCTGTAGGTTTGAACATCACAGACTGACGCTGTAGGTTTGTTAACATCACAGACTGACGCTGTAGGTTTGAACATCACAGACTGACGCTGTAGGTTTGTTAACATCACAGACTGACGCTGTAGGTTTGTTAACATCACAGACTGACGCTGTAGGTTTGTTAACATCACAGACTGACGCTGTAGGTTTGTTAACATCACAGACTGACGCTGTAGGTTTGCTAACATCACAGACTGTCGCTGTAGGTTTGAACATCACAGACTGACTCTGTAGGTTTGAACATCACAGACTGACGCTGTAGGTTTGTTAACATCACAGACTGACGCTGTAGGTTTGTTAACATCACAGACTGTCGCTGTAGGTTTGCTAACATCACAGACTGACGCTGTAGGTTTGAACATCACAGACTGACTCTGTAGGTTTGAACATCACAGACTGACGCTGTAGGTTTGTTAACATCACAGACTGACGCTGTAGGTTTGTTAACATCACAGACTGACGCTGTAGGTTTGTTAACATCACAGACTGACGCTGTAGGTTTGAACATCACAGACTGACGCTGTAGGTTTGTTAACATCACAGACTGACGCTGTAGGATTGAACATCACAGACTGACGCTGTAGGTTTGAACATCACAGACTGACGCTGTAGGATTGAACATCACAGACTGACGCTGTAGGTTTGAACATCACAGACTGACGCTGTAGGTTTATTAACATCACAGACTGACGCTGTAGGTTTGTTAACATCACAGACTGACGCTGTAGGTTTGAACATCACAGACTGACGCTGTAGGTTTGTTAACATCACAGACTGACGCTGTAGGTTTGTTAACATCACAGACTGACGCTGTAGGTTTGAACATCACAGACTGACGCTGTAGGTTTATTAACATCACAGACTGACGCTGTAGGTTTGTTAACATCACAGACTGACGCTGTAGGTTTGAACATCACAGACTGACGCTGTAGGTTTGTTAACATCACAGACTGACGCTGTAGGTTTATTAACATCACAGACTGACGCTGTAGGTTTGTTAACATCACAGACTGACGCTGTAGGTTTGTTAACATCACAGACTGACGCTGTAGGTTTGTTAACATCACAGACTGACGCTGTAGGTTTGTTAACATCACAGACTGACGCTGTAGGTTTGAACATCACAGACTGACGCTGTAGGTTTGAACATCACAGACTGACGCTGTAGGATTGTTAACATCACAGACTGACGCTGTAGGTTTGTTAACATCACAGACTGACGCTGTAGGTTTGTTAACATCACAGACTGACGCTGTAGGTTTGAACATCACAGACTGACGCTGTAGGTTTGAACATCACAGACTGACGCTGTAGGATTGTTAATATCCAGAACATGCCATAACAGTGGAGTACACTAGCAACAAATTTCAAGAACAATTTTTCACCATTCTATTGCATGATTATTTAGATTTGAAAATAGAATCATCAAATATAACCGCCAAATTTAGAATAGTTTGGCAAGTTGATGAACTCGCCGTGACGTCATTGGTGTGTGTGACAATCTCGTGCATCTCAATGCAAAAAAAAAAAATCTAATCGATTAAAAAACTGTCGATAAAATATTCCAACTTGCATCAAGCATGACGCATTTTCATGATGTATTTATGGGGAGGAAATGGGCGGAAAAAGCGAGAAAAGCTTTAGCAAGCAAATTTCTCCTCTTGATGAGAGAGGAGAGTATGAACCCCTCGTTTTTGGGCCGATTATCGTTTCTTAATGGCAGCAAATACAGTGAGGGGATCTACATGAGGCATCGAATGTGGTCTTGGGCATCAGGCTTGCATTGTGTGCTTGGGCATAGAATCGTGTGGTGGGGCATAGTATTGTGTAGCTGGGCATAGGAAATAGGTTGTGTCACCACTTGGTTGCTTGCTGTATTACTATTAGTTGGTGTATGTGTCACCACTTGTTTGTTTGCTGTGTCATGACCTGGCTACTAGTTGTGTGACGAATTATAAATAAAAATTCCTGTCAGATAAAGCTACATTCATCCACAGAAATATGCTGGATGTTTTTAAAGTTTATGACATATTTTTTAAAACGCATCATTGTTACGCAACCCATCATCAACACATAGATGTAAGTTAGACAACCCTTCATCACACACAGATGTAAGTTAGACAACCCTTCATCACACACAGATGTAAGTTAGACAACCCATCATCACACACAGATGTAAGTTAGACAACCCATCACACATAGATGTAAGTTAGACAACCCATCACCACACACAGATGTAAGTTAGACAACCCATCACACACAGATGTAAGTTAGACAACCCATCACCAGACTGATGTAAGTTAGACAACCCATCACCACACTGATGTAAGTTAGACAACCCATCACCAGACTGATGTAAGTTAGACAACCCATCACCAGACTGATGTAAGTTAGACAACCCATCACCACACATAGATGTAAGTTAGACAACCCATCACACATAGATGTAAGTTAGACAACCCATCACCACACAGATGTAAGTTAGACAACACATCACACACAGATGTAAGTTAGACAACCCATCATTCTGCCAGACAAATTAACTCCCGTAGAGTTGCGCTGACGTCAATACTCCAATCTTCATCGCTCCTCGGGGTCAAGAGGTCACGGTGTATACGCTTGGCGAGGGGTTATCATTTTATCATTTAAGGTTGTTTTTTCTTTTTTTCTTTTTTTTTTTTTTTTTTTTTTTGCAAAATATTTATGATGGGGTAAAGACCTTCAGTAAATGAAATTATCTTACTGTAAAACTACTACATCATTCTCGTGACCTTGAACCTGCGGAAATATATCAACTTTTATTAAAAGGTATTCTTTCAGAGTAATATGTTAATCTCTATCAGCCTTTAAAAGACGCATCGTTCTGTCGTGTTCATTTAATCGACTTGAACCAAAAGCGGACTGCGCGAATCAGCATAAAAATACGGCATTAGATCAGCAGTATCAAATTCACGCCATTATGATTTTAGATGCAGAAACGTTTAACTGCCAACCGACTAAAACATTCGTTGGGTGGCCAGATTTTTCTCCTGTCTTGGGGCCAAAGGTAAAATGTAAGAACAACATTTTAAAAAGGGAACCCGTGATTACAGAGCGTAAAACGTTGAGATCTCAGTGATAAGCATTAGAGGGGAAAATAAGTAAATAAGATTTGGTTTGAGGTTTGGATAGCGAGTATCTAGGCTAATCACCCAGGTGCCAGATATGACGTATATCCAAGGATCTATCACGTGACGTCACAAGATAGAGAGACAGGGGGCAGATATGATATGAGTATTAATGCCCTTGTCGCCATGATATGAGTATTAATGCCCTTGTCGCCATGATACCCCGACATAACACCTACGTTTTAGATATGGCAGCCCGCGTGTCGGGGTGACCTTACAAATAAATTGATGAGTTAAACGAGCTTAAATGAGCTGTTGTGTCGTGTACATTCTGACCAGAGCTTTCACTTATCTCAAGGTTTATGGGGAAACATCGTAATCGTTGAATTCTTCAGGTACACGTATTAAAAAGATGGAGAATATGTTTTAAAGACCAGCACATGAAGCTTAACTTAACCGCTAATTTCTTCAAATTAGAAACGACATTAGACCATTTTAAGCATAAAAAAAATCCTGTTTTTTTGTGCAACACGTTGCAGCGGATAAGAAGAGCTTAGATTAAAGAAGAGCTAAGAATTAAGAAGAGCTAAGTTTAGACTTTCAAAGAGACGCTGCTTTCCGACCCCTGAGCTAAATAAAACAAATTCACAGTATCTGTGACAGCTTAAATTCTTGTGCTGTTTTCAAACCTCAGTAAATTCTGTTAACTAACCTTGATGAACTTTCACAGGATCAAAAATAAGGTCACCAGAGGATTAACAGAATAAAATTATTTAGTGAAAGTTTAATTAAGTTTGTTACTGGAATTAGGAAATACTGAATTTAAAATATAAATTGTTACCTGCACATGATGCTTTTGTTACCTGTTCATGGTACACCTCTAATGTTCCCTGTGGATGGTACACCTCTAATGTTACCTGTGTATGGTACACCTCTAATGTTACCCGTGAAAGGTACACACCTCTAATGTGTCCCAAAACGTTGTTGCCAGTGTTGCTGTCAGTGTTGGTGTGTCGTTGCAAGTGTGGGTGTGTTGTTGCAAGTGTTGGTGTGTTGTTGCCAGCGTTGTTGCAAGTGTTGGTGTGTTGTTGCCAGCGTTGTTGCAAGTGTTGGTGTGTTGTTGCAAGTGTTGGTGTGTTGTTGCCAGTGTTGGTGTGTTGTTGCAAGTGTTGGTGTGTTGTTGCAAGTGTTGGTGTGTTGTTGCAAGTGTTGGTGTGTTGTTGCAAGTGTTGGTGTGTTGTTGCAAGTGTTGGTGTGTTGTTGCCAGTGTTGGTGCGTTGTTGCCAGCGTTGTTGCAAGTGTTGGTGTGTTGTTGCCAGCGTTGTTGCAAGTGTTGGTGTGTTGTTGCCAGCGTTGTTGCAAGTGTTGGTGTGTTGTTGCCAGCGTTGTTGCAAGTGTTGGTGTGTTGTTGCAAGTGTTGGTGTGTTGTTGCAAGTGTTGGTGTGTTGTTGCCAGCGTTGTTGCAAGTGTTGGTGTGTTGTTGCCAGCGTTGTTGCAAGTGTTGGTGTGTTGTTGCCAGCCTTGTTGCAAGTGTTGGTGTGTTGTTGCAAGTGTTGGTGCGTTGTTGCCAGCGTTGTTGCAAGTGTTGGTGTGTTGTTGCCAGCGTTGTTGCAAGTGTTGGTGTGTTGTTGCAAGTGTTGGTGTGTTGTTGCCAGTGTTGGTGTGTTGTTGCAAGTGTTGGTGTGTTGTTGCAAGTGTTGGTGTGTTGTTGCAAGTGTTGGTGTGTTGTTGCAAGTGTTGGTGTGTTGTTGCAAGTGTTGGTGTGTTGTTGCCAGTGTTGGTGCGTTGTTGCCAGCGTTGTTGCAAGTGTTGGTGTGTTGTTGCCAGCGTTGTTGCAAGTGTTGGTGTGTTGTTGCCAGCGTTGTTGCAAGTGTTGGTGTGTTGTTGCAAGTGTTGGTGCGTTGTTGCCAGCGTTGTTGCAAGTGTTGGTGTGTTGTTGCCAGCGTTGTTGCAAGTGTTGGTGTGTTGTTGCCAGCGTTGTTGCAAGTGTTGGTGTGTTGTTGCAAGTGTTGGTGTGTTGTTGCCAGTGTTGGTGTGTTGTTGCAAGTGTTGGTGTGTTGTTGCAAGTGTTGGTGTGTTGTTGCAAGTGTTGGTGTGTTGTTGCAAGTGTTGGTGTGTTGTTGCAAGTGTTGGTGTGTTGTTGTCAGTGTTGGTGCGTTGTTGCCAGCGTTGTTGCAAGTGTTGGTGTGTTGTTGCCAGCGTTGTTGCAAGTGTTGGTGTGTTGTTGCCAGCGTTGTTGCAAGTGTTGGTGTGTTGTTGCAAGTGTTGGTGCGTTGTTGCCAGCGTTGTTGCAAGTGTTGGTGTGTTGTTGCCAGCGTTGTTGCAAGTGTTGGTGTGTTGTTGCCAGCGTTGTTGCAAGTGTTGGTGTGTTGTTGCCAGCGTTGTTGCAAGTGTTGGTGTGTTGTTGCCAGCGTTGTTGCAAGTGTTGGTGTGTTGTTGCAAGTGTTGGTGTGTTGTTGCCAGCGTTGTTGCAAGTGTTGGTGTGTTGTTGCCAGCGTTGTTGCAAGTGTTGGTGTGTTGTTGCAAGTGTTGGTGTGTTGTTGCCAGTGTTGGTGTGTTGTTGCAAGTGTTGGTGTGTTGTTGCAAGTGTTGGTGTGTTGTTGCAAGTGTTGGTGTGTTGTTGCAAGTGTTGGTGTGTTGTTGCAAGTGTTGGTGTGTTGTTGCCAGTGTTGGTGCGTTGTTGCCAGCGTTGTTGCAAGTGTTGGTGTGTTGTTGCCAGCGTTGTTGCAAGTGTTGGTGTGTTGTTGCCAGCGTTGTTGCAAGTGTTGGTGTGTTGTTGCAAGTGTTGGTGCGTTGTTGCCAGCGTTGTTGCAAGTGTTGGTGTGTTGTTGCCAGCGTTGTTGCAAGTGTTGGTGTGTTGTTGCCAGCGTTGTTGCAAGTGTTGGTGTGTTGTTGCAAGTGTTGGTGTGTTGTTGCAAGTGTTGGTGTGTTGTTGCCAGCGTTGTTGCAAGTGTTGGTGTGTTGTTGCCAGCGTTGTTGCAAGTGTTGGTGTGTTGTTGCAAGTGTTGGTGTGTTGTTGCAAGTGTTGGTGTGTTGTTGCCAGCGTTGTTGCAAGTGTTGGTGTGTTGTTGCAAGTGTTGGTGCGTTGTTGCCAGCGTTGGTGTGTTGTTGCAAGTGTTGGTGTGTTGTTGCGTGCTCCACCACAAAAACTTGTTGAAATTAGAAGAAAAAAAAATGTTGTTTCACACCTTGAACAGCTGACACAAAACATAAAGGCGAGTTATCTGCTCCTCGGTAACTGACAGCAGATTTAAAACTAATTCCACTTTGTCATTCATTACGTTGCCACACAAGTAGAGTGAGCAAAGGTTGTGTCAGTCCTCAAATAAATGGTGTTACCCCCAGAGTGAGGCATTTATTTATAAGTATATTTGTTTACGTGTTCAGACTGTTCATGTCTATTTAAATGTGTAGTTGTTAGCAGCTTTGCAATCTTGATTGATCTCAAACGTTTCCACGCTTGACCAGTTTTCTGGGAATTTTATCAAAGAATTTTATTTCAGTTGTTTGAGTACGTTTTTACCTATAGTCAGTTGTAGACTGATGGCAGTGATACTTTGATGGGCTGTCAGTTGTAGACTTGTAGACTAATGGCAGTGATACTTTGACTGGGCTGTCAGTTGTAGACTAATAGCAGTGATACTTTGATGGGCTGTCAGTTGTAGACTTGTAGACTAATGGCAGTGATACTTTGACTGGGCTGTAAGTTGTAGACTAATGGCAGTGATACTTTGATGGGCTGTCAGTTGTAGACTAATGGCAGTGATACTTTGACTGGGCTCTCAGTTGTAGACTAATGGCAGTAATACTTTGATGGGCTGTCAGTTGTAGACTAATGGCAGTGATACTTTGATGGGCTGTCAGTTGTAGACTAAGGGCAGTGATACTTTGACTGGGCTGTCAGTTGTAGACTAATGGCAGTGATACTTTGACTGGGCTGTCAGTTGTAGACTAATGGCAGTGATACTTTGACTGGGCTGTCAGTTGTAGACTTGTAGACTAATGGCAGTGATACTTTGACTGGGCTGTCAGTTGTAGACTAATGGCAGTGATACTTTGATGGGCTGTCAGTTGTAGACTAATGGCAGTAATACTTTGATGGGCTGTCAGTTGTAGACTAATGGCAGTGATACTTTGACTGGGCTGTCAGTTGTAGACTAATGGCAGTGATACTTTGATGGGCTGTCAGTTGTAGACTAATGGCAGTAATACTTTGATGGGCTGTCAGTTGTAGACTAATGGCAGTGATACTTTGACTGGGCTGTCAGTTGTAGACTAATGGCAGTGATACTTTGACTGTCACACGTACACCTGACACTGCTGTCACTGTCATTCATAAACCTGTCACTGTCATAAAATAATCTAATGTAGTAAATTCTGTGTCGTCGCCCCCCCTCCTCTCAGCATTAGCCACCAGTCTGCCCCCCCCTCCCCACCTCCCCCCCCCCCCCCACTAACAGCATTAGGCACTAGTCTGTGACCCCCACAGTATTAGCCAATAATAGTTGACCCCCCTGCCCCCAAACACTAGGCACCAGTCTGTGACCGCGACTGTAGGAATGTGACCTTTGCTTGTATTGCTCCAATATTTTGGCACCGCACGAGACAATGACTTAGTTGGAGACCCTCCAATCTCCCAGGTATGTTCAGGTGTGGCAAGCTCTAGCGGTCCCTAGCTGCGACCATCACATACAAACATGCACTCACTCCGGCCCACGGTCTCTGGGGCTGTCTCTCGTGTAACAGCACCATGTCAGGACGCAAATGTGCACCTCCCACCAGAGCACTTAGCACATCTAATGCACCCCCCACGAGACAGCTTACAGGTTGCGACCCCCCCCCCCCCTTTCATGAGCAACAAATTCCAAAGCAACAGCTCACTCTAACTTACTTAGAATCGTCCAAAAAAACATAGAAATCAGAGTTACTCTAACTAGAAGATTAAATGTTGAGTAGAGAAGGAACCAATCCTTGTTACTGTTACCTTAGTGCTCAAACTCAAAGAAGACATCGGAGAAGAATTGACTGAGTAAACTGAGAAACGTCTAACAGATGGACTGGGTAGTGAAAGATGGGGTCATTAATCTATAGCGTCCACAATCAACTAAGACTTTACTCCCCCCCCCCCCCCCCCCGCCAAGCACTCCTCTGGACCCTACATGGCTCTGCGGACTAGATTTATAAGTGTTTTTTGTTAGTCAAAAATCGTTTCGGTGCTTTTAAATAACAAATAGGATATGAGGAGATCCCGAGAAAAAAAATAAACTATTTGTTACCGCATGTTTTGGAGGCAGTGGGACATGCAGCAGAAAAACAAAATGGTCGACTAGACGCAAAACAAACGAACCGTTAGGTAACGCCAAAACAACGGAAGCGTGTTTGTCCAAGTTAGATCTCGTCTGGGACTTTTTGTTTTGATTGTCGCAGTTTTTCATCGGTGCTTAGGTAAATAACTGGGAATAATAGTGATGGAACTGGAAAGTTTTGGTAATTCTGTGTGTTGTGTATGGGTTCACATGTGTGGGGTGTGTGGTATAAAACAGATGTTGTGAGTTTAAATAGGCGTGGGCTTTAATGTGTGTTATGTGTGGACTACAAAGTGTGTGGTGTGGGCTACAATATGTGTGGTGTGGGCTACAATGTGTGGTGTGGGCTACAATGTGTGTGGTGTGGGCTACAATGTGTGTGGTGTGGGCTACAATGTGTGTGGTGTGGGCTACAATGTGTGTGGTGTGGGCTACAATGTGTGTGGTGTGGGCTACAATGTGTGTGGTGTGGGCTACAATGTGTGTGGTGTGGGCTACAATGTGTGTGGTGAGGGCTACAATGTGTGTGGTGTGGGCTACAATGTGTGTGGTGAGGGCTACAATGTGTGTGGTGTGGGCTACAATGTGTGTGGTGAGGGCTACAATGTGTGTGGTGTGGGCTACAATGTGTGTGGTGTGGGCTACAATGTGTGTGGTGTGGGCTACAATGTGTGTGGTGTGGGCTACAATGTGTGTGGTGTGGGCTACAATGTGTGTGGTGTGGGCTACAATGTGTGTGGTGTGGGCTACAATGTGTGTGGTGTGGGCTACAATGTGTGTGGTGTGGGCTACAATGTGTGTGGTGTGGGCTACAATGTGTGTGGTGAGGGCTACAATGTGTGTGGTGTGGGCTACAATGTGTGTGGTGTGGGCTACAATGCGTGTGGTGTGGGCTACAATGTGTGTGGTGTGGGCTACAATGTGTGTGGTGTGGGCTACAATGTGTGTGGTGTGGGCTACAATGTGTGTGGTGTGGGCTACAATGTGTGTGGTGAGGGCTACAATGTGTGTGGTGTGGGCTACAATGTGTGTGGTGTGGGCTACAATGTGTGTGGTGTGGGCTACAATGTGTGTGGTGTGGGCTACAATGTGTGTGGGCTACAATGTGTGTGGTGTGGGCTACAATATGTGTGGTGTGGGCTACAATGTGTGTGGTGTGGGCTACAATGTGTGTGGTGAGGGCTACAATGTGTGTGGGCTACAATGTGTGTGGTGTGGGCTACAATGTGTGTGGTGTGGGCTACAATGTGTGTGGTGTGGGCTACAATGTGTGTGGTGTGGGCTACAATGTGTGTGGTGTGGGCTACAATGTGTGTGGTGTGGGCTACAATGTGTGTGGGCTACAATGTGTGTGGTGTGGGCTACAATGTGTGTGGTGTGGGCTACAATGTGTGTGGTGAGGGCTACAATGTGTGTGGGCTACAATGTGTGTGGTGTGGGCTACAATGTGTGTGGTGTGGGCTACAATGTGTGTGGTGTGGGCTACAATGTGTGTGGTGAGGGCTACAATGTGTGTGGGCTACAATGTG
Source organism: Physella acuta (assembly GCF_028476545.2). Classification (NCBI taxonomy): domain Eukaryota; kingdom Metazoa; phylum Mollusca; class Gastropoda; family Physidae; genus Physella; species Physella acuta. Next base: position 940,432 of record NW_026731775.1, on the reverse strand, counting down.
TGTGTGGTGTGGGCTACAATGTGTGTGGTGTGGGCTACAATGTGTGTGGTGTGGGCTACAATGTGTGTGGTGTGGGCTACAATGTGTGTGGTGAGGGCTACAATGTGTGTGGTGTGGGCTACAATGTGTGTGGTGTGGGCTACAATGTGTGTGGTGTGGGCTACAATGTGTGTGGTGTGGGCTACAATGTGTGTGGTGAGGGGTACAATGTGTGTGGTGTGGGCTACAATGTGTGTGGTCTGGGCTACAATGTGTGTGGTGTGGGCTACAATGTGTGTGTGGTGTGGGCTACAATGTGTGTGGTGTGGGCTACAATGTGTGTGGTGTGGGCTACAATGTGTGTGGTGAGGGGTACAATGTGTGTGGTGTGGGCTACAATGTGTGTGGGCTACAATGTGTGTGGTGTGGGCTACAATGTGTGTTATGTGTGGGCTACAATGTGTGTGGGCTACAATATGTGTGGTGTGGGCTACAATGTTTGTGGTGTGGGCTACAATGTGTGTGGGCTACAATGTGTGTGGGCTACAATGTGTGTGGTGTGGGCTACAATGTGTGTTATGTGTGGGCTACAATGTGTGTGGGCTACAATGTGTGTGGTGTGGGCTACAATGTGTGTGGTGAGGGGTACAATGTGTGTGGTGTGGGCTACAATGTGTGTGGGCTACAATGTGTGTGGTGTGGGCTACAATGTGTGTGGTGTGGGCTACAATGTGTGTGGTGAGGGCTACAATGTGTGTGGGCTACAATGTGTGTGGTGTGGGCTACAATGTGTGTGGTGAGGGCTACAATGTGTGTGGTGTGGGCTACAATGTGTGTGGGCTACAATGTGTGTGGTGTGGGCTACAATGTGTGTGGTGTGGGCTACAATGTTTGTGGTGTGGGCTACAATGTGTGTGGTGTGGGCTACAATGTGTGTGGTGTGGGCTACAATGTTTGTGGTGTGGGCTACAATGTGTGTGGTGTGGGCTACAATGTGTGTGGTGAGGGCTACAATGTTTGTGGTGAGGGCTACAATGTGTGTGGTGAGGGCTACAATGTGTGTGGTGTGGGCTATAATGTTTGTGGTGTGGGCTACAATGTGTGTGGTGTGGGCTACAATGTGTGTGGTGTGGGCTACAATGTGTGTGGTGTGGGCTACAATGTGTGTGGTGTGGGCTACAATGTGTGTGGTGTGGGCTACAATGTGTGGTGTGGGCTACAATGTGTGTGGTGTGGGCTACAATGTGTGTGGTGTGGGCTACAATGTGTGTGGTGTGGGCTACAATGTGTGTGGTGTGGGCTACAATGTGTGTGGTGTGGGCTACAATGTGTGTGGTGAGGGCTACAATGTGTGTGGTGTGGGCTACAATGTGTGTGGTGTGGGATACAATGTGTGTGGTCTGGGCTACAATGTGTGTGGTGTGGGCTACAATGTGTGTGGTGTGGGCTACAATGTGTGTGGGCTACAATGTGTGTGGTGTGGGCTACAATGTGTGTGGTGTGGGCTACAATGTGTGTGGTGTGGGCTACAATGTGTGTGGTGTGGGCTACAATGTGTGTGGTGTGGGCTACAATGTGTGTGGGCTACAATGTGTGTGGTGTGGGCTACAATGTGTGTGGTGTGGGCTACAATGTGTGTGGTGTGGGCTACAATGTGTGTGGTGAGGGCTACAATGTGTGTGGGCTACAATGTGTGTGGTGTGGGCTACAATGTGTGTGGTGAGGGCTACAATGTGTGTGGTGTGGGCTACAATGTGTGTGGGCTACAATGTGTGTGGTGTGGGCTACAATGTGTGTGGTGTGGGCTACAATGTTTGTGGTGTGGGCTACAATGTGTGTGGTGTGGGCTACAATGTGTGTGGTGTGGGCTACAATGTTTGTGGTGTGGGCTACAATGTGTGTGGTGTGGGCTACAATGTGTGTGGTGTGGGCTACAATGTTTGTGGTGAGGGCTACAATGTGTGTGGTGTGGGCTACAATGTGTGTGGTGTGGGCTACAATGTGTGTGGTGTGGGCTACAATGTGTGTGGTGTGGGCTACAATGTGTGTGGTGTGGGCTACAATGTGTGTGGTGTGGGCTACAATGTGTGTGGTGTGGGCTACAATGTGTGTGGTGTGGGCTACAATGTGTGTGGTGTGGGCTACAATGTGTGTGGTGTGGGCTACAATGTGTGTGGTGAGGGCTACAATGTGTGTGGTGTGGGCTACAATGTGTGTGGTGTGGGCTACAATGCGTGTGGTGTGGGCTACAATGTGTGTGGTGTGGGCTACAATGTGTGTGGTGTGGGCTACAATGTGTGTGGTGTGGGCTACAATGTGTGTGGTGTGGGCTACAATGTGTGTGGTGAGGGCTACAATGTGTGTGGTGTGGGCTACAATGTGTGTGGTGTGGGCTACAATGTGTGTGGTGTGGGCTACAATGTGTGTGGTGTGGGCTACAATGTGTGTGGGCTACAATGTGTGTGGTGTGGGCTACAATATGTGTGGTGTGGGCTACAATGTGTGTGGTGTGGGCTACAATGTGTGTGGTGAGGGCTACAATGTGTGTGGGCTACAATGTGTGTGGTGTGGGCTACAATGTGTGTGGTGTGGGCTACAATGTGTGTGGTGTGGGCTACAATGTGTGTGGTGTGGGCTACAATGTGTGTGGTGTGGGCTACAATGTGTGTGGTGTGGGCTACAATGTGTGTGGTGAGGGCTACAATGTGTGTGGGCTACAATGTGTGTGGTGTGGGCTACAATGTGTGTGGTGTGGGCTACAATGTGTGTGGTGAGGGCTACAATGTGTGTGGGCTACAATGTGTGTGGTGTGGGCTACAATGTGTGTGGTGTGGGCTACAATGTGTGTGGTGTGGGCTACAATGTGTGTGGTGAGGGCTACAATGTGTGTGGGCTACAATGTGTGTGTGGTGTGGGCTACAATGTGTGTGGTGTGGGCTACAATGTGTGTGGTGTGGGCTACAATGTGTGTGGTGTGGGCTACAATGTGTGTGGTGAGGGCTACAATGTGTGTGGTGTGGGCTACAATGTGTGTGGTGTGGGCTACAATGTGTGTGGTGTGGGCTACAATGTGTGTGGTGTGGGCTACAATGTGTGTGGTGAGGGGTACAATGTGTGTGGTGTGGGCTACAATGTGTGTGGTCTGGGCTACAATGTGTGTGGTGTGGGCTACAATGTGTGTGTGGTGTGGGCTACAATGTGTGTGGTGTGGGCTACAATGTGTGTGGTGTGGGCTACAATGTGTGTGGTGAGGGGTACAATGTGTGTGGTGTGGGCTACAATGTGTGTGGGCTACAATGTGTGTGGTGTGGGCTACAATGTGTGTTATGTGTGGGCTACAATGTGTGTGGGCTACAATATGTGTGGTGTGGGCTACAATGTTTGTGGTGTGGGCTACAATGTGTGTGGGCTACAATGTGTGTGGGCTACAATGTGTGTGGTGTGGGCTACAATGTGTGTTATGTGTGGGCTACAATGTGTGTGGGCTACAATGTGTGTGGTGTGGGCTACAATGTGTGTGGTGAGGGGTACAATGTGTGTGGTGTGGGCTACAATGTGTGTGGGCTACAATGTGTGTGGTGTGGGCTACAATGTGTGTGGGCTACAATGTGTGTGGTGTGGGCTACAATGTGTGTGGTGTGGGCTACAATGTGTGTGGTGTGGGCTACAATGTGTGTGGTGAGGGCTACAATGTGTGTGGGCTACAATGTGTGTGGTGTGGGCTACAATGTGTGTGGTGAGGGCTACAATGTGTGTGGTGTGGGCTACAATGTGTGTGGGCTACAATGTGTGTGGTGTGGGCTACAATGTGTGTGGTGTGGGCTACAATGTTTGTGGTGTGGGCTACAATGTGTGTGGTGTGGGCTACAATGTGTGTGGTGTGGGCTACAATGTTTGTGGTGTGGGCTACAATGTGTGTGGTGTGGGCTACAATGTGTGTGGTGTGGGCTACAATGTTTGTGGTGAGGGCTACAATGTGTGTGGTGAGGGCCACAATGTGTGTGGTGTGGGCTATAATGTTTGTGGTGTGGGCTACAATGTGTGTGGTGTGGGCTACAATGTGTGTGGTGTGGGCTACAATGTGTGTGGTGTGGGCTACAATGTGTGTGGTGTGGGCTACAATGTGTGTGATGTGGGCTACAATGTGTGGTGTGGGCTACAATGTGTGTGGTGTGGGCTACAATGTGTGTGGTGTGGGCTACAATGTGTGTGGTGTGGGCTACAATGTGTGTGGTGTGGGCTACAATGTGTGTGGTGTGGGCTACAATGTGTGTGGTGAGGGCTACAATGTGTGTGGTGTGGGCTACAATGTGTGTGGTGTGGGATACAATGTGTGTGGTCTGGGCTACAATGTGTGTGGTGTGGGCTACAATGTGTGTGGTGTGGGCTACAATGTGTGTGGGCTACAATGTGTGTGGTGTGGGCTACAATGTGTGTGGTGTGGGCTACAATGTGTGTGGTGTGGGCTACAATGTGTGTGGTGTGGGCTACAATGTGTGTGGGCTACAATGTGTGTGGTGTGGGCTACAATGTGTGTGGTGTGGGCTACAATGTGTGTGGTGTGGGCTACAATGTGTGTGGTGAGGGCTACAATGTGTGTGGGCTACAATGTGTGTGGTGTGGGCTACAATGTGTGTGGTGAGGGCTACAATGTGTGTGGTGTGGGCTACAATGTGTGTGGGCTACAATGTGTGTGGTGTGGGCTACAATGTGTGTGGTGTGGGCTACAATGTTTGTGGTGTGGGCTACAATGTGTGTGGTGTGGGCTACAATGTGTGTGGTGTGGGCTACAATGTTTGTGGTGTGGGCTACAATGTGTGTGGTGTGGGCTACAATGTGTGTGGTGTGGGCTACAATGTTTGTGGTGAGGGCTACAATGTGTGTGGTGAGGGCTACAATGTGTGTGGTGTGGGCTATAATGTTTGTGGTGTGGGCTACAATGTGTGTGGTGTGGGCTACAATGTGTGTGGTGTGGGCTACAATGTGTGTGGTGTGGGCTACAATGTGTGTGGTGTGGGCTACAATGTGTGTGGTGTGGGCTACAATGTGTGGTGTGGGCTACAATGTGTGTGGTGTGGGCTACAATGTGTGTGGTGTGGGCTACAATGTGTGTGGTGTGGGCTACAATGTGTGTGGTGTGGGCTACAATGTGTGTGGTGTGGGCTACAATGTGTGTGGTGTGGGCTACAATGTGTGTGGTGAGGGCTACAATGTGTATGGTGTGGGCTACAATGTGTGTGGTGTGGGATACAATGTGTGTGGTCTGGGCTACAATGTGTGTGGTGTGGGCTACAATGTGTGTGGTGTGGGCTACAATGTGTGTGGGCTACAATGTGTGTGGTGTGGGCTACAATGTGTGTGGTGTGGGCTACAATGTGTGTGGTGTGGGCTACAATGTGTGTGGTGTGGGCTACAATGTGTGTGGTGTGGGCTACAATGTGTGTGATGTGGGCTACAATGTGTGTGGTGTGGGCTACAATGTGTGTGGTGTGGGATACAATGTGTGTGGTCTGGGCTACAATGTGTGTGGTGTGGGCTACAATGTGTGTGGTGTGGGATACAATGTGTGTGGTGTGGGCTACAATGTGTGTGGTGTGGGCTACAATATGTGTGGTCTGGGCTACAATGTGTGTGGTGTGGGCTACAATGTGTGTGGTGTGGGCTACAATGTGTGTGGTGTGGGCTACAATGTGTGTGGTGTGGGCTACAATGTGTGTGTGGTGTGGGCTACAATGTGTGTGGTGTGGGCTACAATGTGTGTGGTGTGGGCTACAATGTGTGGTGTGGGCTACAATGTGTGTGGTGTGGGCTACAATGTGTGTGGTGTGGGCTACAATGTGTGTTATGTGTGGGCTACAATGTGTGTGTGGTGTGGGCTACAATGTGTGTGGTGTGGGCTACAATGTGTGTGGTGTGGGCTACAATGTGTGTGGTGTGGGCTACAATGTGTGTGGTGTGGGCTACAATGTGTGTGGTGTGGGCTACAATGTGTGATGTAGGCTACAATGTGTGTGGTGTGGGCTACAATGTGTGTGGTGTGGGCTACAATGTGTGTGGTGTGGGCTACAATGTGTGTGGTGTGGGCTACAATGTGTGGTGTGGGCTACAATGTGTGGTGTGTGGGCTACAATGTGTGTGGTGTGGGCTACAATGTGTGGTGTGGGCTACAATGTGTGTGGTGTGGGCTACAATGTGTATGATGTGGGCTACAATGTGTGTGGTGTGGGCTACAATGTGTGTGATGTGGGCTACAATGTGTGTGGTGTGGGCTACAATGTTTGTGGTGAGGGCTACAATGTGTGTGGTGTGGGCTACAATTTGTGTGGTGTGGGCTACAATATGTGTGGTGTGGGCTACAATGTGTGTGGTGTGGGCTACAATGTGTGTGATGTGGGCTACAATGTGTGTGGTGTGGGCTACAATGTGTGTGGTGTGGGCTACAATGTGTGGTGTGGGCTACAATGTGTGTGGTGTGGGCTACAATGTGTGTGGTGTGAGTTAAGATATGTGTGGTGTTGGTTAAGATATGTGTGGTATGGGCTACAATGTGTGTGTGATGTGGGCTACAATGTGTGGTGTGGGCTACAGTGTGTGTGGTGTGTGATAGCCTGTGTTGAACCAGTTTACAGAACTACTGAATGTAAATTCATGTTATACATTGCGCTTGTCTCTGTTTTGTCAAGTTGTACCGAGATTTGACAACTGTTTCCATCAATACTTTGTCCAGAAAGTCGGTGTTGCTGTGTTAATTAGCTGAGTTAAAGACACTTCTAGACGTGTGAGAGACCGAGGCTTGAGTTAAAGACACTTCTAGACGTGTGAGAGACCGAGGCTTGAGTTAAAGACACCTCTAGACGTGTGAGAGACCGAGGCTTGAGTTAAAGACACTTCTAGATGTGTGAGAGACCGAGGCTTGAGTTAAAGACACCTCTAGACGTGTGAGAGACCGAGGCTTGAGTTAAAGACACTTCTAGACGTGTGAGAGACCAAGGCTTGAGTTAAAGACACTTCTAGACGTGTGAGAGACCGAGGCTTGAGTTAAAGACACTTCTAGACGTGTGAGAGACCGAGGCTTGAGTTAAAGACACTTCTAGACGTGTGAGAGACCGAGGCTTGAGTTAAAGACACTTCTAGACGTGTGAGAGACCAAGGCTTGAGTTAAAGACACTTCTAGACGTGTGAGAGACCGAGGCTTGAGTTAAAGACACTTCTAGACGTGTGAGAGACCAAGGCTTGAGTTAAAGACACTTCTAGACGTGTGAGAGACCGAGGCTTGAGTTAAAGACACTTCTAGACGTGTGAGAGACCGAGGCTTGAGTTAAAGACACCTCTAGACGTGTGAGAGACCGAGGCTTGAGTTAAAGACACTTCTAGACGTGTGAGAGACCAAGGCTTGAGTTAAAGACACTTCTAGACGTGTGAGAGACCGAGGCTTGAGTTAAAGACACTTCTAGACGTGTGAGAGACCAAGGCTTGAGTTAAAGACACCTCTAGACGTGTGAGAGACCGAGGCTTGAGTTAAAGACACTTCTAGACGTGTGAGAGACCGAGGCTTGAGTTAAAGACACTTCTAGACGTGTGAGAGACCGAGGCTTGAGTTAAAGACACTTCTAGACGTGTGAGAGACCGAGGCTTGAGTTAAAGACACTTCTAGACGTGTGAGAGACCGAGGCTTGAGTTAAAGACACTTCTAGACGTGTGAGAGACCGAGGCTTGAGTTAAAGACACTTCTAGACGTGTGAGAGACCGAGGCTTGAGTTAAAGACACCTCTAGACGTGTGAGAGACCGAGGCTTGAGTTAAAGACACTTCTAGACGTGTGAGAGACCAAGGCTTGAGTTAAAGACACTTCTAGACGTGTGAGAGACCGAGGCTTGAGTTAAAGACACTTCTAGACGTGTGAGAGACAGAGGCTTGAGTTAAAGACACTTCTAGACGTGTGAGAGACCGAGGCTTGAGTTAAAGACACTTCTAGACGTGTGAGAGACAGAGGCTTGAGTTAAAGACACTTCTAGACGTGTGAGAGACCGAGCCTGGTGCCGAGATGAAAGAGCGCCTGACGATCTTGTTGGCTAATGACGACCGTCTGTCCCCGCAGATCAAATGTTGAAACAACACGCCGGGAGCAAACAATCATATCATAACAGACAGGCTTTTTGACACGTCGCCATACAAGTGGTATCGATGGCATGCAAATGGTATCGATGCCATATGAATGGTATCGATGCGTTCCACATGTCTCTCCTCCCCCCCCCCCTCCCCCGCCTCCTCCATCAAACTTTGGTTTCAAAATGTTAACCTATTTTCAGTCCACCCCCTCCTACACCCACACACCGGTAATTGTTACACATTGTACAGAGGTAACTGTGCTTCTATTAATTGCAGTCACTTCTAACGGCTGTGATTAGAAAGGTGTAATTAGCGAGGAATAAACACTTGAAAGGTTGCAGATGAGGAAACCATGTTGTACTAATCTGACGTCATCAGCGGTCTGCCCTTTAGGGCTGATCTCTACAGGTGAACAGCTACCTGTCTACAGGTGAACAGCTACCTGTCTACAAGTGAACAGCTACCTGTCTACAGGTGAACAGCTACCTGTCTACAGGTGAACAGCTACCTGTCTACAGGTGAACAGCTACCTGTGTACAGGTGAACAGCTACCTGTCTACAGGTGAACAGCAACCTGTCTACAGGTGAACAGCTACCTGTCTACAGGTGAACAGCAACCTGTCTACAGGTGAACAGCTACCTGTCTACAGGTGAACAGCTACCTGTCTACATGCCGGCGCTGAGCGATCCAATGCTACATTTCCAATGTGACAAGCCAGGCTGGGGTTCCCCGTCTGGTGGTCGTCTGCTGGCGGGGAGACGGGTAGGGTCGCTGACCTTGTGCCTGATCTGGCATGGCCCTGATAGTGGTGTCGCTGACGTGATTGTTGGCCCGAGAGCTCAGATCAAAACTCCCAGACATTCAAGTCTGGAGCAGAAAAAAAAAATGGAATCCTGATGATTTTTAGGAAACATGAGATATCGGGCTTAAGTTGGGCGAGAAGATTGGTTTTAGAATTTTAGAGCGACGACAGCCTTGGTGAGCGGGCTTAAGTTGGGCGAGAAGATTGGTTTTAGAATTTTAGAGCGACGACAGCCTTGGTGAGCGAGCTTAAGTAGCGTTATGTTTCTAAAGGAAGCTTTTTGTACACTCGTTAGTACAGTTATGTACACATTTATTGAAGGTGGCTAATGTCGCAATGAGCAGAGTTTTATAACCTCTTTTTTTCTACTTTCTCGTATTCGTAGTATTGTAATCGTGCAAAACAATTCGGAAACTAAACGTCTTACGCCTGCATGAGTCGGAAAAAACGTTTTGCAATATTGTCTGTCTGTGTGTGTGTGTGTGTGTGTGTGTGTGAACGCGATAACTACAGTACTGTCAAAGGAAGATGGACGAAATTTTGTATAAAAATATAACATTAACATCCACCTCGAAGTGTTCTGTCACCTTTTGACCTATAGAATAAAACGGAAATGGTATTACTCTATTTCCGGGTCCTCACAAAATAGTTGCGTACAGTTTCAGTTGAAAGTAGTAAATCGTATCCCCAGGTTTCTGTCTACTTTTGAGCGACTTCCGATAGCCGGTTATGTCACAAACGTATCTACCATTTATGTAATCCGTTTCTTACAGAAGCCCAACTCAGACCTTATTGTTAAACAAGAATATATACGAGAGTTTAGGGGAGCTCACTCTCGCTTTACTTTATTTTTTTGAACCAAAAATTGTTGGTGGCGGCTGGGGTGACACTAGTGACACCCTCCCGCAATGGGTGACACTCGACCTAGTGCCACCACTGGCTACAACCTTTACATATGAGTTTTAAGCCTTGGCATGAAGGAATGGTAAAATACCAAATACAAAACACACTGTTGGCCTACCGGGATTTTTTCCCGGGGGAGAGTCAGTCCACCACAGATTAATGTCATGCTATAAAACCCCGGTACAATATCTATTTAAACAGATATCCTACATCAGTAGTCACCTAAATATTTTACAGGAGTAAGCTCCATTTTCAGACCATGTGAAAAATGACAACGTTACAAACTTTGTCATGAAACTTTGTACAAAGGCCTAGCCAAAGAAATCAGTATTGGTTTTTTAATACACAAGTACTAGTACCATGTACTGTATATGCCATGTAATATACAGGTAAATGCTATAAGTATCAGTAGGCTACTTGAGGTTTCCTGATCTAATGACTTAGGTTTATAGGTCGCTGGGGGGCGCCACAAAGCTGTTTACATAAAAGGCGCCACGCAGCGCGTGCCAGCTATCTACGTTTTTTTCCCCTCGTTTTTTTTTTAAAGATAATTTGAAACAGTGGCGGAACTAGAAAAAAGGGGCTCCCCCGCAAAGAAAAAATTAGGGCCCCCTATATATATATATATATATATATATATATATATATATATATATATATATATATATATATATATATATATATAATCTATATCCTAACTGAGTGATTAAGTCTACTTCATTGCAATAAACAACCATTCTGAGAGAACAAATCAGACAAATTTAGTCCAAACTCATCTTGGGTTAGATATAATCATGGCCACTACGAATACGCTGCTCAAAAATATATAAAGACGTAAGCTTGATTCGTGAATGGTTTCTCGCGTTATGTTTATTTTTTCATTTTTGGCTTTTATAATATCAATTTTGAAAAAATTGATTTTTATAGTTATACCATTGTTTATTACGTCTTATTTAAATAATAATTCAGAGAATCAATTGCTTTTAATATACATAGTACAAAACTATTTAAATGAGCTTCGTGGGCATACCTATTTTAAAGAAGGGCAGTAAGTCATGGAAGTAGTGTGAATGTTTGCCTACCTTTCAAACTATAGCTTTTGTAGATTTTAAAATATTTTTCTACGCAACAATCTCTGCTATAGTAGACCTGTTTTTTTTTTTTTACAAAACCACTTTCAAGATGCATGAAAAACATAATTTTTGAAAAAAAAATTCATTGTTTTTTGGTCGGAACTGGGCCCCTAAACGTCCTGGGCCCCCCCGCATTGCGGGGTCTGGCGGTATGGTAGTTCCGCCCCTGATTTGAAATACGTTTGTTATGAGGTGGTGTGAAAAGTACTGTTATTGATAATTATTTTAAGTCAAGTCAGTCATGCGTCGCCGGGCCTAGAAAATTAGCCGCAAATTTTTCCAACTGTGAAAATAAGTCCCTCATCTAACTGATCCCCGTGTTTCTTCTAGCAGTCAAATGAAAACAATTTATTTTAATACTCAGGGAAATACAAGTAGCACCGCCGGGAAATGAAAACATTTTTTTTTCCACTGACATGAGCTGGATGGTTTGAAAAAAAATTTTTATGTGCGGGCAGGCGTGGAGATGTGCAATAATTTGATGGTGTCTAGTTCTGTTGACTTTCTATGACTGGGTTCCTAATCTCGACTTCTATGGGCGACTGTTGATAGATATCGTTAGGTTAGAGACGGCGTTTCTTTACCTACCCCAGGGGGAGACGACACTTAGCCCGCCCACGTGACAGACTTTCAAAGATGCGCCATCTTGACATAGGGACACACTGGGGTAGCGCTACATTTGTGGGGCCAAAAGTCTGGGTTAAGTTCAAATTTTAATTTTATTATTTGCAGATGTCTGTACCCATTCATTCAGGACAGGTAGGAGCTTGGCGAGTCAGGTTGTAGAAAATAGAATTGTTTTATTTGACTTTTTTTCTTTTGGGGGGGGGGGGGGGGGGGGTAGGGGAGGGGGGGGGGAGGAAATAGACGATGGGTTAATGTATGTATTTTCTAATTTAATGAACATATATTGAAATTATTTTGTCAGGAGGGGGGGGGGGGGGCGTATCTGGTGGAAATGTTGATTATCAACAGACGTAATGTATTTTAAATCTAGAATAATAAGTGATGTAGGCTATCACACACATTACAAGATACAACATCATCCGCCAGACATTTTTCCACCACACACCAAGATACACCATCCATTGGACACCAACATCCACCACACACCACCATCCATTTAACACCACAATCCATCAACCAACATTCACAATATACCAGACACAATACACCAACATCCACCAGACACCAACATCTACAATACACCAACATCCACAATACACCAACATCTACAATACACCAACATCCACAATACACCAACATCCACAATACACCAGACACCAACATCCACCAGCATCAACAATATACCAGACACAATACACCAACATCCACCAGACACCAGCATCCACAATATACCAGACACAATACACCAACATCCACCAGACACCAGCATCCACAATATACCAGACACAATACACCAACATCCACCAGACACCAGCATCCACCAGACACCAGCATCCACAATATACCAGACACAATACACCAACATCCACCAGACACCAGCATCCACCAGACACCAGCATCCACAATATACCAGACACAATACACCAACATCCACCAGACACCAGCATCCACAATATACCAGACACAATACACCAACATCCACCAGACACCAGCATCCACCAGACACCAGCATCCACAATATACCAGACACAATACACCAACATCCACCAGACACCAGCATCCACCAGACACCAGCATCCACAATATACCAGACACAATACACCAACATCCACCAGACACCAGCATCCACCAGCATCCACAATATACCAGACACAATACACCAACATCCACAATACACCAACATCCACAATACACCAGCATCCACAATATACCAGACACAATACACCAACATCCACCAGACACCAAAATCCACCAAACAAAGCACACAAAGCCTAAATAGAAAATGTGCACCCTCCTTTGACATAAAAACATCATATTGCTGTAAAACAACGTTTATTTCTCTTATATCACTGTTATCACAGTCTAGTTACCAGACAAAATAATTTCACACACTCAAATTGTACACAAGCACAGCATCAATTAATTAGCATGAATAAATACATGGAGCTCATAACCTTGCAAAATGACAAGTACATTTGTACTGTAACATCACCTAATAGTGTGCTTGTCGCTGTCCTTCATTGTCAGACTATCTGCTGTTGTTAATGTCAAACTATCTGCTGTTGTTAATGTCAAACTATCTGCTGTTGTTAATGACAATTTATCTGCTGTTGTTAATGTCAAACTATTTGCTGTTGTTAATGTCAAACTATCTGCTGTTGTTAATGTCAAACTATCTGCTGTTGTTAATGTCAAACTATCTGCAGTTGTTAATGTCAAACTATCTGCAGTTGTTAATGTCAGACTATCTGCTGTTGTTAATGTCAAACTATCTGCTGTTGTTAATGTCAAACTATCTGCTGTTGTTAATGACAATTTATCTGCTGTTGTTAATGTCAAACTATCTGCTGTTGTTAATGTCAAACTATCTGCTGTTGTTAATGTCAAACTATCTGCTGTTGTTAATGTCAAACTATCTGCAGTTGTTAATGTCAAACTATCTGCAGTTGTTAATGTCAAACTATCTGCTCTTGTTAATGTCAAACTATCTGCTGTTGTTAATGTCAAACTATCTGCTCTTGTTAATGTCAAACTATCTGCTGTTGTTAATGTCAAACTATCTGCTGTTGTTAATGTCAAACTATCTGCTGTTGTTAATGTCAAACTATCTGCTGTTGTTAATGTCAAACTATCTGTTGTTGTTAATGCTTATCACATAAACATCCCTACAGAAGTATGAACAGTATGGAATGTTCAATAGCACCGTAATTTACTAGACAGTCTAGCTGCTAGCACATTACTTTAGTTACACAACTGGGCAGTTTACAAAGTTACACAATGTAACTAATTAATTAGTTACACAATGTAGCACATTAATTAGTTACACAATGTAGTGAATCAATTAGTTACACATTGTAGCCCATCAATTAGTTACACATTGTAATATTACTTGCTGAAGAAAAACTAAAACACCAATCAACACTGCATGTTGGCCTATACAATTTCAATGACACAAAACTTCAGTTTACATTTTTGTTTCACTTAAAACAACAATCAATTATAATTGAACCTTAATTTAAGGTAATTCAAGACAAAATCCAGTTCTCTACAAGACCACCTTAAGTGAAGGTATTTTAATACAACATCCAGTACGGTTGGGCATAGTGCTGACCACACTATCTCTTTATATTTGTCAAGGAAACAGAAACAAGTAAACTCCACTTGCCCTATAGACCGTCAGGTTTGAAAAGGGAACTTTTCTTTACTACCAGTACTCTACAAGAGTGCCTTAAGAGAAGGTACTGTAATACAACATCCAGTACTCTACAAGACTTACAATCATTTATTCCTGACAAATCATCTTAAAAGTTTGGACCAGAATCTGAAGCAATCAACTCCATGTCAGCACTTTGTTTACTGAGTTTTTCTGTCCATAAAGTTCTTGATCAAATAGAGAGAGGTCTTGTTGGGGTACACACATCAGCCATCAGCTGGGGTAAGATGTTGGGTGATCTCCCACATAAACCAACACGTAAGCCCACACGTAAGCCCACACATAAGCCCCCACATAAACCCACACATAAGCCCACACATAAACCCCCACATAAGCCCCCACATAAGCCCACACATAAACCCCCACATAAGCTCTGTGTAGGAAGTCTATTGATCCCCCACATAAGCCCACACATAAACCCCCACATAAGCCCACACATAAACCCCCACATCAACTCTGTGTAAGAAGTCTATTGATCCCCCATGTAAGCCCACACATAAACCCCCACATAAGCCCACACATAAACCCCCACATAAGCCCACACATAAACCCCCACATAAGCCCACACATAAACCCCCACATAAGCCCACACATAAACCCCCACATAAACCCCCACATAAGCCCACACATAAACCCCCACATAAACCCCCACATCAGCTCTGTGTAGGAAGTCAATTGATCCCCCACATAAGCCCACACATAAACCCCCACATTAGCCCACACATAAGCCCACACATAGGCCCACACATAAACCCACACATAAACTCCCACGTAAACCCCCACATCAGCTCTGGGTAAGAAGTCTATTGATCCCCCTCAGTATAGACGGCATGCTGGTGTTGTTTAGATGCCACCTGTAACAAAAGCAGATTGTGGTCAACAGCAGGTTAGGCCAACAAAGCCAGCAGTCAGGATTATGTTGACCACTGTCAGGATTATGTTGACCACTGTCAGGATTATGTTGACCACTGTCATGTCAGGATTATGTTGACCACTGTCATGTCAGGATTATTTTGTCGGCAAAGCAAGCAGACATATATATATCAGAAAAGTTTTTGACTTACTTGGCCGTATACATTTCTTGATTAGGACTGAGAATCATTGATGCAGAACTGTAAAATTTCAAGTGAACTTACAAAAAAAGTTTTTAAATTGTTTTTAAAATTGTGAAAGAGAGAAGATAACTTAAATCTGAATGTTGGAAAAGCAAAATGTTCTCAGGGTTCTTTAAAACTTACTCAGGGTTCTTTAAAACTTTCTCAGGGTTCTTTAAAACTTACTCAGGGTTCTTTAAAACTTACTCAGGGTTCTTTAAAACTTACTCAGGGTTCTTAAAAAATTACTCAGGTTTCTTTAAAACTTACTCAGGTTTCTTTAAAACTTACTCAGGTTCTTTAAAACTTACTTAGGTTTCTTTAAAACTTACTCAGGATTCTTTAAAACTTACTCAGGTTCTTTAAAACTTACTTAGGTTTCTTTAAAACTTACTCATGATTCTTTAAAACTTACTCAGGATTCTTTAAAACTTACTCAGGTTTCTTTAAAACTTACTCAGGGTTCTTTAAAACTTACTTAGGTTTCTTTAAAACTTACTCAGGATTCTTTAAAACTTACTCAGGATTCTTTAAGATGGAAATAAGAGAGGTTGCCCTGTGCATCAAAAACTCTTTAGTGAAAGGCTTGAGCAGTACCAGGCTTTGTTGTTTGGATATTTTGGTCAGACACAGGATGGCCCTAGGGATGAGGTCATGACTTCTAGAGGCCAACTGAAACATGGCCAACACACATTGCATGGGAGGTGATACATTGGGGGAACATTAAGTTAATTTTGTAATGTTTTATCCGAAACACAAAAATTAGTATCAAATTGTTTAAACTTTAGTTTACTTAACTAACAGAAGAGTATACTGAACTTATGAAAGTGTTTTGAAATAGAAAAACAAAAGATGATTTGCAGTGTTTCAATAGAAATGTACAAATTTAGAGCACTTTACTATTTCATAGCAAGACTTCAATTTAAACATTATCTAATAAGGGAGATAACTGTAAAACAAAATGGGAAAAGTAATAAAACTAAACTAATATAAAAACTTTAAAATAATAACATTTTTTAATGCTATATAAGCAAAAAAATACAACTACTTTCTTTCTAAAGATCTAATGGTAAAAATGTTTGTCAATAAAATGCACTTTTTTATTATTATGCGCAAACCACGCTTTTTTGTAATATTATACTGGATTTTAATATTTTCTACTTATAATAATTAGGAATTTTAAAAGATATTTAAAGGTTTTAGTAACAATCAGTTATATATTAATTGTCTCCATTTCATTTCGTTAATTACGTTAATTAAATCCGTTCCAACATGACTCAAATATTTACTTAAAAACCACACCAGTATCTTTCAATCTATCTCTGAATGACAATTATCTTTCAATCACATCTCTAAATGACAATTATCTTTCAAGCTATCTCTAAATGACAATTATCTTTCAATCTTTAAATCATATCTCTAAATGACAATTATCTGGCTCTTATTAATGTCTGTGGTCAGTTGTCACATATGAAACTACCCAGGTCAGTTGTCACATATGAAACTACCTAGGTCAGTTGTCACATATGACTAAAAGTCATGTGGTCAGTTGTCACAAATGAAACTACCTAGGAACACCTGTCATCTCAGAGGCGTGACATATTGAGGATTGCTCAATCACATTATTTCCCCTGCTGTAATCTTTAAATTCATTTTATTAACTAATTTCATATCTATTCAGATATTCTTGCATTGTCAGGGGAAACCATTTGATGTAGCAAGAATAAAATCTCTGCAATAGAATTGAGTCTAAACTGAGGTACAAGATTTGGCCCCAAACCCACCCATCCAACCACCAACACACAGACACTGTGACCTACATAGCAGCTAGTATATCTTCCAGCTATATGTAAACATTTATAAACTGCCATGCCCTACTATTTCATTAGTGAGTACTGCTACTAAATATTTACAAAACCTCCAGGTGGGAGAATCACCTGACCTTACCTTGGTCAGCTACTAAATATTTACAAAACCTCCAGGTGGGAGAATCACCTGACCTTACCTTGGTCAGCTACTAAATATTTACAAAACCTCCAGGTGGGAGAATCACCTGACCTTACCTTGGTCAGCTACTAAATATTTACAAAACCTCCAGGTGGGAGAATCACCTGACCTTACCTTGGTCAGCTACTAAATATTTACAAAACCTCCAGGTGAGAGAATCACCTGACCTTACCTTGGTCAGCTACTAAATATTTACAAAACCTCCAGGTGGGAGAATCACCTGACCTTACCTTGGTCAGCTACTAAATATTTACAAAACCTCCAGGTGGGAGAATCACCTGACCTTACCTTGGTCAGCTACTAAATATTTACAAAACCTCCAGGTGAGAGAATCACCTGACCTTACCTTGGTCAGCTACTAAATATTTACAAAACCTCCAGGTGGGAGAATCACCTGACCTTACCTTGGTCAGCTACTAAATATTTACAAAACCTCCAGGTGGGAGAATCACCTGACCTTACCTTGGTCAGCTACTAAATATTTACAAAACCTCCAGGTGGGAGAATCACCTGACCTTACCTTGGTCAGCTACTAAATATTTACAAAACCTCCAGGTGAGAGAATCACCTGACCTTACCTTGGTCAGCTACTAAATATTTACAAAACCTCCAGGTGGGAGAATCACCTGACCTTACCTTGGTCAGCTACTAAATATTTACAAAACCTCCAGGTGGGAGAATCACCTGACCTTACCTTGGTCAGCTACTAAATATTTACAAAACCTCCAGGTGGGAGAATCACCTGACCTTACCTTGGTCAGTGCTGACATTAATGTCGATACTATTTTTGGAATGCTGCTGTCATGATCCGGGCTAGTCAGGTGACCCAAAAGTTCATAGGTCACAACTTCCAGGCACTCGTAGTACTTGCCTATGACATCTGAAGTGCAGTCAGGTGTGTGCATGAGTGAGCTGTACTCACCCACTGCGTAGATCTGGAGTGGGAATAGAACACAACCATCACTCACCAGTCAGAAGGTCATTCTTCTTAACTTCACTGAACATAGCTTTTCTCCGTTGAACATTTAAAAAATATTTTGATTGTTAGTCTAGTATTTCTCAGCTTGGAGTAAAAATGGTGTTTGTAAAAAATGGAGTATGTATTGAAAAAAAATGTATTTGTAAAAAATTATGTTTGTAAAAAATGTATAAAAGAAAGTAAAACAAAAAAAAATGTAATAGAGTCCTTGCAAACACGTGACCTAAATCACGTGATACCTACGCCCGCCGCCACAGTGGTGTACATCAGACGTAAACACAATCAGCTGTTTGCCAGCGCTGGACGTGTTCACCAGCGATGGACGTGTTCACCGTATGTAAAGAATCGCGCCCGCGGAAAAATATGTTAAAAAACTTGAACTCTTAGGAATTGAAGATCCTTATACAGTTATTGACAGTTTCGTGGATAATATAAATATGTGGCCGAAATTTCTAAATAAAAATACTGTTAGTAATACCGTTTGCGTTTAGAGTTTAAGTAGACGAAGCTGATCAAATGCAGTAAGAGGTTATCTACTGTAGCAAACGTGAGACCACTTAACTCCTACAAAACCCACACTACAACGGCTAATATAATCCATGGGTAATAACCAATCTGGATAGCATGTTATACAATTTAAGACCCTTATAATCCAGCAGGGAAGTAATCAGACACATTAATACTGACGTTCAACTCTCATAATGGCTGCCCCCACCTGTATCTAGCCCACAATAAAACCAAAGAGGAGTCTGCCCTGCCCTCCCCTGAAAATGTCTCACCTCCGTGATACCCAGCCCCACAGAGATAGTATTTCTTATATAATTTTGACCCTCAGGGCCCAGCAGGGAGAACAAAGGGGAAAGTCCCACTGCTCTCCCCTCAACACTTCTCACCTCGGTGTCATGTTATGTCATTTATAGCACACACGGCTTATCAGGGGAAAGCATTAAGGCATTAAGAATCTTAACTCTGGACAGCTACACACTAGTATACTAGCTACACACTAGGTGCCTACTGTAAACTACTAGACTGTAGGCCCTATGTAGACCTGCAATTGTATCAATTGTAGACTGGGTCCATTGTTATTATTCTAAATCATCTCACTTATAATGTTTCTAGCTTGATTTGTTTCTTTTATAAACAGTGGATTTAAAAAAAAAATTAGCCTAATCATTAACCAAATAATAATAATGTGGTTATTTGTTGTTGGCTGGTATGATCTAGATTGTACTACTAGGCTACAAAAACTTAGTAGACCAATTACTAGATATGAATTTGAATTTAATTAAACTCAGTCCAGTATCAGATACATATTGCTGTAAAAAGACAACAAAGTAATTTAATTTATTAAAGCCTTCTACTACAATAATATCAACTACATGCTTGTATAAAGTTTTTACAATTTAATATAAGTAGCAGATTCTAGATCTAAGTCTAGTCATATAGGCCTAATCTATTTCAATTTCAGAAAATTTCGTTTGCTAAAAAATGATTAGATAATAGAGCGAGATTTTAGATCTTAGAGACAATTAAATGCTTTATTAGGCCTATTATGACTACTTTTGATTTATTATGGGTGTATTTTGAATCGAATGTAGATCTAAAGTAATTAAATTTAAGTAAAGAAGTAGATTCTAGATTCTATGTCTACCCAGCGGAGCCAGGTATTAGGCCTACTATTAGATCTTATTATTCTTATTAGCCTATTACTTTTGACTTTGTCTTTTACTATTAGTATTTGTGAAGGTCGAGCATATTTGTTTTATTAATAGTTATCTTTTATAATTAAAATGAAGTTTATTATTTTACTGTCCTTACATGAAACAAAGTATCGAGAACTGCATTTGATCAGATTCGGCTACTTTAACTCTAAACGCAAACAGTATTACTAACAGTATTTTTATTTAGAAATTTTGTCCACATATTTATTTATACGAAACTGTCAATAACAGTATAAGGATCTTCAATTCCTAAGAGTTCAAGTTTTTTAACGTATTTTTCCTTTTCCGCGGGTGCGGTTCTTTACATACGGTGAACACGTCCAACGCTGGTGAACACGTCCAGCGCTGGCGAACAGCTGATTGTGTTTACGTCTTGTGTACACCACTGTGGCGGCGGGCGTAGGTATCACGAACGGACGTGACGTCATATGAAAGAACTCTATAGCTGCCAGTGTGTAAGGTGGGTAAACAACTCACTCACCAGATTAGCATAAATGTCAAGCCGACCTGCCAAGTTGGCTGTAGTGTGAAGGAACTCTGCCATCTCACACTGCTGGTGTACCACTATCTCTGGGAACTTTCCACACAGCTCAACCAACTCCTCCGCAAATATCCTAAACACAAGGGGCATCTTAACATTCTAGACACATGGGGCATCTTAACATTCTAGACACATGGGGCATCTTAACATTCTAGACACAAGGGGCATCTTAACATTCTAGACACATGGGGCATCTTAACATTCTAGACACAAGGGGCATCTTAACATTCTAGACACATGGGGCATCTTAACATTCTAGACACATGGGGCATCTTAACATTCTAGACACATGGGGCATCTTAACATTCTAGACACATGGGGCATCTTAACATTCTAGACACCATGGGTATCTTAACACTTTAGACACAATGGGCATTTTAACACTTTAAACACAATAAGTATTTTAACACTGTAGACACAATGGGCATTTTAACAGTCTAGACACAATGGATACTTTAATATTCTGTTGGGCAAATATCCTAGAAATAATGTGTATTTTAACATTCTATTTAAAATATTTGGTTTTTTTATCATCAAATTTTTTAAAACAATGCCTACCACAAAAAATATACATTATTTACAATTTTTAATTTTTAATTTAATAATTTAATTTTGTAAGAATTACGTAATTTTTTTTCTTTTGACCTATTGAACTTGTAAAAAGTGAAAAGAGAGAAAGCTTGTGAAACAGGTGAAACAACTGCATGTATCTCACCTGTGTACATCCTCTATCAGCTCAGGTATGCTGTAAATGATTCCAGATCTCTCAAGAATAACAGGAATCAAAAGTCCAATGAATGCTGGGTCTTCACTGGTCTGGACAGATTTAAACCAAATTCTGTAGAAACATGCACAGTGAGTTAAATAGTTAGGCTCTCTTAATTAATTTTATTCTAGTACATTTTAACCCATTTATTGCCACATCTAGAATGATTCAAACCTATTCCTTGCCAGTTTTTAAATGTTTAACCCATACATTGCCATATCTAAAATGTTTAACCCATATATTACTAGCTTTAGAATACAGAATGTAGAGTGTTTAACCCCTACATTACCAGATCTAGAATACAGAATATAGAATGTTTTACCCATAAATTACCAGCTCTAGAATACAGAATGTTTTACCTGAGTAATATGGGGACCAGCTGACTGCAGACCATGACACGCGTGCTGCCCTGACAGTCTTTTAGTACAGAGTGTAGACTTGACAGTCTGGTATAGAATGGACAAGTTAGTGTAGACTTGACAGTCTGGTATAGATTGGACAAGTTAGTGTAGACTTGACAGTCTGGTATAGAATGGACAAGTTAGTGTAGACTTGACAGTCTGGTATAGAATGGACAAGTTAGTGTAGACTTGACAGTCTGGTATAGATTGGACAAGTTAGTGTAGACTTGACAGTCTGGTATAGATTGGACAAGTTAGTGTAGACTTGACAGTCTGGTATAGATTGGACAAGTTAGTGTAGACTTGACAGTCTGGTATAGATTGGACAAGTTAGTGTAGACTTGACAGTCTGGTATAGAATGGACAAGTTAGTGTAGACTTGACAGTCTGGTATAGATTGGACAAGTTAGTGTAGACTTGACAGTCTGGTATAGATTGGACAAGTTAGTGTAGACTTGACAGTCTGGTATAGAATGGACAAGTTAGTGTAGACTTGACAGTCTGGTATAGATTGGACAACTTAGTGTAGACTTGACAGTCTGGTACAGATTGGACAAGTTAGTGTAGACTTGACAGTCTGGTACAGATTGGACAAGTTAGTGTAGACTTGACAGTCTGGTATAGATTGGACAAGTTAGTGTAGACTTGACAGTCTGGTACGAATTGGACAAGTTAGTGTAGACTTGACAGTCTGGTATAGATTGGACAACTTAGTGTAGACTTGACAGTCTGGTACAGATTGGACAAGTTAGTGTAGACTTGACAGTCTGGTACAGATTGGACAAGTTAGTGTAGACTTGACAGTCTGGTATAGATTGGACAAGTTAGTGTAGACTTGACAGTCTGGTACAAATTGGACAAGTTAGTGTAGACTTGACAGTCTGGTACAAATTGGACAAGTTAGTGTAGACTTGACAGTCTGGTATAGAGTGTAGACTTGACAGTCTGGTACAGATTGGACAAGTTAGTGTAGACTTGACAGTCTGGTATAGAGTGTAGACTTGACAGTCTTTAAGTACAGGGTGTAGACTTGACAGTCTGGTACAGATTGGACAAGTTAGTGTAGACTTGACAGTCTGGTAGAGATTGGACAAGTTAGTGTAGACTTGACAGTCTTTAAGTACAGGGTGTAGACTTGACAGTCTGGTACAGATTGGACAAGTTAGTGTAGACTTGACAGTCTGGTAGAGATTGGACAAGTTAGTGTAGACTTGACAGTCTTTAAGTACAGGGTGTAGACTTAACAGTCTGGTAGAGATTGGACAAGTTAGTGTAGACTTGACAGTCTGGTAGAGATTGGACAAGTTAGTGTAGACTTGACAGTCTTTAAGTACAGGGTGTAGACTTGACAGTCTGGTATATCAAGGATTAGGTAGAGGGCCCTGTATCAGGGATGGGGTAGAGGGCCCTGTATCAGGGATGGGGTAGAGGGCCCTGTATCAGGGATGGGGTAGAGGGCCCTGTATCAGGGATGGGGTAGAGGGCCCTGTATCAGGGATGGGGTAGAGGGCCCTGTATCAGGGATGGGGTAGAGGGCCCTGTATCAGGGATGGGGTAGAGGGCCCTGTATCAGGGATGGGGTAGAGGGTCCTGCATCAGGGATGGGGTAGAGGGCCCTGTATCAGGGATGGGGTAGAGGGTCCTGCATCAGGGATGGGGTAGAGGGCCCTGTATCAGGGATGGGGTAGAGGGCCCTGCATCAGGGATGGGGTAGAGGGCCCTGCATCACAGATAGGGTAGTGGACTTTGTCCATGATACCATTTGTCCTAAATATACCTTTTGTCTGTGAGATTATTTTTCCTTGAGATTATTTGTCTGTGAGATATTTTGACTGGGATATTTTGTCAGAGATCATTTTTCCTGAGAACATTTGTCATGGAACCATAAGACAACAGAGACATGAGACACACCTGTCAATGGTATCACCTTGACCACTCTCACTGCGCGTGATGTAATTAAACAAAGGCCTAAACCGTGGACTGTTAAAGGCATCAACAGAATTACTTGGCTCAACATCAATTGGGGTTGTGGATGGCTCCAGCTTTTTCACTTTCTCCATCACTTCTAAGGCTGCTGTCATGCAGGGTAGGTCTAGCAGTAAGTGAAATATCTGGGGACAAAAGGTCCAGTAGTAAGTGAAATATCTGGGAACAAAAGGTCCAGTAATAAATGAAATATTTGGGGACAAAAGGTCAGTAGTAAGTGAAATATCTGGGGACAAAAGGTCCAGTAGTAAGTGAAATATCTGGGGACAAAAGGTCCAGCAGTACATGAAATATCTGGGGAAAAAAGGTCCAGCAGTAAGTGAAATATCTGGGAACAAAAGGTCCAGTAATAAATGAAATATCTGGGGACAAAAGGTCAGTAGTAAGTGAAATATCTGGGGACAAAAGGTCCAGTAATAAATGAAATATTTGGGGACAAAAGGTCAGTAGTAAGTGAAATATCTGGGGACAAAAGGTCCAGTAGTAAGTGAAATATCTGGGGACAAAAGGTCCAGCAGTACATGAAATATCTGGGGAAAAAAGGTCCAGCAGTAAGTGAAATATCTGGGAACAAAAGGTCCAGTAATAAATGAAATATCTGGGGACAAAAGGTCCAGCAGTACATGAAATATCTGGGGACAAAAGGTCCAGTAGTAAGTGAAATATCTGGGGACAAAAGGTCCAGCAGTACATGAAATATCTGGGGAAAAAAGGTCCAGCAGTAAGTGAAATATCTGGGAACAAAAGGTCCAGTAATAAATGAAATATCTGGGGACAAAAGGTCCAGCAGTACATGAAATATCTGGGGACAAAAGGTCCAGTAGTAAGTGAAATATCTGGGGACAAAAGGTCCAGCAGTACATGAAATATCTGGGGAAAAAAGGTCCAGTAGTAAGTGAAATATCTGGGGACAAAAGGTCCAGCAGTACATGAAATATCTGGGGAAAAAAGGTCCAGTAGTAAGTGAAATATCTGGGGACAAAAGGTCTAGTAGTAAGTGAAATATCTGGGAACAAAAGGTCCAGTAATAAATGAAATATCTGGGGAAAAAAGGTCCAGCAGTACATGAAATATCTGGGGAAAAAAGGTCCTGTAGTAAGTGAAATATCTGGGGACAAAAGGTCTAGTAGTAAGTTAAATATCTGGGAACAAAAGGTCCAGTAATAAATGAAATATCTGGGGAAAAAAGGTCCAGCAGTACATGAAATATCTGGGGACAAAAGGTCCAGTAGTAAGTGAAATATCTGGGGACAAAAGGTCCAGCAGTAAGTGAAATATCTGGGGAAAAAAGGTCCAGTAGTAAGTGAAATATCTGGGGACAAAAGGTCCAGCAGTACATGAAATATCTGGGGAAAAAAGGTCCAGTAGTAAGTGAAATATCTGGGGACAAAAGGTCTAGTAGTAAGTGAAATATCTGGGAACAAAAGGTCCAGTAATAAATGAAATATCTGGGGAAAAAAGGTCCAGCAGTACATGAAATATCTGGGGAAAAAAGGTCCTGTAGTAAGTGAAATATCTGGGGACAAAAGGTCTAGTAGTAAGTGAAATATCTGGGAACAAAAGGTCCAGTAATAAATGAAATATCTGGGGAAAAAAGGTCCAGCAGTACATGAAATATCTGGGGACAAAAGGTCCAGTAGTAAGTGAAATATCTGGGGACAAAAGGTCCAGTAGTAAGTGAAATATCTGAGGACTGTAAACAAGCTGATTTGAGTTTATATAAACTGACAGCCAAAGAATTTGATGTATACTGACAGATATAGTAACAGCCGCCTGTGACTATGAAGTGCGCCTATTGTTAGAAGAAAATCTATTTTTAGAACAAAACATGAGTGTATGTAAACAATGGTAAAAAAAAAAAACTAACCTCGATGGAGGTGTCCCAGTTCATCATTGCAGGCAGGATCATTGTAAACTCATTCATAAAAAGTCTTGGGTGCCATGCCAAGATCTGTGCCAAAAATAAAGTGCCGGTTCATACAAAGATGTTTTTCTAATCACAGCCAATGTACCTGGGTGTTTTTGGCCCATCAACATTCAGACTGCATGTGTCATCCGAACAACCTTGAGTTTAATTTCCCCCACCCCCACATGTCATATGCATATCATTATCATCTCACATGTCATATACATCTCACGTACTCAACACAAGGCTCTACTGATGTAATACAGGTAGATGTAGGAACTTACTGTAGACACTCTAAAATGCTTTTGAACACACACAAAATGGAAAGAAAATCTAGTCATATTCTTATATTGTTGCAGACCTTTATATAATGAAAAGTACAATTACTTTCTAAATTCACAACATCATAAAAGTTAAAAAACTGGTCCCAGTTCTTGGGATATTTCACACCTAGTTAATATCAAATTTGTAAACAAAAACAATGAATTCACCTAAAAGCACTGACTGAACTAGATGTTTTTTTTAAACCAAGGAACTCCTCTAAAAGCACTGATTGAACTGATTCAAAGAACAGATGTATTAGGAGGAGGTAAAAGCTTCAGTGTTTACTGTATTTGTTTATCAAATGATTGTTTCCTTCAGGCAGTTTATGCCCAGGTTTGGCTGTCAGAACCTCACATGCACCTCCATTGTATTTAACTGATGCACAGTAAAAAGGGAAACATTTTTAGAAATTGTAAATACACTTATAAAACTAGTTTATGTAAGAGGGGATAGAGCTCACTTTAATATGGGCCCCGGGCAACTAAGGGTACGGGGTGTGTCCATATGCACATATCTGACAGAACAGTTACATAAATCATCACAACTGTTTGTCTCCTAAGGAATTAGTCTGTGTGTGACTGGTATTTGGAGGCGTGGATAAGATATTCTGTGTTCTTGGGTGGTGACACAAAGGTTTAGTGACCACTGTGTTGTATATTGACCATATGATGGTGACACAAAGATTTAGTGACCACTGTGTTGTATATTGACCATAGGATGGTGACACAAAGGTTTAGTGACCATAGGATGGTGACACAAAGGTTTAGTGACCATAGGATGGTGACACAAAGGTTTAGTGACCACTGTGTTGTATATTGACCATATGATGGTGACACAAAGATTTAGTGACCACTGTGTTGTATATTGACCATAGGATGGTGACACAAAGGTTTAGTGACCATAGGATGGTGACACAAAGGTTTAGTAACCACTGTGTTGTATTTTGGCCATAGGATGGTGACACAAAGGTTTAGTGACCATAGGATGGTGACACAAAGATTTAGTAACCACTGTGTTGTATTTTGGCCATAGGATGGTGACACAAAGGTTTAGTGACCATAGGTTGGTAACACAATGGTTTAGTGACCACTGTGTTTTATATTGGCCATAGGATGGTGACACAAAGGTTTAGTGACCATAGGATGGTAACACAATGGTTTAGTGACCACTGTGTTGTATATTGACCATAGGATGGTGACACAAAGGTTTAGTGACCATGGGATGGTGACACAAAGGTTTAGTGACCATAGGATGGTGACACAAAGGTTTAGTGACCATAGGATGGTGACACAAAGGTTAAGTGACCATAGGATGGTGACACAAAGGTTTAGTGACCATAGGATGGTGACACAAAGGTTTAGTGACCATAGGATGGTGACACAAAGGTTAAGTGACCATAGGATGGTGACACAAAGGTTTAGTGACCACTGTGTTGTATATAGGATGGTGACACAAAGGTTTAGTGACCACTGTGTTGTATATAGGATGGTGACACAAAGGTTTAGTGACCATAGGATGGTGACACAAAGGTTTAGTGACCATAGGATGGTGACACAAAGGTTAAGTGACCATAGGATGGTGACACAAAGGTTAAGTGACCATAGGATGGTGACACAAAGGTTTAGTGACCATAGGTTGGTGACACAAAGGTTTAGTGACCATAGGATGGTGACACAAAGGTTTAGTGACCACTGTGTTGTATATTGGCCATAAGATGGTGACACAAAGGTTTAGTGACCATAGGATGGTGACACAAAGGTTAAGTGACCATAGGATGGTGACACAAAGGTTTAATGATCATAGGTTGGTGACACAATGGTTTAGTGACCATAGGATGGTGACACAAAGGTTTAGTGACCACTGTGTTGTATATTGGCCATAAGATGGTGACACAAAGGTTTAGTGACCACTGTGTTGTATATAGGATGGTGACACAAAGGTTTAGTGACCACTGTGTTGTATATTGGATGGTGACACAAAGGTTTAGTGACCACTGTGTTGTATATAGGATGGTGACACAAAGGTTTAGTGACCACTGTGTTGTATATTGGATGGTGACACAAAGGTTTAGTGACCACTGTGTTGTATATAGGATGGTGACACAAAGGTTTAGTGACCACTGTGTTGTATATTGGATGGTGACACAAAGGTTTAGTGACCACTTTGTTGTATATAGGATGGTGACACAAAGGTTTAGTGACCACTGTGTTGTATATTGGATGGTGACACAAAGGTTAAGTGACCACTGTGTTGTATATAGGATGGTGACACAAAGGTTTAGTGACCACTGTGTTGTATATTGGATGGTGACACAAAGATTTAGTGACCACTGTGTTGTATATAGGATGGTGACACAAAGGTTTAGTGACCACTGTGTTGTATATTGGATGGTGACACAAAAGTTTAGTGACCACTGTGTTGTATATTGGATGGTGACACAAAGGTTTAGTGACCACTGTGTTGTATATTGGATGGTGACACAAAGGTTTAGTGACCACTGTGTTGTATATTGGATGGTGACACAAAGGTTTAGTGACCACTGTGTTGTATATAGGATGGTGACACAAAGGTTTAGTGACCACTGTGTTGTATATTGGCCATAAGATGGTGACACAAAGGTTTAGTGACCATTGTGTTGTATATAGGATGGTGACACAAAGGTTTAGTGACCACTGTGTTGTATATTGGATGGTGACACAAAGGTTTAGTGACCACTGTGTTGTATATAGGATGGTGACACAAAGGTTTAGTGACCACTGTGTTGTATATTGGCCATAAGATGGTGACACAAAGGTTTAGTGACCACTGTGTTGTATATAGGATGGTGACACAAAGGTTTAGTGACCACTGTGTTGTATATTGGCCATTAAAGCTTTCCAAATGTTCCTTTAACCTTAGGTTGTTTTTTTTTTTTAAAAAGCAGTTGAATGAAAAAAAAAAGACTAGAGTTTATAATATCCAGGGGTGCCACTCATTTTCTAAGTGAATCCTGAAAATGAATCCCAAAATTTTACCAATCCTGAAACTAAAATTTGAAATTTTTGAAACCCTGAAACTTAATTTCGCGCAGAATTTCAAAATAAAATGGACTATTATTTCATTATTTTTTGAGACATTTGATTCATATTATGTTCAATTTACATTCCTTTAAAATGGATTTATTTTCTTTGTAACAAGCTTGAAATAAAAATTAATCTTTAAAGGATTGTGCTTACAACAAAATTAGTTTACAATGTTAGTCCCACCCATCTCTAGGCCTACCCCATAATGTGCTATTGTAGACCCCCCCCCCCCTCCCAGCCAGCTTTTATAACATTACTGTATTTAATTTTTGAGAACTTCCTAGCTTGATTTAAAGTGTGTAGTCAGCCAATTGCTAACCTCTATGTCTTGTTATTGAATAATAAGCGCACTATATGCAGACCCCTAATAAGATTGTCACTGTATTAAAATACAGGGTTGACTTACTGTAGCTATTCAAGGCTTTAATTATTAACAGCCACAACAAAAACCTAAAACCCTGTTTTCCCAATCAACCACCAATGGGGTCATCCATAAATGATCTCACGCTTTTTGACGATTATTACCTCCCACCTCCCCTCGGTCACATATCTGTCACAAAAAGCCAGACCCCGCCCTCTAAAATGACGTCACACCTCAGCCTACACCCCCCCCCACCCCTAAAAATTGCAGTCGAATTTTTCTTAAAATACGATATTTTCCAAAAATCTTGTCTGACCTCTGTCAACATAGAGTATTTTAATCAATTCCTATTACACTTTATTGAAACAATATTCTAAAACGCGAAATAACGGCTGAAATTCGTTTTCTAACATAGCTTTTGGATAATGCAAAAGTGTGATGTCACACCATCTGAACCTCTCCCCCTCATGACAAAATTACGAACCCCCCTCCCCTTACGAGTGTGACGTCATTTATGAACGACCCCACTATTGATATACATGATGACGTGAAGAAATATTGTGGGTTTTAAGTCCATATCGCGGAATAACAGAATTAAGTTAATTTTAAAAATAATTTTAGAAGTAACTACGCTAGTAATACTCATGTCAGAGATGTAGCCGCCCGACTAAGTGAAAAGCTGATTTTTTTTTACAAGCGGTTGGGAGGGGGCAGTGATAGCGGCTATTTTCTCAGACACGGTACTTCAAGGTTTTTTAAACATTTCAATGACGTTTTACCAAAGTAAAAAAAAAAACAATTAGATGTAGACCCTGCTAGATTGTGTAACTAAATTATAGCAGGCCTACATATTTTGTTTAATGATATAAAACGATGCAGTTCTAGTTTTTTTTCTTGAATCTAGAAGTAGGCCCTTATTAAAAATAACCACGTTAAAATTAAACAGCGCTTGTACTTGTAGAACTGCCTTGACCGAGAGACACGACTCAGACTGTGCTTGCGTGGTCTCGTGACGTAGGTCTTACGGTCAGCGCGACCTTGAAGAAGCGGGTAAGAGGTGGTAAAAATACATAAAATAGTCCTTCAAATAGTTTTTTTCTTTTCTTTTGGTAATACCAAATACAAAAAAAAATGATTTTTTTTTTGATCGGAGCAAAATCTTTCGGTTTCTTTTTTTTTTTAAAGACCATCGGCGATGCTAGTGAGCTTGATCTAGTACTTGTAGGCTTTAGTTGTTTTTATTACACAGCCTAGCGGTATCCCATTGATGACATCACGTAAATAATGCGAGTTTTACCCCCAACCCATATCGTCATAAATAGCCAGACAACCACACCACGAATGACATCAAAAAGTTTCGTCTACAGCCTCACCCATCTGATACAGCTGATTTTTATTTGGTCCTTGGCGCACGCGTGAGATTGTTGCTGACGTCATTTACTATTCATTTTTTTCGGAAAAGGCCATTAGCGGGAGTGTTGACGATAAAAACGATTTTTACAATGCCAAAATTTTCAAGCTTAAAACGATCTAAATTTTTTTAAAAATGCAAACCCGGAAATTTTCAAACTCAAATCTTGCGAATCCGGAAAGGGAAAAAAATATGATTCTCGAATCCGGAAATCCGGGATATCCCGGAAAAGTGGCACCCCTGAATATCTCTACAGGACTCTTTGCTTGTATGGTAATGTCCATCTGGCTCATGGTATAAGACAATTTTAGCTCAATAAACTAATTGATGAATGAAAGCATTAACTATCTATGCTACTATGAATTCAATGTTTTAATATTGATAAAATAACAAATGTTCATGTCTCAACTTTACAGTGTGAAAAAAGCAATTTTAAAGTTGCTGTATGATGAACAAGTTTAAAGTTGCTGTATCATGAACAAGTTTAAAGTTGCTGTATGATGAACAAGTTTAAAATTGCTGTATGATGAACAAGTTTAAAGTTGCTGTATGATGAACAAGTTTAAAGTTGCTGTATGATGAACAAGTTTAAAGTTGCTGTATGATGAACAAGTTTAAAGTTGCTGTATGATGAACAAGTTTAAAGTTGCTGTATGATGAACAAGTTTAAAGTTGCTGTATGATGAACAAGTTTAAAGTTGCTGTATGATGAACAAGTTTAAAGTTGCTGTATGATGAACAAGTTTAAAGTGCTGTATGATGAACTAGTTTAAAGTTGCTGTATGATGAACAAGTTTAAAGTTGCTGTATGATGAACAAGTTTAAAGTTGCTGTATGATGAACAAGTTTAAAGTGCTGTATGATGAACAAGTTTAAAGTTGCTGTATGATGAACAAGTTTAAAGTTGCTGTATGATGAACAAGTTTAAAGTTGCTGTATGATGAACAAGTTTAAAGTTGCTGTATGATGAACAAGTTTAAAGTGCTGTATGATGAACAAGTTTAAAGTTGCTGTATGATGTTTCTATGCTGGAAGTAAAGGTTTGTACAAGTATATGACAAAAGTTACCTTAAACAAATTAGGAAAGAAAGCTGTGAGTATATTAGTTGTGTCAGCCAGCTCAGATAGGTTGGAGTAGAGAAACTCTACTGCATCGTACACCAGACCTTGGTCCTTGAACTGGGCCGAGATGATCGTGGAAAAAAAGTGGCGAAATGTCTCACGAGGGTCATGGACAACAGTGGAACCTGTGGACAATAAGATGGACATTTTCATCATTTAGTGCTGGACAATAAGATGGACATTTACATCATTTAGTGCTGGACAACAGGATGGACATTTACATCATCTAGTGCTGGACAATATGGTGGACATTTACATCATTTAGTGCTGGACAATAAGATGGACATTTACATCATTTAGTGCTGGACAACAGGATGGACATTTACATCATCTAGTGCTGGACAATAAGGTAAACATTTACATCATTTAGTGCTGGACAATAAGGTAAACATTTACATCATTTAGTGCTGGACAACAGGATGGACATTTACATCATTTAGTGCTGGACAATATGATGGACATTTACATCATCTAGTGCTGGACAATAAGGTAAACATTTACATCATTTAGTGCTGGACAATAAGATGGACATTTACATCATTTAGTGCTGGACAACAGGATGGACATATACATCATTTAGTGCTGGACAATAAGATGGACATTTACATCATCTAGTGCTGGACAATAAGGTAAACATTTACATCATTTAGTGCTGGACAATAAGATGGACATTTACATCATTTAGTGCTGGACAACAGGATGGACATTTACATCATCTAGTGCTGGACAATAAGGTAAACATTTACATCATTTAGTGCTGGACAATAAGGTAGACATTTACATCATTTAGTGCTGGAAAACAAGATGGACATTTACATCATTTAGTGCTGGACAATAAGATGGACATTTACATCATTTAGTGCTGGACAATAAGGTAAACATTTACATCATTTAGTGCTGGACAATAAGGTAGACATTTACATCATTTAGTGCTGGAAAACAAGATGGACATTTACATCATTTAGTCCTGGACAATAAGATGGACATTTACATCATTTAGTGCTGGACAATAAGGTAAACATTTACATAATTTAGTGCTGGACAATAAGGTAGACATTTACATCATTTAGTGCTGGAAAACAAGATGGACATTTACATCATCTAGTGCTGGACAATAAGGTAAACATTTACATCATTTAGTGCTGGACAATAAGATGGACATTTACATCATTTAGTCCTAGACAATAAGGTAAACATTTACATCATTTAGTGTTGGACAACAGGATGGACATATACATCATTTAGTGCAGGACAATAAGATGGACATTTACATCATCTAGTGCTGGACAATAAGGTAAACATTTACATCATTTAGTGCTGGAAAACAAGATGGACATTTACATCATCTAGTCCTAGACAATAAGATGGACATTTACATCATTTAGTGCTGGACAATAGGATGGACATTTTCATCATTTAGTCCTAGACAATAAGTTGGACATTTACATCATTTAGTGCTGGACAACAAGATGGACATTTACCTATGCCCAACACTTAAGGAAGCAAGAGAATATTTAACATCTTACTTTAAAAATTGTGAACAAGCAATTAATAATGGATCAATGTTTAATTAATTGAACAAAATGAACCCTTAAAAGTTACTATAATAGACAATTATGTATGCTTATTTTAATTTTAAAGTTAAAATAGCATTATGGGTAGATTTATCATACCTATATTTCAATGAATTTAAAATGTTTTTTTTTACTAAAAATCAAATTGCTTACTGTGGTGAAAATAAAATTTTAAGATATAAATGAGAGCAGGGGAGGGGAGACAATCCTGGATTAGCCGTGAGTTGAGCCTCTTTAACTCCTGGAACACATGAGCCGTTTGACCTTTGTCTAAAGTACAGACCATGTCTAAAACTTGGACAGCCTCTATTAGACACTGGAACAGAAAACATGAACATGTACTTCAAACCCTGAGAACAAAAACTCAGCATAACAGATGAAGCTAATGCTGTAAGGATTTAATACTCAAGTGGAAAAACATGAAACCTTAAATTTCAACAACAAGTTTTGTTTTAACACATCTTAAACTGAAGTTTTATATTCTTTGATTATATATCAGTATACAGTAGTTTAAAAATTAAAATTCCATTAAATTATGTCACCTTTTTTTAAATGTCTTTGTGTCACACATTTTTTGCCATCTGGTCAAAGTATTACCATTCAATAAAATGTTTTGTTATTAAAATGATCTGACAACTTAAGAAAAATTTTTTCACAGAAAAAAAAACTTACTGCAGCTTGAAGCTCTACGTCTGACTGGACTTTGGCCTCTGATGGAAAGAGAAAAAAACATTTCTTTACACTAAATTTTGTTTCACTAGCAATATGTCAACTATAGTTTTAGGATGGTTTATATTGTTCCACGATATCAACTTGTTAGAATCTTGATATTAAATATTTGTATTTGGTACTTAAAAACTTAACCAAGTCAAACATGGTGAATTGTCCCTCAAACCATTCAAGGTAGTTTACATTATTTTCCACTCAATGGAATAAAACTGGATATACAAAACAGGCCATATGTCTGCCAGGTGGGTGCAAATCAGGTGTCTATAGGCGGCCAGGTGCCCAGAATTTTTAAAGGCATTTTTCTTGGGGGGGGGGGGGGAGGAGGCACTTGAAACTTCCAGTAGGAGAGGGAAAGGCAACAATGGTTGAAGTATACATTTTCTATATCAATTTAATTTTGTTTTTCTATTTTGTTCTGTGAGGGTGAGGAGGATACAGCCCACCTGCAGAGATGCTTAAAGAAACACAGCAGGTGTCTATTGACCAGGTGTCTATAGACCAGGTATCTAGACACCAGGTGCCTACAGAACAGGTGTCTATAGACCAGGTGCCTATAAACTAAGTGTCTATTGGCCACATGTGCATAGACTAGATGTCTACAGACCAGGTGTACATAAATGAAGTGTCTATAGACCAGGTCCCTGTATACCATATGTCTCTCTACATGGGCCACATATCTATAGACTAGGTGTCTATAGACCAGGTCCCTGTATACCATATGTCTCTCTACATGGGCCACATATCTATAGACTAGGTGTCTATTGACCAGGTCACTGTATACCACATGTCTCTCTACATGGGCCACATATCTATAGACTAGGTGTCTATTGACCAGGTCCCTGTATACCACATATCTAGTCACATGTCTAGCCACATGGACCAAATATCTAGCCATGTGGACCACATCTCTCCCCACTTGAACCACATCTCTCACCACATGGACCACATATCTAGCCACGTGGACCACATCTCTCCCCACGTGGACCACATATCTAGCCACGTAGACCACATCTCTCCCCACGTGGACCACATATCTAGCCACATGGACCACATCTCTCCCCACTTGGACCACATCTCTCACCACCTGGACCACATGTCTAGCCACTTGGACCACATATCTCTAGCCACTAGGACCACATGTCTAGCCACATGGACCACATATCTAGCCACTAGGACCACATATCTAGCCACTAGGACCACATGTCTAGCCACATGGACCACATATCTAGCCACTAGGACCACATATCTAGCCACTTGGACCACATATCTAGCCACATGTACCACATATCTAGCCACATGGACCACATATCTAGCCACTAGGACCACATATCTAGCCACTTGGACCACATATCTAGCCACTAGGACCACATGTCTAGCCACATGGACCACATATCTAGCCACTAGGACCACATATCTAGCCACTTGGACCACATATCTAGCCACATGGACCACATATCTAGCCACATGGACCACATATCTAGCCACTTGGACCACATCTCTCACCACATGGACCACATGTCTAGCCACATGGACCACATATCTAGCCACTAGGACCACATATCTAGCCACTAGGACCACATATCTAGCCACTAGGACCACATATCTAGCCACATGGACCACATATCTAGCCACATGGACCACATATCTAGCCACATGGACCACATATCTAGCCACTAGGACCACATATCTAGCCACTTGGACCACATATCTAGCCACATGGACCACATATCTAGCCACATGGACCACATATCTAGCCACATGGACCACATATCTAGCCACATGGACCACATATCTAGCCACATGGACCACATATCTAGCCACATGGACCACATATCTAGCCACATGGACCACATATCTAGCCACTAGGACCACATATCTAGCCACATGGACCACATATCTAGCCACTAGGACCACATATCTAGCCACATGGACCACATATCTAGCCACATGGACCACATATCTAGCCACATGGACCACATATCTAGCCACATGGACCACATATCTAGCCACTAGGACCACATATCTAGCCACATGGACCACATATCTAGCCACATGGACCACATATCTAGCCACTAGGACCACATATCTAGCCACTAGGACCACATGTCTAGCCACATGGACCACATGTCTAGCCACTTGGACCACATATCTAGCCACTAGGACCACATGTCTAGTCACTCACTTCTCTCACTCTGCTCCAGCACCCTGAGACAGTAGTCCACAGACTTGGGAACCAGAGCACCAACCACCTTCTGTATGATGACCTCAGTGTCTGGGCTCACACAGCTGGTCTCTGATACATCAGCCAGGCTGGAACTCACTCCCAGAATCCACTTGTACAAGCAGGAAAAGCTAAAGACATTGAGAAGCTGGTCCTCTGTGTAATATTGACCTATGAGAGAGTGAAAGACATTGAGAAGTTGGTCCTTTGTGTAATATTGACCTATGAGAGAGTGAAAGACATTGAGAAGCTGATCCTTTGTGTAATATTGAC
Organism: Physella acuta; assembly: GCF_028476545.2. Lineage (NCBI taxonomy): Eukaryota > Metazoa > Mollusca > Gastropoda > Physidae > Physella > Physella acuta. The sequence continues at coordinate 903,688 of NW_026731775.1, read as the reverse complement.
CTATGAGAGAGACAGTGAAAGACATTGAGAAGTTGGTCCTCTGTGTAATATTGACGTATGAGAGAGTGAAAGACATTGAGAAGTTAGTCCTTTGTATAATAGGTCAATATCTTTGTATAATAGGTCAATATTACAATGTCTTTCACTCTCTCATAGGTCAATATTACACAGAGGACCAACTTCTCAATGTCTTTCACTCTCTCATAGGTCAATATGAGAGAGTGAAAGACATTGAGAAGTTAGTCCTTTGTATAATATTGACCTATGAGAGAGTGAAAGACATTGAGAAGTTGGTCCTCTGTGTAATATTGACCTATGAGAGAGTGAAAGATTGAGAAGTTGGTCCTTTGTGTAATATTGACCTATGAGAGAGACAGTGAAAGACATTGAGAAGTTGGTCCTTTGTGTAATATTGACCTATGAGAGAGTGAAAGACATTGAGAAGTTGGTCCTTTGTGTAATATTGACCTATGAGAGAGACAGTGAAAGACATTGAGAAGCTGGTCCTTTGTGTAATATTGACCTATGAGAGAGTGAAAGACATTGAGAAGCTGGTCCTTTGTGTAATATTGACCTATGAAGGTTACTGTAAGTTACACGACAAAACAAATATCCTAGAAAAGTTTTTTCAAGGCAAACCTTTTAACTTTAAATAATCTTGATAGCAGGGTGCAATCAATCAGCCACTGACCTAAACTTAGCACAGTAAAAATGTTGGTGTTGGCTGTTCCATCTATTTCAGTCACGCTGTTCTCTTCATCTTTCCTAAATGGGTTCAATGTCCTGGGGTTTGGGGCCTGACACAGACTGGCAGAGCTGAGCCATTGGGACAGTTTTTTACTTGTGTCAGCTAAAACACCAGTCTGTACTGACTTGCCGTGAGCATAGGAAACTAGTGTCATCAGAAACAGACCAGATTTTTGTTTTTCAAAGTCTTGAGACTGCAGCCATCTGAAACAAGAGAAATGAAAGGAGGGGCTCATAACTCTTCTTACAAAAAAATTTTTTATTTTGCAGTTTCTAAAAAGTACAATCTTTAGTAGTAGATGGAGAAAATGGCAAATCAAACATTGGTTACTTTGATATAATCTTTAATAAATTGTATTATACATTTTAAATTACAAATAAAGGAACTTGAAAAGTTTTAAATTTGTAAATAAGAATTTTACTTATAACAAAGCAGAAAAGGCTAATGTTCAATGAGCACTTACTTGACAATGTCAGGTAATGAATTAAATATGCACTGAGAATGTATATCCTAAAATAAAAATATATTACAATTTACAATTATAAACATAATCCATATCTAAGTTGGACATATTAAATAATTTGAGAATTATTTAAGAAATTAAGATGATGAAAGTACACTTACTTGTAACAAGCTAAGGGTACCTAATTTAACATTAGTTTCTTCAAGACTGAAATTACAATGTAGACCATCAATTGGATTGTCCATGGGAAGTAACTCTGAAATGACCATCTGACAGAGCTGACATTTTGATCCTGTCCCTTGTCCTTTATGTTGGTTAGTTGTGCTCACAATATGAAGCATACTTTTTATCAGACTTGGTGGGATGCTGGTTGAAGGATATATAGTCTCTATTAAATGTATTGGCAAGTATATTTGAAAAACATTTTTTAAATGGGTAAACCTTTTGTTTTGGAAGAATCTACTATTTTATTTTTTATTCAATTTAAAAAAAAATGTCCACATTCATTAACTCTAACCACATTTATTAAATCATTCATCATTCACTAATAATTTCCTACTACCTCCTTTAACCTTAAGAACTCCCAGCCCCCACTATTCCAAAATATTTGAGTCACATGACTTCAAAATTAATGATACTAGAAATTATTCCAATTAATATTTACAGATAGCAACAAATAAGATAATACATGTATTGTTGAACAACAAATATTTTCTATTGCAGCATGAAGTCTCAATGTGGTCTGGGAGTCTGACTTTCATTTGAACATTCTCAACAATAACACTGCACTATAATTGTGCTTTGCACCCAGAACATAAATATAGCACCCAGAAAACAAGAGAATATTACTGTACCATGGCTCTGCGTTTATTTCTGATGCTTGTAAAATTATAAAGAGCTGCCTCAAAAGACTGGAGGCTTCAGATGACTTGTCTGGTTGGGTCAGTAACTCACTGATGGTTGTACATAAATTATCAATTTCTTCTTGAGTGGCTTCTCTATAAAAGTTTAGTTATTTTTCATTAAGATTTGTACAAAAGAGTTAATGAGAGAATATAAATTAGGTGACTTTTAAAATTCTTTTAACTGATAATACTGATTTGACCTAGGCAACTTTAAAGTAATAGGCTAAGAAACTAATAAATTAAATATAGAGTACACAACGCCTAACTTCTTAGGTTTTTTAGTGTTTAAAGTTTAATGTTAATAAACCGGGAGTGATCTCCCCTAAACATTCTCAAATATTCTTATATGACATTATCGGGGATGGCAACTCGGGATATAGACATGATTCTTAATCCATTTTTAATTACTTAAACTTCTTTTAAACTTTAGTAAAATGACTAAAAATTAATGAAGCTGTGTGGTCGAGTGGATATGTAGTGGCTGTCGTGCCAGATGTTGCTGGTTCAGGTCATCAAATGCCTTCATACCTTTTGCATTCATTATTTTATCCAAATATTTTGCCATTATCCATGAAAGGGTTACTTTCCTAAATTGTTATTCGGTTCTTACATGATTGCAGGCATATTTGTAGAAAAAAAGACAAGTCCCTTAGATTTTTTGCTAAGAGAAAAATACCTTGGGACAATTGAGATGGAAATTTGCATAAAAACTGATTAAAAAGGACCTGATATTTATTCTATGTGAATTTTAAAAGGTAATTGACAGTTGAAAAGCAATGTGAACACACATTAAACTGATGCATAATTAATATTATTTTTTTTTTTTAAATTACTATTATGCGCTAATTAATTTAGTTTAGATTTAGAGTGCCTAATTGATCCTCTATGTTACAGATCTAAGGAATGAATCTGATCTAAGGAATGAATCTAAAGTAAACTTAAACCATACTATTTTTTCTTATAAAATATAAAACAGAAAATAAATCGCTCTGCTCTCCTATGCCTCACTCTCCAGTCACAATAAATGCTTTTGTTATTGTAAGATATTATTCCCAGTTGTATTTTGCATGAAATAATAGCCGACTGGGAATAGACATGACGTTGGTCTTAAGTCTTAAAGCAGTTCAAGTTAGGAACATCATTTAGATCTATAATTAATAATAAGTTTTTAGTTTTAGGACTTTAAGTTTACCTATTCGCTCAACTCAGCCTATTTAATCATTTATCGTTTAATTTGACAATATAATCTAAGTCAATGCAACAAGCCCGCAGGTTGGTTGAGGCCAGTAGGGGGAACGTTCTGACCAGGATTCAAGATGATTCAAATATCGTCCCTAGATTTAGACTAGTCTAGTACTCTAGTCTAGAGTAACAGTTACAGGACAGTCAGTTACAATACAGATCAAGTTGACGGATGATCGAGAATAGGTTTCTTTCATTATGAAAACATTCAAAACAAATAAATAAAAATAAAATAATCATTCGGTCTCATTTCTAGATAATAGATCTAGAATCTAGATCTCAGATCTAGATCTAGAGATCTAGATCTAGAATATTCTAGAATCTTGTAATCTATCGTTTTGGGTACGTAAAATCGCCCGCGGCTATTAATGTACGAAAACGTTACCTCATTGTCAAGGCTTTAATAGAAGTGTATTGTGATATGTTTGTGTCAAATATTATAGATAAATGATTAATAAACCTAGATCAATGGCTAAATATATCAATATAGGCCAGAATTTAACTTTAAACAGCAGTGTCTGCGAGCAAGATTTCCTATATATTACTATATAAACAGCAGCCATTTGTAAAATAGAATGGCTTCCCCCTGAATCTCGCTATAAGTTTATAAAAATAAAACTTAAACAAGATGGCTGCTATAGTAAATGAGCATGGTTGCATCTGTTGTGAACATCGCTAGTCTTCATTTATTACTGAAAAGTTTTAATTCAATTGTTTAAAAATAGGTACATAAATGAAACAAGGAAACATTTTTGAATTTTTTAAAACATAAATCCTCATCAACATGTGAAATAGGCCTAATTATTAAAATTTAAGGAGTCACCTGTTTTTCACATTACAAGTCGCGGGCGATTTTACGTACCCAAAACGATAGATTACATAGAATCTACATCTAGAATTTTATAATGATTTATTTTATTTAGGCTATTTTTTTACTACAGAAGAAAAGTCAAAGAAGATTGTTCAGTATCGATAACTCTAGACTATAACTATAAGTCTATAGAATAGAGAGTATAGGCCCATTATCTAGCTAGATCTATGTTAATTTAGACAACTTGTTGAATCTAATGATAAGGTTTCGTAAATAAGTAGGCTTAATTCAATAATTCAATAATTCGTTGACTCACTTAGCCTTTTTCAATGTAGATTCGGCTAACTGAGGAGTCGCCATGTTCTCGTCATGAGATTGACCTTTAACCTTTGACTTTTAAACCATAACAAGTATGTCGTAATTTTCAATGTAATTTTTAAAGACACAAGGGGAAATAATTCAGTTAGTGATTATCTAAATTTGCAGTTTCAAACAGAGTTAACGTTCATGTCTAATTTGTTTGCAGTAAGAAATCAGTTTCTGACGTTCACAAACATACGCACATACAGAGGCCTAGCGAGGGGGGGGGGGGGGGGGGGGGGGCGGGAGGTCCGGACCGCACCGGGTGACACCATTTAGTGGGGGGGGGGGGGGGGGTGACACAAGGCAAAAAATAGCAAAATTTATAGAGACAAACTTGAGGGGGGGGGGTGCAAATCGAAAGTTTGATGGGGGGGGGGGTGCAAATCGAAAACTTGAGGGGGGGTCCAAAGTGCCATTAAGTGCCGCACCGGGTGACACCCGACCTCGCTACGCCACTGCCCTCATACACACGCAAACATATATATATATATATATATATATATATATATATATATATATATATATATATATATATAGTGTGACGGTGTGTGATGAGGGGGGGGGGGGAGTTTCAGACTGTTTGACGTCACACTTTTGCTTTATAAAAAAGCAATGTTAGAAAACGAATTTTAGCCGTTATTTCGCGTTTTAGAAAACTGTTTTAATAAATTGGAATTGATTAAAATACTCTATGTTAACAGAGTTCAGGCAAGATTTTGGAAAAATATCGTATTTTAAGAAAAATTCAACTGCAATTTTGAATAGGGGGGGGGGGGGTTGTAAGCTGAGGTGTGACGTCATTTTAAGGGGGGTCTGACTTTTTGTGACGATATGTGACGGAGTGGAGGGGGGAGGTAAAAATCGTCCAAAAAAAGCGTGACGTCCTTTATGGATGACCCCTAATATAAAACACAAATAACATGCTTATCTGGCATAATAAGACACAACAAAATGTTTTTTAATCTCAGACATCATAAGGCTCATCCCCACGGTAATGCGTATACTCAAAGCCAGTCTCCAGTATACACATTCAGCTTGCTATATGATTCAGTAGCTACCTCTTATAGTTTTTATAGAAGGTTTGGTTGCTCTTCACTCACACACGAGTATTTTAATAATCGGTCGATTTCGATGCTTACATTTTTGTTGAACTATTTATGCGTCTGCTAAAGCGTCTACATTTTCAATCAGACATGTAAGCGCTCAAGCAGGCCTATCAATTACATTGATTTATAGGCTTACACGTTACTCAAGATTGGACATGCTTGCTTGCGCACATGCAGGTTATAAATAGACATTCATTCGGATTAGAAAATTAGAAAATGTACTGCTAAACAATAGTAGCGAATTTATTTATTTTTTATTTTTATTTTATTTTTTTATGCTTCGATTTAAAATTTTGAAGTGATGTAGACCTATTAAATTTCTATTAAATCGCTAACATTTCATAAGGGTTTCGATTATTCTCAGGACTTTATTGAACGCTTTGGTTTGAAACTATATCGCACACATACCAAAATAGCTGGATTCATATGCTAATCTTAAGAGACTGGACTGAGACGTAGCGACCCGGGGCGAACTATCAACGTTGCGTCCCTCATTTATAGTTATTTACGTTGGCAAAACATGGGGGGGGGGGGGGGGGAGGGGAGGGTTACCAGTCACTGTCCCTCAGAGGGTTTTATGTTGGTATTACAACTGATGTGGAAATCAGTTATTAAATAAGCCTGTCAAGCCAAATAACTATTTTCTTAACTCAGATTGTGTATAAGTATAATTAAGCAGTGCAGCTCACAATGAGCTTTTTAAAAGAAAATATAAAAAAATTCCCTACCCCATTCGGCGCCCCCCCCCCCCCCCACCCGCCCTCCCTTAGCTACGTCTCTGCCATTTGAAGAATGAATGCCAATTATAGTTAAGATGGATAGACTTGGGAGCCATGGTATAACTTTTGGAAGGGGATATTTAAATAGTCTTCCGGGCGGTAGGGAGAGTCAATAAAACATAGACACTGTCAATAAAATTTAGCCAATACCAAGAAAACTTAGACACTGTCAATAAAACTTAGACACTGACAATAAAACACCGACACTGTCAATAAAATATAGACACTGTCAATAAAACATGGAAACTGTCAATAAAAGGTAGACACGGTTAAAAATACAATGTATCAAACATAGGCAAGGTAAATTTTTTGTAATCGATACCGTCAATCAGTGTTTCTTCCAGACTTTTTCTCAAGGGGGGGGGGGGGGACGGGACTAAAGTTTCCGGGGACGGGGGGGGTGGGGACGGGGGACGGACATTGTTAAAAGTATATATGCCTGGAAGAAACTCTGCCGTCAATAAAATGTTAACATTGGCAATAAAAAAAAGACACGATCACTAAGTCATGGACACTTTAAACAATGACAAGTCAATCAAACATAGACACATCCGGTAAAACATGGACAGCATTAAGTCATAGACTATAAGAATAGAAACACAGTCAAACAATCTAAGACACGGTGATTGAAACATGTAGGAAGTCAATAATACCCAAACAATGTCATTGACACGGGCAATACAAATACTAACCTAGATAGACATGCAGTCAACAAACAGAATACATCCGGGAGTTTGTTTCAACTGTTGGCGGCCATATTTGATGTATTTTTATTGACCCCGGCCTGACAGAGCAGGAATCGAATTTGTATGATTTTATTTTAAAGTTCCCTGAAATTCTCGAGCCACATCTGACCCCGTTTCTCGGGGGGGGGGGGGGTATCTTCATTTCTGAATCCTTTAATGAATTTTTTTTTAAAACTAATCAAATACACATGAAAACAAATAAAACATCTTATAATTTAAATTGGGTCCGGGATTCATTTGCATGGAACTCGGGATTTTATTGCATTAAGCAAAAAATAATTACTTTATTTGTGCTAAATTTTGTCTAGAGGAATTAAAGGATTAGATGAAATTTCTGCTTCAAAGGCCTTATATATATTGTAGTGATATTTTAATTCTAGACACACTAGTCTAGTCTAAGTGATGTAGTTATCTTTGAACTCTAGACACACTAGTCTAGTCTAAGTGATGTAGTTAACTTTGAACACTAGACACACTAGTCTAGTCTAAATGTTTTAGTTATCTTTGAACTCTAGACACACTTGTCTAAGTGATGTAGTTTTCTTTGAACTCTAGACACACTAGTCTAGTCTAAGTGATGTAGTTATCTTTGAACTCTAGACACACTAGTCTAGTCTAAGTGATGTAGTTATCTTTGAACTCTAGACACACTAGTCTAAGTGATGTAGTTATCTTTGAACTCTAGACACACTAGTCTAAGTGATGTAGTTATCTTTGAACTCTAGACACACTAGTCTAAGTGATGTAGTTATCTTTGAACCCTAGACACACTAGTCAAGTAAATATGAAGATTATCGGCCAATTGAAAGTCAGCCCGTGTCTCAGTGGGTATCAGGACTCAAGACATTTTAAAAGAGTCATTTTTTTAGATCTGAAATGAAAATAATTATCTGAGCAATTCTTCAAAGTTTACCAGCTAATTCTATTACATTAGTGGCGCTATCGATTATTAAATGGGGTTCATTGTATGGTGTATTGTGGCAGACATTCCATTCCGTCGGTTTTTGGTGAGCATTTTTAAATCTGTTCACACTCCGACAAAATAAATGGTGTCAGGTTTGACTAGCCCGAGTCACGTGACGAAAATTATGGTAGAGATTAGTCCAAATGTACACCATCTGTTGGCTGGACCTGATGAGTGAGGCTATAATTCACTCAAAAATCGATTGGCTACTATTTGCTTCAAAGGTCATTTTCATTTCGGTCACGATCCGGCGGTTATCTTTCCTGTTTCCGTTCTGGCTCAGGCTAGCACTATTTGTAGCAATAACATTACCACGGCAATCACTATTTGTAGCAATAACATTACCACAGCTAGCTTCATTTGTAGCAATAACATTACCACAGCTAGCACCATTTGTAGCAATAACATTACCACAGCTAGCACCATTTGTAGAAATAACATTACCACAGCTAGCACCATTTGTAGCAATAACATTACCACAGCTAGCACCATTTGTAGCAATAACATTACCACAGCTAGCACTATTTGTAGCAATAACATTATCACAACTAGCACTATTTGTAGCAATAACAATACCACCGCTAGCCGTTTTTTTTTTGTAGCAATAACAGTATCACAGCCAGCCGTTTTTTTGTAGCAATATTACCACAGGTAGCCGTGTTCTGTGACAAAAATATTGCCGTATATTAATCGATCATCATACGCAGCGTGATTATACGTATAGTGATTGTGAATAATTATCCTTGCCGTATATTATGCGACCATTATAAACAGCTCCTAATAGAGATAGTAGTGCAGTATATGTCAGAGGCGTAGCGACCCTTCCCGGCGCCCGGGGACAAACTTTTCGATTTGCACCCCCCCCCCCTCAAACTTCCGATTTGCACCCCCCTCAAGATTTCGATTTCCCCCCCCCCCCCTCCTCAAACTTTCGATTTCCACCCCCCTCAACCTTTCAATTTATTTTTCCAACCCATTTTGGCGCCCCCTAAGGTCGGCGCCCGGGGACATATGTCCCCCCCCCCCGCCCCCCCCCCTCGCTACGCTACTGCTTGCCGTATATTATGTAACCATTATATCCAGCTTCTTATAAATGTTGTCAATACTGGTTAGACCAGGATTGCTGTTTTCTACATTGGATGGCACAAAACGTTACTCCAAAAGCCACACTGAGTTAGTCTTGCCATAGGGACCTTGTATAAATTTAGCTTAATATAAGATAAACAAATGCCTTTGGTATGTAGACATTTTTTTTAAATTTAAAAAACATCTTATTTGTGTTTTTAAGCCCACATTACGGCTTCTTCCTAATTACCGCATGTTACCTCATATGCTGGCCCTTACCTAATTAATATACTTAAGCAAACAACGTAGCTCCCTATTGATGCTACTTTAGAATTATATGGTCATATAAAACGAATTAGTATCGTCAGCAAATATGGAACCTTGTGAAACCCACATGAAGAATAATATGCAGGCAGTAGTGCACCTTGTCTAGTGGTGATATTTCTTTTACCAACAAAGTCTGGTCATGATGTTGTATTTACCACCACAGTCTGTTGATGAAGTTATTTTTACTACCAAAAATCTGTTGTTTTGTATCGCCAAAGTCGCGCTCTGTAATTTTTATTTACCACTAGTCTGTTGATTATCTTTTGTTTACCACTAGTCTGTTGATTATCTTTTGTTTACCATTAGGCTGTTGAGAATCTTTTTTTCACCAGTCTGTTGATTTGTTTTTTATTTACCACCAGTCTGTTGAGAATCTTATACTTACCCCACCAGTCTGTTCATATTTTATTTACTCACAAAGTGTCAAGATATATTTTTGTGTGTCTTTTATTGACCAATGTATTTTGACTTTTATTACCACGGAAATCAGTTGTCCGTCTCTCGAATGTGTCTCCAATATAAACTAATCAACAGCCGCATGTAACAAGACATTAACAACCTGTACCAGCAGCCGCATGTAACAAGACATTAACAACCTGTAACATCGAACGTGTAGGGTTTATGTTCAACATAGATCTGCAACATAATTCGGACTTTGAAATCTACCGAATTAACAGTATCACTTCTGATTAAAATATTTCATCAGAATATGCGGGTCATGCTCCAATGGTTGAGCATTTATGTTGAGACTTGAAATAAATTACAGCTGTAATGATAAGGTACTGTGTTTTTTGTAAAACGTTATACTTGAGCCTGTCGTGAAGCTGTGTACTGTGGTCGCCCTTTGTTTGTGTTCACAACAGCTGTTTGCTGGTGAAAGGGAGAGCAGCCACCTAGGGCTGCAATTATTTATGAGCCTGAGTTGTCAAGGATAGAGTTATCTAACTTTCAATCATTTTATTCTCGTTTTATTACAAAAGTGGATCAGCCATTTTGTTAACGCATCATTTTACCAATAATTTTGTTATATTAATTTACAGAAAATTTTTCACTCGTAGCCCTCTCAATATGTGTGTGCTTTGCAGATATATGTATACTTGTGAGGCAATGTGTGTATACATGTGTGTGTGTATGGTGACAATGTGTTTGTGTATGGGAATGAGACTGTGTATAGACAGTATTTACGTCTGTGTAGTGGATTTTTTGTCGATATGTTGTTGACCAACAAGGTGTGTAGATTATTGTATGTCTATGTGTGTAGTGTATTGTGTGTCTAGTTTTGTAAGTGACTGTATGTCTATGTATGTAGTGGGCGGTGTGTCTATGTGTGTAGTGGACTGTGAGTCTAGTTTTGTAAGTGAACATGTCTATGTGTAGGATGAAATATATTTCTAAGTATGTGAGCCGTATACCGAGGTGTGTAGGTGACTGTATTTAAGTATTAATATGTTTGCGTACTGTTGAATGTGTCTTTATAATTATTTACTTGCGATAATAATTATGAAATGTTTGTGTGTATATGATAATTGAGTGTCTGAGTGTTAGACCAATATCTTGGGACTGAAGTAACCACAGACCAGCGTGCTGGGACTGAAGTAACCACAGACCAGCGTGCTGGGACTGAAGTAACCACAGTGTGCAGGGACTGAAGTAACCACAGTGTGCTGGGACTGAAGTAACCACAGTGTGCTGGGACTGAAGTAACCACAGACCAATGTGCTGGGACTGAAGTAACCACAGTGTGCTGGGACTGAAGTAACCACAGACCAGTGTGCTGGGACTGAAGTAACCACAGACCAGTGTGCTGGGACTGAAGTAACCACAGACCAGTGTGCTGTGACTGAAGTAACCACAGTGTGTTGGGACTGAAGTAACCACAGACCAGCGTGCTGGGACTGAAGTAACCACAGACCAGTGTGCTGGACTGAAGTAACCACAGTGTGCTGGGACTGAAGTAACCACAGACCAGTGTGCTGTGACTGAAGTAACCACAGACCAGTGTGCTGTGACTGAAGTAACCACAGACCAGTGTGCTGTGACTGAAGTAACCACAGTGTGCTGGGACTGAAGTAACCACAGACCAGCGTGCTGGGACTGAAGTAACCACAGTGTGCTGGGACTGAAGTAACCACAGACCAGTGTGCTGGGACTGAAGTAACCACAGTGTGCTGTGACTGAAGTAACCACAGACCAGTGTGCTGGGACTGAAGTAACCACAGACCAGTGTGCTGTGACTGAAGTAACCACAGTGTGCTGGGACTGAAGTAACCACAGACCAGCGTGCTGGGACTGAAGTAACCACAGACCAGCGTGCTGGGACTGAAGTAACCACAGACCAGCGTGCTGGGACTGAAGTAACCACAGTGTGCTGGGACTGAAGTAACCACAGTGTGCTGGGACTGAAGTAACCACAGTGTGCTGGGACTGAAGTAACCACAGACCAGTGTGCTGGGACTGAAGTAACCACAGACCAGTGTGCTGGGACTGAAGTAACCACAGACCAGTGTGCTGGGACTGAAGTAACCACAGTGTGCTGGGACTGAAGTAACCACAGACCAGCGTGCTGGGACTGAAGTAACCACAGACCAGCGTGCTGGGACTGAAGTAACCACAGACCAGTGTGCTGGGACTGAAGTAACCACAGTGTGCTGGGACTGAAGTAACCACAGACCAATGTGCTGGGACTGAAGTAACCACAGTGTGCTGGGACTGAAGTAACCACAGACCAGCGTGCTGGGACTGAAGTAACCACAGACCAGCGTGCTGGGACTAAAGTAACCACAGACCAGTGTGCTGGGACTGAAGTAACCACAGACCAGTGTGCTGGGACTGAAGTAACCACAGACCAGCGTGCTGGGACTGAAGTAACCACAGACCAGCGTGCTGGGACTGAAGTAACCACAGTGTGCTGGGACTGAAGTAACCACAGACCAGCGTGCTGGGACTGAAGTAACCACAGTGTGCTGGGACTGAAGTAACCACAGTGTGCTGGGACTGAAGTAACCACAGACCAGTGTGCTGGGACTGAAGTAACCACAGTGTGCTGGGACTGAAGTAACCACAGACCAGTGTGCTGGGACTGAAGTAACCACAGACCAGCGTGCTGGGACTGAAGTAACCACAGTGTGCTGGGACTAAAGTAACCACAGTGTGCTGGGACTGAAGTAACCACAGACCAGCGTGCTGGGACTGAAGTAACCACAGTGTGCTGGGACTGAAGTAACCACAGACCAGCGTGCTGGTACTGAAGTAACCACAGTGTGCTGGGACTGAAGTAACCACAGACCAGCGTGCTGGGACTGAAGTAACCACAGACCAGTGTGCTGGGACTGAAGTAACCACAGACCAGTGTGCTGTGACTGAAGTAACCACAGTGTGCTGGGACTGAAGTAACCACAGACCAGTGTGCTGGGACTGAAGTAACCACAGTGTGCTGGGACTGAAGTAACCACAGACCAGTGTGCTGGGACTGAAGTAACCACAGTGTGCTGGGACTGAAGTAACCACAGTGTGCTGGGACTGAAGTAACCACAGTGTGCTGGGACTGAAGTAACCACAGACCAGTGTGCTGGGACTGAAGTAACCACAGTGTGCTGGGACTGAAGTAACCACAGACCAGCGTGCTGGGACTGAAGTAACCACAGACCAGTGTGCTGGGACTGAAGTAACCACAGACCAGTGTGCTGTGACTGAAGTAACCACAGTGTGCTGGGACTGAAGTAACCACAGACCAGTGTGCTGGGACTGAAGTAACCACAGTGTGCTGGGACTGAAGTAACCACAGTGTGCTGGGACTGAAGTAACCACAGTGTGCTGGGACTGAAGTAACCACAGTGTGCTGGGACTGAAGTAACCACAGACCAGTGTGCTGGGACTGAAGTAACCACAGTGTGCTGGGACTGAAGTAACCACAGACCAGCGTGCTGGGACTGAAGTAACCACAGACCAGTGTGCTGGGACTGAAGTAACCACAGACCAGTGTGCTGTGACTGAAGTAACCACAGTGTGCTGGGACTGAAGTAACCACAGACCAGTGTGCTGGGACTGAAGTAACCACAGCGTGCTGGGACTGAAGTAACCACAGTGTGCTGGGACTGAAGTAACCACAGACCAGTGTGCTGGGACTGAAGTAACCACAGACCAGTGTGCTGGGACTGAAGTAACCACAGACCAGTGTGCTGGGACTGAAGTAACCACAGACCAATGTGCTGGGACTAAAGTAACCACAGACCAGTGTGCTGGGACTGAAGTAACCACAGACCAGTGTGCTGGGACTGAAGTAACCACAGACCAGTGTGCTGAGACTGAAGTAACCACAGACCAGTGTGCTGGGATTGAAGTAACCACAGACCAGTGTGCTGTGACTGAAGTAACCACAGTGTGCTGGGACTGAAGTAACCACAGACCAGTGTGCTGGGACTGAAGTAACCACAGTGTGCTGGGACTGAAGTAACCACAGTGTGCTGGGACTGAAGTAACCACAGTGTGCTGGGATTGAAGTAACCACAGACCAGCGTGCTGGGACTGAAGTAACCACAGTGTGCTGGGACTGAAGTAACCACAGACCAGCGTGCTGGGACTGAAGTAACCACAGACCAGTGTGCTGGGACTGAAGTAACCACAGACCAGCGTGCTGTGACTGAAGTAACCACAGTGTGCTGGGGCTGAAGTAACCACAGTGTGCTGGGACTGAAGTAACCACAGTGTGCTGGGACTAAAGTAACCACAGTGTGCTGGGACTAAAGTAACCACAGTGTGCTGGGACTAAAGTAACCACAGACCAGTGTGCTGGGACTGAAGTAACCACAGTGTGCTGGGACTGAAGTAACCACAGACCAGTGTGCTGGGACTGAAGTAACCACAGACCAGTGTGCTGAGACTGAAGTAACCACAGACCAGTGTGCTGGGACTGAAGTAACCACAGTGTGCTGGGACTAAAGTAACCACAGACCAGCGTGCTGGGACTGAAGTAACCACAGTGTGCTGGGACTGAAGTAACCACAGTGTGCTGGGACTGAAGTAACCACAGACCAGCGTGCTGGGACTGAAGTAACCACAGACCAGTGTGCTGGGACTGAAGTAACCACAGACCAGTGTGCTGGGACTGAAGTAACCACAGACCAGTGTGCTGTGACTGAAGTAACCACAGTGTGCTGGGACTGAAGTAACCACAGACCAGCGTGCTGGGACTGAAGTAACCACAGTGTGCTGGGACTGAAGTAACCACAGACCAGTGTGCTGGGACTGAAGTAACCACAGACCAGTGTGCTGGGACTGAAGTAACCACAGACCAGCGTGCTGGGACTGAAGTAACCACAGACCAGTGTGCTGGGACTGAAGTAACCACAGACCAGTGTGCTGTGACTGAAGTAACCACAGTGTGCTGGGACTGAAGTAACCACAGACCAGTGTGCTGGGATTGAAGTAACCACAGACCAGCGTGCTGGGACTGAAGTAACCACAGTGTGCTGGGACTGAAGTAACCACAGTGTGCTGGGACTGAAGTAACCACAGACCAGCGTGCTGGGACTGAAGTAACCACAGTGTGCTGGGACTGAAGTAACCACAGACCAGCGTGCTGGGACTGAAGTAACCACAGACCAGTGTGCTGGGACTGAAGTAACCACAGACCAGTGTGCTGTGACTGAAGTAACCACAGTGTGCTGGGACTGAAGTAACCACAGACCAGCGTGCTGGGACTGAAGTAACCACAGTGTGCTGGGACTGAAGTAACCACAGACCAGTGTGCTGGGACTGAAGTAACCACAGACCAGTGTGCTGTGACTGAAGTAACCACAGTGTGCTGGGACTGAAGTAACCACAGACCAGTGTGCTGGGACTGAAGTAACCACAGACCAGTGTGCTGTGACTGAAGTAACCACAGTGTGCTGGGACTGAAGTAACCACAGACCAGCGTGCTGGGACTGAAGTAACCACAGTGTGCTGGGACTGAAGTAACCACAGACCAGCGTGCTGGGACTGAAGTAACCACAGACCAGTGTGCTGTGACTGAAGTAACCACAGTGTGCTGGGACTGAAGTAACCACAGACCAGTGTGCTGGGACTGAAGTAACCACTGACCAGTGTGCTGGGACTGAAGTAACCACAGACCAGTGTGCTGGGACTGAAGTAACCACAGACCAGTGTGCTGGGACTGAAGTAACCACAGTGTGCTGGGACTGAAGTAACCACAGACCAGTGTGCTGGGACTGAAGTAACCACAGACCTGTGTGCTGGGACTGAAGTAACCACAGACCAGTGTGCTGGGACTGAAGTAACCACAGACCAGCGTGCTGGGACTGAAGTAACCACAGACCAGCGTGCTGGGACTGAAGTAACCACAGACCAGTGTGCTGGGACTGAAGTAACCACAGACCAGTGTGCTGGGACTGAAGTAACCACAGTGTGCTGGGACTGAAGTAACCACAGACCAGCGTGCTGGGACTGAAGTAACCACAGACCAGTGTGCTGGGACTGAAGTAACCACAGACCAGTGTGCTGGGACTGAAGTAACCACAGTGTGCTGGGACTGAAGTAACCACAGACCAGCGTGCTGGGACTGAAGTAACCACAGACCAGCGTGCTGGGACTGAAGTAACCACAGACCAGCGTGCTGGGACTGAAGTAACCACAGACCAGCGTGCTGGGACTGAAGTAACCACAGACCAGTGTGCTGGGACTGAAGTAACCACAGACCAGTGTGCTGGGACTGAAGTAACCACAGACCAGTGTGCTGGGACTGAAGTAACCACAGTGTGCTGGGACTGAAGTAACCACAGACCAGTGTGCTGGGATTGAAGTAACCACAGACCAGTGTGCTGGGACTGAAGTAACCACAGACCAGTGTGCTGTGACTGAAGTAACCACAGTGTGCTGGGACTGAAGTAACCACAGACCAGCGTGCTGGGACTGAAGTAACCACAGTGTGCTGTGACTGAAGTAACCACAGACCAGTGTGCTGGGACTAAAGTAACCACAGACCAGTGTGCTGGGACTGAAGTAACCACAGACCAGTGTGCTGGGACTGAAGTAACCACAGACCAGTGTGCTGGGACTGAAGTAACCACAGTGTGCTGGGACTGAAGTAACCACAGACCAGTGTGCTGGGATTGAAGTAACCACAGACCAGTGTGCTGTGACTGAAGTAACCACAGTGTGCTGGGACTGAAGTAACCACAGTGTGCTGGGACTGAAGTAACCACAGACCAGTGTGCTGGGACTGAAGTAACCACAGACCAGTGTGCTGGGACTGAAGTAGCCACAGACCAGTGTGCTGGGACTGAAGTAACCACAGTGTGCTGGGACTGAAGTAACCACAGACCAGTGTGCTGGGATTGAAGTAACCACAGACCAGTGTGCTGTGACTGAAGTAACCACAGTGTGCTGGGACTGAAGTAACCACAGTGTGCTGGGACTGAAGTAACCACAGACCAGTGTGCTGGGACTGAAGTAACCACAGACCAGTGTGCTGGGACTGAAGTAACCACAGACCAGTGTGCTGTGACTGAAGTAACCACAGTGTGCTGGGACTGAAGTAACCACAGACCAGCGTGCTGGGACTGAAGTAACCACAGACCAGTGTGCTGGGACTGAAGTAACCACAGACCAGTGTGCTGTGACTGAAGTAACAACAGTGTGCTGGGACTGAAGTAACCACAGTGTGCTGGGACTGAAGTAACCACAGTGTGCTGGGACTGAAGTAACCACAGACCAGTGTGCTGGGACTAAAGTAACCACAGACCAATGTGCTGGGACTGAAGTAACCACAGTGTGCTGGGACTGAAGTAACCACAGGTCAATGTGCCTAAAGTAACCACTGCTACTTTATAACACCCAATTATCATTTGACATAGTCAGCCTACATTTTTTACTACTACCCATTGCATCCTAAAAAAAAAATAAGCACGTTTACATCGCCAATGACAGTTTCACATTTTCTAAACAACAGAAACGAAATTGATAGGAGGAAATGTTTTCAAAATGTTCAACTCTACGTTCAGAAGAAATGTTAAAATGAAAAGTCTGTTGCGTGCTACTGCTCTATACATTCTACGTCGGCTGCAGGAAAGATTGACTTGTCTAGACGGAGAATGTTCTAGACTGGGACCAGAGAGCAAGGAAGAGGGGGATAACTCAAGGATGTTTTTAGACGGGGTAAAAACAGTGTCTCAAAGAAATGGTTTTTGGGTAACTTAATGAAAATATTTTTTTTGTCTAGTGAATTACGATGTTGTAATGACAAAGTAGCAAATAAGAAAAAAAATTGACTGTTAAAGCCTTCATTATTGATTTCTTTCTTCTGGTGGTTAGTCTAACTACAAATCCGAGACTCGTAATCCATTATTTACTGTACCTCGTGTTGTACTGGACCTCATGTTGTACCAGACTCTACTGGACCACATGTTGTACCAGACTCTACTGGACCACATGTTGTACTGGACCTCATGTTGTACCAGACTCTACTGGACCTCATGTTGTACCAGACTCTACTGGACCTTATGTTGTACCAGACTCTACTGGACCTCATGTTGTACCAGACTCTACTGGACCTCATGTTGTACCAGACTCTACTGGACCTCATGTTGTACCAGACTCTACTGGACCTCATGTTGCACCAGACTCTACTGGACCTCATGTTGTACTGGACCTTATGTTGTACCAGACTCTACTGGACCTCATGTTGTACCAGACTCTACTGGACCTCGTGTTGTACCAGACTCTACTGGACCTCATGTTGTACCAGACTCTACTGGACCTCATGTTGTACCAGACTCTACTGGACCTCGTGTTGTACCAGACTCTACTGGACCTCATGTTGTACCAGACTCTACTGGACCTCGTGTTGTACCAGACTCTACTGGACCTCATGTTGTACTGGACCTCATGTTGTACCAGACTCTACTGGACCTCATGTTGTACCAGACTCTACTGGACCTCATGTTGTACTGGACCTCATGTTGTACTGGACCTTATGTTGTACCAGACTCTACTGGACCTCATGTTGTACCAGACTCTACTGGACCTCATGTTGTACCAGACTCTACTGGACCTCATATTGTACCAGACTCTACTGGACCTCATGTTGTACCAGACTCTACTGGACCTCATGTTGTACCAGACTCTACTGGACCTCATGTTGTACCAGACTCTACTGGACCTCGTGTTGTACTGGACCTCATGTTGTACCAGACTCTACTGGACCTCATGTTGTACCAGACTCTACTGGACCTCATGTTGTACCAGACTCTACTGGACCTCATGTTGTACCAGACTCTACTGGACCTCATGTTGTACCAGACTCTACTGGACCTCCTGTTGTACCAGACTCTACTGGACCTCATGTTGTACTGGACCTCATGTTGTACTGGACTCTACTGGACCTCATGTTGTACCAGACTCTACTGGACCTCATGTTGTACCAGACTCTACTGGACCTCATGTTGTACCAGACTCTACTGGACCTCATGTTGTACCAGACTCTACTGGACCTCATGTTGTACTGGACCTCATGTTGTACTGGACTCTACTGGACCTCATGTTGTACCAGACTATACTGGACCTCATGTTTTACTGGACCTCATGTTGTACCAGAGTCTACTGGACCTTATGTTGTATCGGTCTATAATGTTATATCCTATTATACTGTAATGTTGTATCTGACTCTCCTAAAATTATGTTGTACCACGTAGACGGCTTTATTGAATCCGACTTTGCCATCAACTCAACACTTACTATAAAAAAAAAATATTTTGATACCATTCTATTTTTTTTTTGTAGGTTGGAATGGCCTTTGCAACATGTCCAATCATAGCTAATAATAGGAAGTGTAATTACGGAAAGCAATCAAGCTACGGTGGTCTCTCTCTTTTCAAGCAACATTTGGTGCGTGTAGCGTGAACGAGAGATTGACAAACAGGGGAATTAACTCTCATTTACACGAAGCCTCGCTTTCAGTTGTTCTTTTACTCCAAGGTCAGAACTGGCATTCGAATGCCCTCCATTTCGACTGGCATTATTTCTGCTTTCTATTGTATTGTTTCGTCCAGTCCATTTTGTCAGCGGCTGTTTCTGTTTTTTTGTTTAACTGGGTTGTCACACACACACTAACACAGACTACACACACACATGCACACACACACACGTCACAAAATTAAACACTCGACTCACAAATAATAAATAAAATTTTATTTTCAACATAAATTAAAATATATACATATTAAAATATTTTGTAAATATCCGAAAATAATTTATTTTTATCTTGTACGCATGAAACAAAATGGTCACAATAAAACAAATGGGCTCAGGAAAGAAAAGTACATATGACGTCACACAGCAGGGGTGTATAAAGAAACAATCAACATCTTCAAATTTTAATTTGGATTATTTCATTTGTTATTTTAAAATTTAACAATTTCAAATTGTGTTAACGGCCTTTTAACACTTTAAAAATTAAACCTAAGTTGAGGGGAATGTTTACCTTTCATTGCTGTTTGAATGTCTGCTCCCCCCTCCCCCCATCCCGCCCCCCTCCCCAAACTGCTGACGTCACATGGTAAAAGACACGATTTTTATCACAGAAAGAAAGAAATGATTAAATAAGCAGAAATTTAGTTTTCTCAACAAAGTTTATAAATAAACACAGTGAATTTGAGGAGCTCGATTAAGTAATGTTTGAAAAACCAGGTCATCTGTAGTGGAGGATTAAGTAAACAACAGTTCAAACAATGAAATTATTGAGAGGACAATACAATGACGCAGGTTCAAATTGAAAGATCTCAACAACACAAATTTCAAAGACAATGTCAAAAGTTTTTCTTTAAACCCTGGGGCAGGTGGGAATGATAGATTTGGAAATGTTTTCAGCAGAATGTTTCGAAATCATTGGTTTAATCCGAATGTTATTCAACCAATACACAGGAATCAGTATGACCTTTAGGTAGTACAACGTGTCACGTGACATTGTGATTGGTCAGTTCAAGTCAATAAAACTTCAAGGACTGAGTTTTGCAGAATGATTTTTTATGGCGTTTTTAAAAAGTATTGACAATGTTAAAAAGGAAAAAAAAGTATTATCAAGTATTTTATTATACACGATGAAGCATGAAAGATTATCCCTCAACCAAAGTAAAAATGAGAATTACATAAATGTTAACAGAAAAGAAAAAAGACAAAAATCGATGACTAAAGCGATGCTCACATCTGATAAAATGTGTGTTGCTTTTTAAGCTCAGACATAATGTTCATACGCTTTGTCTAGCAACGCAATACGCCTACGTTTTCATTTTGTATACCTAAGTAGCTGAGCATTTCGAAATATTTCCATTTAGCCATGATGACGGTAATCAACCAGCCCCCCCTCCCTTCCATACCATTAAATCCCCCACCATCCCCGCCCACGGCAGTCAACCATTTGTCCCTGACCAGCTGACCGAGGAAATTCTTCAAGCGTGATTGCTGGTGTTTATGTCACAAGATCACAGAACATCAGCCAGATGGCAGTATGTGGTTTTCACATGGTACAACAAACCACATAAAACATGATACATATTGCAAACAGCACTATTGCTTGCTATTTAACCGAAAAAACATAATGCTCTTCTTTTTTTCCTTGTGATAAGGAAAATGCTATCCTATTTGCTGTGTCTATTTCATAAACCTCTAATAGATTTATTTTATTAATAGCAAAAATCTTAAGAGCCCTAAAACTCTAATATATTTCTTTTTATAAATAGCAAAAAAAAAACGTATGAACCAATCGACTCATGGTTTGCAAGAAGTAATACGTCAATTGTAAGTTCAACATAAACATTTGAAAAAAACGGACACATCATATGAAGTAATTGTATGATAGACATTTGATTCATACTACTTGGCAGGGGTGATAGTAAGGTATTCAATTGTATCTGTCAGATATGGGATCTATTCAACTCCACGGGAGATTAAAATCTGTTCAAATATTTTGATTGATTACATTTGAGCTACGGATATATCGAAGAAATGCATTGGAAGTTAAGGCACGAACTAAGCCATTGGATCTTTACACTGTAAACAGGTTGGTGGTGGTCTATCTCTATTTTCTGTGGCCACAGGTAGACCACAATCTATTTATTTTGGACACAAGTGGACCACAATCTATTTATTTTGGACACAAGTGGACCACAATCAGAGTTTCTTTCAGGCATCTCTTCAGGGGGCTTCGTCCCCCCAAAGAAAGTCTACCGCCCCCCCCCAACCCCCGATCAAAATGGAATTTATATAGAAAATATATACTTTCGACAGTGTCCGCCCCCCCCCCCCCCCCCCCCGAAAATTTCAAGTGCACCCCGGAGAAAAAAGTCTGGAAGAAACACTGACCACAATCTATTTATTTTTATTGTAGACCATAATCGATGAAGATGTGTTGCCCAAAGATACTGACTGTAATATTGTCATGATTGAATGATTGAATGTGCTTGGTGTATCGATTGTATGAACAAACAGCCCTAGCACCTGACCCCCCCCCCCCCCCCCACCCGTACAACAGCAGAAACCCAGGCTTTCACTGTGTGTATCTTGATACAATGGGGGATGTTTTATATTGTCTTCACACAGCTCCTATAGCACTAGTCAAAGAGTAGACACAACAAATTATATTTTTAAAATAATACAATCATCTCGTGCGTCGGATTATATTACGCCTGAATTGTCACAACAATGTGTATGTTATTTTATGATTTAGACTGTGAGGGAAGATTTATTATTCAATGGATTAGGGAAGATGCATGCATCTTTACACACAACACGCTTGTGAAAACACATTTGCTAGCACTAAATTGATGTCGTGCTTTGTAGAAACGGCACTAAAAAAATAAACGAAATAAAACATCTCATCGTGTCTCATTCACCGCCCTCTCTGTCCAGTCTGTTGGTATGTTCATACATGTCTTATTTTTTAATACCTCCCACCCCTCCTCTCTCTCTCTCTCCTCCTGTCTGCTCTCAGTTTTTCTTGTCACCACCCCCCCCCCCTGTATCGTGCTAACCTTCCCCAACATAACTCTAATCTCTTTCCCACGAATCACTAACTAGATTATTCTCTTGTACAGCAAGTCCCAAACCTCTATCTACTGGTAGATGATGTAGGGAAGCTTTCGCACTTCTTAAATATGGTTGTTGTTGTTGTGTGGTAGAGGTCACTGTTGTGTGGTAGAGGTCACTGTTGTGTGCTAGAGGTCACTGTTGTGTGCTAGAGGTCACTGTGGTGTGCTGGAGGTCACTGTGGTGTGGTAGACGTCATTGTGGTGTGGTAGACGTCATTGTGGTGTGGTAGACGTCACTGTGGTGTGGTAGACGTCACTGTGGTGTGGTAGACGTCATTGTGGTGTGGTAGACGTCACTGTGGTGTGGTAGACGTCATTGTGGTGTGGTAGACGTCACTGTGGTGTGGTAGACGTCATTGTGGTGTGGTAGACGTCACTGTGTTGTGGTAGACGTCACTGTGGTGTGGTAGACGTCATTGTGGTGTGGTAGACGTCACTGTGGTGTGGTAGACGTCATTGTGGTGTGGTAGACGTCATTGTGGTGTGGTAGACGTCATTGTGGTGTGGTAGACGTAATTGTGGTGTGGTAGACGTCATTGTGGTGTGGTAGACGTCATTGTGGTGTGGTAGACGTCATTGTGGTGTGGTAGACGTCATTGTGGTGTGGTAGACGTCACTGTGGTGGGGTAGACGTCACTGTAGTGTGGTAGAGGTCACTGTGGTGTGGTAGACGTCACTGTGGTGTGGTAGACGTCACTGTGGTGTGGTAGACGTCACTGTAGTGTGGTAGACGTCACTGTTGTAGAGGTCACTGTGGTGTGGTAGACGTCACTGTGGTGTGGTAGACGTCATTGTGGTGTGGTAGACGTCACTGTGGTGTGGTAGACGTCATTGTGGTGTGGTAGACGTCACTGTGGTGTGGTAGAGGTCACTGTGGTGTGGTAGACGTCACTGTGGTGTGGTAGACGTCATTGTGGTGTGGTAGACGTCATTGTGGTGTGGTAGACGTCATTGTGGTGTGGTAGACGTCACTGTGGTGTGGTAGACGTCACTGTGGTGTGTTAGACGTCATTGTGGTGTGGTAGACGTCACTGTGGTGTGGTAGACGTCACTGTGGTGTGGTAGACGTCACTGTGGTGTGGTAGACGTCATTGTGGTGTGGTAGACGTCATTGTGGTGTGGTAGACGTCACTGTGGTGTGGTAGACGTCACTGTGGTGTGGTAGACGTCATTGTGGTGTGGTAGACGTCACTGTTGTAGAGGTCACTGTGGTGTGGTAGACGTCACTGTGGTGTGGTAGACGTCACTGTGGTGTGGTAGACGTTACTGTGGTGTGGTAGACGTTACTGTTGTAGAGGTCACTGTGATGTGGTAGAGGTCACTGTGGTGTGGTAGACGTTACTGTGGTGTGGTAGAGGTCACTGTGGTGTGGTAGACGTCACTGTGGTGTGGTAGACGTCACTGTGGTGTGGTAGAGGTCACTGTGGTGTTATGTGGTAGACGTCACTGTGGTGTGGTAGACGTTACTGTGGTGTGGTAGACGTTACTGTTGTAGAGGTCACTGTGATGTGGTAGAGGTCACTGTGGTGTGGTAGACGTTACTGTGGTGTGGTAGAGGTCACTGTGGTGTGGTAGACGTCACTGTGGTGTGGTAGACGTCACTGTGGTGTGGTAGAGGTCACTGTGGTGTTATGTGGTAGACGTCACTGTGGTGTGGTAGACGTCACTGTGGTGTGGTAGACGTCACTGTGGTGTGGTGCAGCAGAAATGTGGGTTATATCCACCAGTCCCATGTTTGAACCACGAGCCCATTTCTCCCAGCTATCCATTTATTTGACCAGGTGATCGATACCTTGAACTGATTGAAAATAGTTCACTGAGACTGTGACGTGACGTTCTAAACCTGGCCAGTTACATTGGAGCGGGGAGCGTAATGTATTGATACATCAGTCGTTAGTTTCTGTATGTTGTCTTGTACTGATGCAAACAGCATGGAGGTTGTCGGCCATTTACACTTCATGCAGGAATACTTTACTACCACTCACAGTGACCTTTACTAAATCTGCGACCAATCACAGTGACCTTCACTAAATCTGCGACCAATCACAGTGACCTACACTAAATCTGCGACCAATCACAGTGACCTACACTAAATCTGCGACCAATCACAGTGACCTTCACTAAAATTACGTAATATTTAATGAGACTAAATCGCCCAGAGACCATTTGAAATCTCTAGTGTGCAGGTTAGGCCGATATTTAAAAAAAATAATTCTGGCGAGGTAACCTGAACAAACTACTGACACTTCGTGAACTTTGTTTTAGTTTCAATTTTGTTTTTAAAGCAAATATTTTGTTCAACCCCCCCCCCCCACCCCACCCCACCCCACCCCACCCCACCCCTACTTGCACCAAATCTCTCCCCATAAACCACTTCACTAGGATACAACGGATACACAAGCGGCTCAGATATATTTGTTTTACACATTTATTTGGTTGTCAGAAACCACGTGACGTTAGTAACGAGCAGAAGACACACCAGAACGGCAGACGACACACCAGTAGATAGCACGACACACCAGAAAGTGACACACAACTCACCAGTAAGGGAGAGGCGACACATCAATAAGAAACTTCAAATGAGTGACACACGACACACGACACAAGAGTAAGGTCACAGCCCCGCTTCTTAACGAGAGAATTATGCAAGCTCAGTGAGGTCAAGGCCGTCTATTGTTGGTCCGCACGTCCACATTACCAGATACAATCTTTTGATTTGAAATCGATGCGCTTGGTCCTAATCAATTCCATTAAACGGAATTGAATTCGTTTGATCGAATTCTTTCATTCAGGCCCGATATTTCGATAGACATTTTGTAATGTTATTTTAAACACCTTCAGAGAATCAAAGTGTGAGTATATAGAATGGATGCGATGTTTATGTGGCGTACATATGTGTATTTGACACATATATATGTTTTACACG
This sequence comes from Physella acuta, assembly GCF_028476545.2. Taxonomy (NCBI): domain Eukaryota; kingdom Metazoa; phylum Mollusca; class Gastropoda; family Physidae; genus Physella; species Physella acuta. The sequence goes on along the minus strand of NW_026731775.1, from coordinate 878,164 downwards.
TTTAAGTGACATATATGCTTGGCACGTATTAGAATATAGAGCAAGATGTGGACTGAAATAGATATTTCTTTTTAAAAAATAATGCAACTATTCCCACGGTGAAATCGGCACTAGAAATTAAATCTGATGATAAACAAAACAGCCCACAAATTCACGTTTATAAATACTCAAATCTGTTCCGTGCATATTTCTATAAAGCTATCACACAATAATTGTCTGGATTACCCCAGCGTTGGTTATAAATATCACACTATAAAGCTGTTTTGGTAGTTAATACCTATATCACATGTTAGTTAATTATTTTTCAAAAAACAAAAATGAGTTACAATAAAGCTTTTAGCTGGCTTGTCAACCTGTTTTAAAACAACGGGTGCTATTTCTAAAAAAAAACCCTGAAAGTGATACCTTTAAGCGCCTTGAAACATGTTTTAAAGCACCGTCAATTTTAAAGCACCTAGATACACTTGATTACAAAAAAATCAATTTTTTAAACTTAACTTAAAAAAAAAAAATTAGCAGCCCCTGTAGTGTGTATTAAAATACTACAGAAGAACTTTAAAAAATATTTTTAAAAAAAAACTTATTCAGAAAGCCCTTCAAGTCCTACATAAAATATATTTTCTTTAAATCTTGTCAACATCAAAGGGGCATAGTTGGAAGAAGGAATAAAGACTATGGAGAAGTAACTCCTGGGGTTACCGAGTCTCTCCAATGAGTTACTGTTCCTGAATGTCTATATTGCTTGCGTTACCATTGCTATCAATGTATAAAGACGAGTCCAGTCTTTCTCCTTTCATGTCGTAAAAATTAAAATTTGAAAATTAATCATTAATTAAAATACAGTCTTTTTCCTTTCATGTCGTAAAAATGATAATTTAAAAATTATTCATTAATAAAATAACTTTGCTATTAAATATCAAAAGCGTATCTTGAGATGAAACAAGCGAGGAAAAAATATTTCAGCTCATTCCCCAGCAGTGGTTGGAGTGTTGACTTCTGTATCTGATTACATTTTTTGTCGCATTTCGCCAACAGAAAATAGAGTATCTACATATTTTAAGAAATACATTTGGATGAATAATACGAGCATACTATTTACAAATGCAATTAATTCACTAAATGAGCCGGTGTGAAATATTTGATAAGGTTCATAAATTAAGACATATTGGACAGACCAGTGGTTGGTCTGTCTTGCATTGTTGTTCGCAGTTCTAAGACATGCATTGACAGTAGCCCGGGTAGCCTGGGCCAAACGGTCAGTTCTATGACATGCACTGACAGTAGCCCGGGTAGCCTGAGCCAAACGGTCAGTTCTATGACATGCACTGACAGTAGCCCGGGTAGCCTGAGCCAAACGGTCAGTTCTATGACATACACTGACAGTAGCCCGGGTAGCCTGAGCCAAACGGTCAGTTCTATGACATGCACTGACAGTAGCCCGGGTAGCCTGAGCCAAACGGTCAGTTCTATGACATACACTGACAGTAGCCCGGGTAGCCTGGGCCAAACGGTCAGTTCTATGACATGCACTGACAGTAGCCTGGGCCAAACGGTCAGTTCTATGACATGCACTGACAGTAGCCCGGGTAGCCTGAGCCAAACGGTCAGTTCTATGACATACACTGACAGTAGCCCGGGTAGCCTGAGCCAAACGGTCAGTACAAGAAAAGTTGGATAGAAAAATAGATTAGTAAAAGTTGCAAAAAATAGAATGATTATTAAAATAAACGAATGAAATAGTTAGCAGTATACACATACGGTACAATAAAAGTGGTTGAAAATAACACGGTCCCCATAATTTGTACATCAATATATATAAATATATAGATAGATAGATAAAGTATAATTTGATAAAAACCTACTCAGACTGCAGTCAGCTGATAGCACTGAGGCTATGATGATCTGGTCAAGTGGTCAGCTGATTAATGAATAAATAATGGCCTGAGTCAGCCTGAATACTAGGAGTTTCTCCTGAACACTAGGCATTGGTCCATTCTGTTTTTTCTGAATATGAAGCCTTGGTCCATGCTATTTTTCTAGGCCTTGATCCATGTTGTTTTTCTAGGCCTTAATCCATGCTATTTTTCTAGGCCTTAATCCATGCTATTTTTCTAGGCCTTAATCCATGCTATTTTTCTAGGCCTTAATCCATGTTGTTTTTCTTGCTTTATTTTTTGAACACTTTGCCTTGGTCAATGTTTTTCCAGAATATGAGCACTTGATCCATGTTGTTTTTTCTAGGCCTTGTCTATGTTGTTTTTCTAGTCCTTGATCAGTATAGTTTTCCAAAAGACAATGCCTTGGTCAATGCTATTTTTCCCGAACTCTAGGCCTTTGGTGTAAGCTGTTTCGTGTGATGGTAAAAAATATAGCTGTAAGTCAAGGTTGTACCATCAAGCTATCGCTTACTGGCTTCACAGGAAAACTTTCACATAATAAATCCATTTTCTCATTTTGAAATTGAGTTTTGAAGTTAGAGTTGTCGTCCTTGCTCAATTCCAAAACTGCACATAAGGGAAGCGTTAGATTCGAACATTCACATAGTGTCATTGTGGCACTCTGAACTTTTCTCACACACTTTGCTGGAGTGTCCATATCACATGCCAGCCAACTGTCACATAACGTCACATATCACATGCCAGCCAACTGTCACATAACGTCACACATCACAAAACTTTCATTATCCACAACTGAAATTTGAAAATCCTAAATGAATGACGAGAATGATGAATGCCGTCAAGTTGTCGTCCAATGTAAATGGGATGATCTTTTTGAATAACGTGAAGTGAAATAAATAAAATGTAGCACGACTACTTGATGGATGTAAATAAAATGAAGCACGACTACTCATGTTTTGGTATATTGCAGTTGAGACCGATGGAGGCTGATAGAGGAGGTTCGAGTCGTCTAGAGGGAGTCTAAGAGGCTGCAGGCGCTGCTGATACCGCTGTTGGAGGCTTGGTGGATGCCCTCCACGTTAATGTCCTCGTCCCAGTCCTCGGTCGATGGGGGCGGGTCGTCGAACTTGTAGGGGGGCGTCTCGCCCCGCATGTTGCAGATGACGTTGGATAATGCTTTGATGTAGTTTTTGGCCAGGGTCAAGGTTTCGATCTTGGAAAGTTTTCTGTCTAAGTTCACGTGGGGTATCACTTCACGCAGGCCCTGGAAGGCGTCGTTCAACGAGTGCATGCGCATGCGCTCTCGTTCATTGCTCTCTAGACGCCGGAGGTTCCTCTCTCTGGCACTGACGCCCTTCCGTCGTTTGGTCGACTTCTTACCGCTCCGGGATTTTTTCTCCGACGGCTCGTCCAAGTTTGAGCTGCTAGAGTCGGAGGGTGAGCACGGGTTGTCGCGGTCTCTCTTGCGGCTGTTGGCGCCCGAGCCTTGCTTCCGGGTGGCGAAGTCACTCCCGGTATCTGTCTCATCCCAGACGGAGGGGTCTATACTTAATTCATCGGCTAGTTCTATGTCCATCCTGGCGTCCACTAGACACGTGCATAGAACCTGGGGGGAGGTAAACAACCGGTAATTAATGATTAGGCTAATATATATCTGTGTAATTAAAAGTGAATAAATATAAAAAAAAGTGAATAAAACAATACAATCGTGATCAAGTAACGGTGAGCTGTGTTATATTATAAGATAAACTAGGGATAAGCTGTATTTTTTTATATGGTAAGTATGGGATCTAACAGACCTTAGCTGTGTTATATTACACAAAAACTAGCGACTTAACAGACATTACCTGTGTTGTATTACAAGGTAAACAGGGGACTTCACAGAAATCAGCTGTGTTATATTACAAGTTAAACAAGGGACCTAACCGGGATTTGAGTGTTCTCCCCTTGGCTGATTGATAAATATAATGGCAGTGACCTCCCCTCCCCCACCCCTCAAGCCACACGATGAGCTCCCATCAATCTCACGTTATGGCTTGTATTACAGTTCCAGGGGCTGGCAGAATATAGTGGGCTGTAAAACATGAGGGCAGTTCCCACGACAAGCGCGGGTCGTGTGGGTCAGGCATGACCCGCATGGGTTATGATGGTCTGTCATGACCCGCATGGGTTATGTGGGTCTGTCATGACCCGCATGGGTCGTGTGGGTCAGGCATGACCCGCATGGGTTATGATGGCCTGTCATGACCCGCATGGGTTATGTGGGTCTGTCATGACCCGCATGGGTCGTGTGGGTCAGGCATGACCCGCATGGGTTATGATGGCCTGTCATGACCCGCATGGGTCGTGTGGGTCAGGCATGACCCGCATGGGTTATGATGGCCTGTCATGACCCGCATGGGTTATGATGGCCTGTCATGACCCGCATGGGTTATGTGAGTCTGACATACAAACATTGAGACATCGGTCAGTGATTTGTCACATCCCCAAGAAAATGCACACAACAACAATTAGATATCTATAAAACAATAATGTAAACATCATATCAACTTCATGATGTCTTTGATGTCAACAAACAATTTAAACACAACATCACCATGTGTATATCTACAACACACAACGTAAACACAACATAACCATCACCTTATCTACAGCACTTAACGTAAACCCAACATCACCATGTGTATATCTACACACAATGTAAACACAACATCACCATAATGATTTTAACAACACATGTTTTTAACACCAGCACTCTACACACGCGTATAGCATTATTGTTTTTATAATGTTATTGAAGCTTGTATTTCATTGTATGAGGTATAACAATACAGGGTATTCATTCTTCTAACGAAATATTAAATGAGTCTATTGATATAATACACTGACATAAGTAAGAATATAAGTGTGAACTGAGTTATAGATTTATAAACATTTAAAAGCCTGGTCAGTTTTATATTTGGTTTTAACAGTTGTTTTTTTTTATATATATACATGATAAGTTTATAAAAAAAATATATTTATTTATATATGTTTATATATATCGGTGTGTTTTAAGTGAAGTTGATATCATACTTTAATTACACACACCAAACTCCGATCAATTCTCTAAATCAGCTTATGGTCCTGCGCTAATGGCTATTGAATTTCCCAATGCCTTTAGCCAGTTCATTTGTTGTCAAGCTGCTTCATTGACGCGGTGAATCAAAGTCGTTAAAAACTGACAGGTATGTTCCTGGTACGGGCAGAGACGCTGGTCGCCTCACCTGGGTGGGGATGGGGAGAGGGGACAAGGCCTGGGGCTAATGAACCACATTCTAGCGGCTACCTGGCTAGATGCTAGCAGGTAGCAGACCAAATGTGATATGTAGATTAAGAAGGTTTAGATGTCAGGTATTGAAGCTGCCATTACGGCTTAAGTGCTTAACCTCAACCACATCAAGAGCAGGAAAATATGTGGTGAGGAATGGAGAAAGTTTGGGGGATAAAGCAGAAAATATGTGGTGAGGAATGGAGAAAGTTTGGGGGATAAAGCAGAAAATATGTGGTGAGGAATGGAGAAAGTTTGGGGGATAAAGCAGAAAATATGTGGTGAGGAATGGAGAAAGTTTGGGGGATAAAGCAGAAAATATGTGGTGAGGAATGGAGAAAGTTTGGGGGATAAAGCAGAAAATATGTGGTGAGGAATGGAGAAAGTTTGGGGGATAAAGCAGAAAATATGTGGTGAGGAATGGAGAAAGTTTGGGGGATAAAGCAGAAAATATGTGGTGACGAATGGAGAAAGTTTGGGGGATAAAGCAGAAAATATGTGGTGAGGAATGGAGAAAGTTTGGGGGATAAAGCAGAAAATATGTGGTGAGGAATGGAGAAAGTTTTGGGGATAAAGCAGAAAATATGTGGTGAGGAATGGGGAAAGTTTGGGGGATAAAGCAGAAAATATGTGGTGAGGAATGGAGAAAGTTTGGGGGATAAAGCAGAAAATATGTGGTGAGGAATGGAGAAAGTTTGGGGGATAAAGCAGAAAATATGTGGTGAGGAATGGAGAAAGTTTGGGGGATAAAGCAGAAAATATGTGGTGAGGAATGGAGAAAGTTTGGGGGATAAAGCAGAAAATATGTGGTGAGGAATGGAGAAAGTTTGGGGGATAAAGCAGAAAATATGTGGTGACGAATGGAGAAAGTTTGGGGGATAAAGCAGAAAATATGTGGTGAGGAATGGAGAAAGTTTGGGGGATAAAGCAGAAAATATGTGGTGAGGAATGGAGAAAGTTTTGGGGATAAAGCAGAAAATATGTGGTGAGGAATGGGGAAAGTTTGGGGGATAAAGCAGAAAATATGTGGTGAGGAATGGAGAAAGTTTGGGGGATAAAGCAGAAAATATGTGGTGAGGAATGGAGAAAGTTTGGGGGATAAAGCAGAAAATATGTGGTGAGGAATGGAGAAAGTTTGGGGGATAAAGCAGAAAATATGTGGTGAGGAATGGAGAAAGTTTGGGGGATAAAGCAGAAAATATGTGGTGAGGAATGGAGAAAGTTTGGGGGATAAAGCAGAAAATATGTGGTGAGGAATGGAGAAAGTTTGGGGGATAAAGCAGAAAATATGTGGTGAGGAATGGAGAAAGTTTGGGGGATAAAGCAGAAAATATGTGGTGAGGAATGGAGAAAGTTTGGGGGATAAAGCAGAAAATATGTGGTGACGAATGGAGAAAGTTTGGGGGATAAAGCAGAAAATATGTGGTGAGGAATGGAGAAAGTTTGGGGGATAAAGCAGAAAATATGTGGTGAGGAATGGAGAAAGTTTTGGGGATAAAGCAGAAAATATGTGGTGAGGAATGGGGAAAGTTTGGGGGATAAAGCAGAAAATATGTGGTGAGGAATGGAGAAAGTTTGGGGGATAAAGCAGAAAATATGTGGTGAGGAATGGAGAAAGTTTGGGGGATAAAGCAGAAAATATGTGGTGAGGAATGGAGAAAGTTTGGGGGATAAAGCAGAAAATATGTGGTGAGGAATGGAGAAAGTTTGGGGGATAAAGCAGAAAATATGTGGTGAGGAATGGAGAAAGTTTGGGGGGATAAAGCAGAAAATATGTGGTGAGGAATGGAGAAAGTTTGGGGGATAAAGCAGAAAATATGGGGTGAGGAATGGAGAAAGTTTGGGGGATAAAGCAGAAAATATGTGGTGAGAAATGGAGAAAGTTTGGGGGATAAAGCAGAAAATATGTTCCAGTAACAACACAACACACGCTCTAACACACACAATTAACACGATGTGTTGGCTGTGTTACATGTAGCATCGCTCAAGTTTTGTGCCAGAAATAAATGGTTAAGTCCATAATTAATAAACACCTGTCCACAAATTATTGCAGAGAATGTGCTCACTTGAGCTGAGCCTATATGTGTCTACATTTAGAACTTGGCAATGACAAAACATGCGCTTACAACTAGTCACCATTTAATTCAACATAAAGAAAGAATAAAAATTGATTTGTAACTGAACCAGACCAAGGAGAACTTAACTTGTCCATTCGGGTTGGCCCTGACATACTCACGCGCACTCTGGCCAATAGCTGTGTGAGCAGCACTCTGTTTTCTCATTTACATGCAATAAGTGGCAGGTAAAAGTACACAATATCTCACGTGTGTTAAACCACAGTTTAACATCTCACGACAGTTAACTTACACTTTAATATCTCACGTGTGTTAAACCACAGTTTAACATCTCACGACAGTTAACTTACACTTTAACATCTCACGACAGTTAAACCACACTTTAACATCTCACGAAAAGTAAACCACACTTTAACATCTACTGACAGTTAAACCACATTTAAATATCTCAGTTAAACCACACTTTAACTTCTCACAACGGTTTAACCACACTTAAACTCAGATTATCACTGACTTTGGAAGGTGGGGGGGGGGGGGGGGGGGCGATGTGTGTGTGTGTGTTATGAGTGTGTGCTTGTGTCTGTAGTCTGTGTGTGTGTGGTATAAAAAAAAAACGAATGGGCCAGTTGACAATGTGTAGCACAATTTATTATTTTTTGATTATCCACCGTGTACACAACATCACAGTGCACTCAACCATAAACTGGTTCTACACTCTACGGTTATAAACAATGGGTCCAACGTTTTTGTTGTTGTTTTTTTTTTTTTAAATATAGTATACTTGTATCACTTTTTATACGGCCAAACCTGTACACATTGACCACATACCTGCACACATTGACCACACACACCTGTACAAATTGACCACACACCTGTACACATTGAAAACATACCTGTACACATTGACCACACACATGTACACATTGACCACACACCTGTACACATTGACCACACACCTGTACACATTGGCCACACACCTGAACACATTTACCACAAATCTGTACACATTGGCCACACACCTGTACACATTGACCACACACCTGTACACATTGACCACACACCTGTACACATTGACCACACACATGTACACATTGACCACACACCTGTACACATTGAAAACATACCTGTACACATTGACCACATTGACCACACACCTGTACACATTGGCCACACACCTGAACACATTTACCACAAATCTGTACACATTGACCACACACGTGTACACATTGACCACACACATGTACACATTGACCACACACCAGTACACATTGACCACACACGTGTACACATTGACCACACACGTGTACACATTGACCACACACCTGTACACATTGACCACACACCTGTACACATTGACCACACACCTGTACACATTGACCACACACCTGTACATATTGACCACACACGTGTACACATTGACCACACACGTGTACACATTGACCACACACCTGTACACATTGACCACACACCTGTACACATTGACCACACACCTGTACACATTGACCACACACATGTACACATTGACCACACACATATACAAATTGGCCACACACCTGTACACATTGACCACACACCTGTACACATTGACCACACACCCGTAAACATTGGCCACACACCTGTACACATTAACCACACACATGTACACATTGACCACACACCTGTACACATTGACCACACACGAATGCCTGACATCCTTACGCGCTCAGACAGTACACCCTAAGATATCCTTAAAACTCTTACAAAACCATAATGTGCTCCCCCCCCCCCCCCACTTAACTTCCCAAGCAAGTCGATAAAACCAAAACTACCCGACCAAATATTCATAAGCCTACATCGGCGCTCGCATTTTCTCGCTGACTAGGAAACATAACCAGCTGGTGCCTTCCTGCCTTCTCTCATTGAAAACAAAACACGCAACGATCGATAACTCATAAAAATGAACCTAACTCTTGCCTCCCCTGACCCGTAGTGGCGTCAACACGGATTATTTTCTTTCAATCACTAACGAATGGGAGACAACACTGAATGGGGAAAACAGTGGTGTAATAGTATTGATTTGTATTCTACGATAACACACCTAGTAGCGCTTTCTAATCATAATATATCATTGCGTCCGGTATTAATGGTTCGCATATATATATATATATATATATATATATATATATATATATATATATATATATATATATATATATATATATATATATATATATACATATATACATATATATATATGTGTGTATATATATATGTATATATACATATATATATATACAAAAATACATATATATACACATATATATATATATATATATATATATATATATATATATATATACATATATATATATATATATATATATATATATATATATATATATATATATATATATATAATGAGCCTGGGCGACTTTTTGTATCGTATAAATAACAGCACAGACTATACATAACGATCACACCTATATTCAGCGCAAAGAGATCAATAATTGTAAAACTATCCGGGATAAATCGGGAAATGATTAAAGGATAAATATTTAGACAACGTTAGCAGCTGTTGAAATTTTTTTAATCATTAAAAAAGCCATAACACATTAATGTGACACAACACATTGATGTAGCCACAACACATTAATGTAGCCTCAACACATTAGTGTAGCCACAACACATTAATGTAGCCTCAACACATTAGTGTAGCCTCAACAAATTAATGTAGCAACAACACATTAATGTAGCCACAACACATTAATAATTATTTAGAATTTAACAATTCATAGAATCGTATTCCAGGCATAGGTTAGTGTCAAATTTAGTATTAGGGTTTTCGGTTACCATGGAAACAACCATGAAATAATGTAACGTTTTAGTTAAACGAAAACTATCTTGGATTTAAACTATCACACAGTTAGTTGAACACTAATGGAAGTATTAACGAATAACGATGATGTTCTTAACGAATTATTTGATACCGTTTATCTTATTTTAATAACAAGAAAGTCCCAAATCCACTCCATACATTTAAACTACCCTCTCCCCCCCCCTTCCCCCTTTTTCCCTCACAACTTACACACGTTTCGAACATTAGTAAATCTAAACTAATCTAAATTTAGTGAATGAATGAAGGGGTGGCCACTTTAACAATTATTCCAACACGTGCCTACCTCCCTTTATTTAATACACAATCTATTGGTAAGGAAAATAAACAGGAAGTGGTAAGCAAAACGTGCGTAGAACGTAATTAAGATTGAAAATAACAAGTCTTACCGTCAGGCGGTCACCAAAACAAAACAATCAATAATATTCCCAATCAGCCTCTATGATAGCAAGTTCGGGTTCGATATGATTTGATGTGTGATTGTGTGATTGTGTGATTGTGTATCTTGACCGTGGCCCAGAATAAACGGATGGTGTGCTTTTATGGGCCGCTCGTGCCGGCTCTGTTGACGCCGGCTTACTCGCGTGTTTCTCCCAACACTGAAGGCGGGGGCGGCAGGATGGAGTCGACGAGACTGTGACGTCATTGCTGATTGTGGCATACGAGTGGGTTGTCCCTGCCTCCCCGTGTGGGCGTCATTGTGTAATGCCGCATGCGCCTGAGAACCCGTGTAATGAATATTCATCTTTGGAGCTTGGCCGGCCAGGGTAGAGAACTATCGAAATGACAGTAACTCACGGTGTTTCAATTAGAGGGAAAATTAGATCTTTATTTAGTAGCGGGGGATCAGTGTTGGGCAGTGGAAGATCTTTGGGTGGATCTTTCAAGAGGATAGTTTGACTTATAGGGGAGTTAGGTGAGGAATAAAAAGATGGGAGGACCCGGATGTGTGGGAGGGGGGGGGTGAACTGGTGAAAGAATTTAACAAAAGCATAACACTACAATTCAACCTATGTCTAACACTACAATTCAACCTATGTCTTACACTACAATTCAACCTATGTCTAACACTACAATTCAACCAATGTCTAAGTCTACATTCTTTTTAAAAAAAACTATTCGTTTTTAGCCCTAGATTATTGTGGTTTAAATCGCAAGTATTTAACTGTTTCTAACTTACTTCTTTAAATAAAATATAAAAAATTGTCGCCACAAAGAAGGTATGAAGTGGTATTTCAAAATCAACCAAAATCTGGCAACATTTAGGGTTCCGATGGCCTGGCGTCTATATTTAGACTAAGGATGATCTCCGCAGTATTCTCACATCCCGTGCCATTTGTCAGCTATTTCCAGCCACCACAGTCTTTTGTTTCACTTTATTGTGGCGCCATCTTGATCTAAAAGGAGAAACGGTAAGGTCAGAGGTCAACTGACCTTGGCGCACTCGGACACGGTTGGGCAGGTTTCATTGGAGCGGTTGCTGGAGCTTTTTGGGGCTTCTCTTGGCTGATCTTTGGGGCTTCTGTTGACTCTGATCTTTGGGTTGACTCTGATCTTTGGGTTGGCTCTGATCTTTGGGTTGGCTCTGACCTTTGGGGCTTCTGTTGACTCTGATCTTTGGGTTGGCTCTGATCTTTGGGTTGACTCTGATCTTTGGGTTGGCTCTGATCTTTGGGTTGACTCTGATCTTTGGGTTGGCTCTGATCTTTGGGTTGGCTCTGATCTTTGGGTTGGCTCTGATCTTTGGGGCTTCTGTTGACTCTGATCTTTGGGTTGGCTCTGATCTTTGGGTTGACTCTGATCTTTGGGTTGGCTCTGATCTTTGGGTTGACTCCGATCTTTGGGTTGGCTCTGATCTTTGGGTTGGCTCTGATCTTTGGGTTGGCTCTGATCTTTGGGGCTTCTGTTGACTCTGATCTTTGGGTTGGCTCTGATCTTTGGGTTGGCTCTGATCTTTGGGGCTTCTGTTGGCTCTGATCTTTGGGTTAGCTCTGATCTTTGGGTTGGCTCTGATCTTTGGGGCTTCTGTTGGCTCTGACCTTTGGGTTGGCTCTGAACTTTGGGTTGGCTCTGATCTTTGGGTTGGCTCTGATCTTTGGGGCTTCTGTTGACTCTGATCTTTGGGTTGGCTCTGATCTTTGGGTTGGCTCTGATCGTTGGGTTGGCTCTGATCTTTGGGTTGGCTCTGATCGTTGGGTTGGCTCTGATCTTTGGGGCTTCTGTTGACTCTGATCTTTGGGTTGGCTCTGATCTTTGGGTTGGCTCTGATCTTTGGGTTGGCTCTGATCTTTGGGTTGGCTCTGATCTTTGGGGCTTCTGTTGACTCTGATCTTTGGGTTGACTCTGATCTTTGGGGCTTCTGTTGGCTCTGATCTTTGGGTTGGCTCTGATCTTTGGGGCTTCTGTTGGCTCTGATCTTTGGGGCTTCTGTTGGCTCTGATCTTTGGGTTGGCTCTGATCTTTGGGGCTTCTGTTGGCTCTGATCTTTGGGTTGGCTCTGATCTTTGGGGCTTCTGTTGGCTCTGATCTTTGGGTTGGCTCTGATCTTTGGGGCTTCTGTTGACTCTGATCTTTGGGTTGGCTCTAATCTTTGGGGCTTCTCTTGGCTCTGATCTTTGGGGCTTCTGTTGGCTCTGAACTTTGGGGCTTCCCTTGACTCTATTATCTGTTGCATAATGCAGATGACGCTGTATACAGTTGACTTAAGAGCCAGCAAAACTTGATATCCTTTTATGATAAGTTGGTGTTGTGGCGGAATATTGTTTAAGTACTCTTGTAGTGCTCTTGTAGTGTTGTGTTGTAGTGTTGACGTAGTGTTGCTGTTGAATTGTAGTAGTGTAGTTGTAGTGTTATTGCAATGTTGTTGTAATGTTTTTATTGTAGTGTTGCTGTTGTAGTGTTTTATTGTAGTGTTCTTGTTGTTGGATTGCTGTTGTGTTTTTTGGAGTTGTGTTGTTGTAGGATAGCTGTAACGTTGAAGTGGAGTTGATGTAGTGGTGTGGTGTTGACATTGGTTGTTGTAACCATGTCTTGCGAGTACTAGTTATCCAAGTAAAATACCGTGAAATTCTCTAAGTTATAAGCAAAGTTTGCTTGAATAAAAAGGATGATAATTCTAAGCAGTCTTACAAGAGCGGCCGCGTAAGAAATCTACAAGAATGCCAGCCAGATGACATAAGAAATCTACAAGAATGCCAGCCAGATGACAAAGGCTGACATTTGAAGCAGACGTTGAGCAGTCGTTGAGAGAGATTAAAATGTGAGCACAGTACGACGTGCGAGCAGGTGGCGGGGTGAGCATTGATTTATATGACGGCCGCGTTTGTCAGGGCAAAACTTCATTCATTATTGAGATCTGTTGCATCCGTCACTTAACATTGTCTCACCCTTTCCCTCCCGTCTTGCACTGTAAGCCCCCCCCCCCTACACACCCCTTACATAAGCATAAGCCCCTTTCTTGTATCGTGAATCCCAGCCCTTGTTTACAACTCAAGTTGTACTTGCCGCAGTCTGATCACAACAAGAACATCTCCCCCACAACAACATCTCCCCCACAACAACATCTCCCCCACAACAACATCTCCCTCACAACAACATCTCCCCCACAACAACATCTCCCCCACAACAACATCTCTCCCACAACAACATCTCCCCCACAACACCATCTGCCCACAACACCATCTCCCCCACAACAACATCTCCCCCACAACAACATCTCTCCCACAACATCATCTTCCCCACATCAACACCATCTGCCCACAACACCATCTCCCCCACAACAACATCTGCCCACAACACCATCTCCCCCACAACAACATCTCTCCCACAACATCATCTGCCCACAACACCATCTCCCCCACAACAACATCTCCCCCACAACATCATCTTCCCCACAACAACATCTCCCCACAACACCATCTGCCCACAACAACATCTCTCCCACAACATCATCTGCCCACAACACCATCTCCCCCACAACAACATCTCCCCCACAACATCATCTTCCCCACAACAACATCTTCCCCCAACAACATCTCCACCCTCACCACCATCTCCCCCACAATAACAACATCTCTCCCACATTTCACCCACCGTTCGCTAAATAAATCTCTCCATGGTTCAAAGTTCGCGTGACGCTTCATTCAATAATGAAAGACGATATTTGACCAAAATAGCAAACTTTCACGAAGCGAGTTGATACGGCGAGAGTTGATAAATAGCCGCAGACGGACAACGATACTTCCCTCTCTTGGCGGTAAAAAATGTTGTTTATGAGAAATCTAAATTTGCAAGCCCACGAAATATGGCTGGGTGTGTAACCTGAGGTTTAAAACAAAATAACTAGCAGCGTGTGTCTGCCGGCGCTTACGTCACGATTAAAAATAGGACATTTCCATTAATTGAGGAAGAGGACTGGAGACGGTAGATTTAAAAGATATTTTTTTGTGTTGATTGAATATTGAGCGACATGGGAGGCGCGGGTAGGGCTGCTTGTGGCAGGGGAAGCGCTAGAGTTGTGGATTTCTGTATTAGATGTTATCATAATGGCAGGGGGTGATATCATGAGGGCACTGACGGGGCATCGTTAGGGCATCGAACTGACATGGCATTGTAATCTTTAAAGGGAGGCCAAGGTAATCTTGTCAAATGTGATCGCTTGTACAGATTCTATCTAGCGCAGTGGTTCTTAACCTGGGTTCGATCGAACCCCAGGGGTTCGGTGTGTCGGTCTCAGGGGTTCGGTGGAGGTCAAGACATACACCTGTCACATATGAGCCACCATCGGATTTTGTCAGTGCCGACGATAGAGAATGTTAAGAAGGGTTCGGTGAATGCGTATATGAAACTGGTGGGGTTTGGTACCTCGAAAAAGGTTAAGAACCACTGATCTAGCGAAAGGATAGAGGGAAGGAGGTTTAGAGAAGTTTTAGTTGTATATAGAAATAATGTCTCTAGGTAAATAAAAAAAATTTCGTGCGTGGGGCGGGGGTGGGTGGGGGGGGGGGGGGTGCAGAAGTCGTGTCCTGGAGTTCTGGAAGTCATTATGCCGTTTAAATATTTAAAATATAGTTTTCTTTTGTTGGAGCATTAATTTTTTTTCCTTGGCATAAAATAGTTTTGATTGTTTAATAAAAATATTTCATGCCGGTAAAATTATTATTAGTTTGTGATACAAAAAAATAAACCGGCAGTAATCTCCCCTAAACTTTCTCGAATATTCTTATATGAAACAACAGGGGATGGCAACTCGGGAAATATTCATGATTTTTAATCCATTTTAAATACTTAAACTTTTTAAAATAGAATAAAATCTCGTAAAAAAAAAGAACTGCACAACAAGTGAGCGCCAAATAAAATGTGCATAATTGGTGAGGAATATTGTTAGTACTTTATAAATTCACATGCGATTTTTTTTTTTTTTTTTTTTGAGAAATCGGAAATAGCGAAAATTACTACTTTCGGTCAACAGAAATTACTCAAAATTTGAAAGAGAGGGCAGAGAATTAGATCTTTTACTTACATTTGAAATTTCATTAATCTATCTGAAATAATACTCAAGTTATAGGCTTTTGCAAAATTCAAAGTAAAAAAAGTTCCACTTCCGGTTATCGGAAATCGCTTAAATTTTGATATAATACTTATATATGAAATTTCATCAACCTAGCTGTAACGGTACTCAAGTTATCGTGTTTACACACACACACACATACACATACACACACAGATATACGAACAAGATTGCAAAACTATGTTTTTCCGACTCAGGGGAGCTGTAAAACGTTGAGATTTGCAAAAGTCTCGAATTTTTTAAAACGATTACAAGACTTTCTCTATACTTCGTATAGACGAGAAAATAAAAAAAGTTTCATGCCGGTAAAGTTTATATTAGTTTGTGTTTAAAAAAATGTTTATGCCGGTAAAATTATTATTAGTTTGTGATAAAAAAAAGTTTCATGCCGTTTACTTATTATGAGTTCGCGATAAAGTGTTTAGGAACTGAGTTAACGAAAACAAGATGGTCACTTGACCTAGTTTCTGTAATTGAGTTCAATCAGGAGCGGTGATCGGGTTAATCTACATCAGTCTTTAAGCCAATAACAAGGGCCATAACAAGAGCAATAACAAGAGCAAGGTATGGTGGGGTCACTGACCGGATGCTGGGTCTTCCATCCTATGTCAGGACACTAGATGCTAATGCTTTGTTCGGTCAGTGAATCAATATGGAACTGTTCGGTCAGTGAATCAATATGGAACTGTTCGGTCAGTGAATCAATATGGATCAGTTCGGTCAGTGAATCTTAAAATGGAACTGTTCGGTCAGTGAATCTTAAAATGGAACTGTTCGGTCAGTGAATCAATATGGAACTGTTCGGTCAGTGAATCAATATGGATTTGTTCGGTCAGTGAATCAATATGGAACTGTTCGGTCAGTGAATCAATATGGACCTGTTCGGTCAGTGAATCTTAAAATGGAACTGTTCGGTCAGTGAATCTTAAAATGGAACTGTTCGGTCAGTGAATCTTAAAATGGAACTGTTCGGTCAGTGAACCAATATGGAACTGTTCGGTCAATGAATCAATATGGATCTGTTCGGTCAGTGAATCAATATGGAACTGTTCGGTCAGTGAATCATGATATTTACTACTAGTATTACAGTGTTTGTTTACCTCAGCATTAGACAATACTGCTTGTTTAAACTATCTACACAAACCTACAGAGGAGTCTGATAAACTTTCCATGCCCTATTTAAACAGCAACGTTAGAGAGAAACTTCAGGAAACACATATTCAGATCTACAGGCAGCTAACCTCATCAAATCCTCGCGGGAAATCTCAAGTAGTTCATAGATTAGCCTGCCTGTTTTAAACTGCTAGCAGTTAACTAACACTGGATCTAATCCCTTGAACTTTTCTTACAAGTCTGAAATCGATCTACTCACTTGTTGAATCTGTTTTAATGAGAGGCCGAATTTAAATTCCCTTCCGTCGGTAGAACATTTTTTTAAGTCTGCTACTGCCGGCTTGGCCATTGTGTCCCGGTTAATGGAAAACAAGGAAACTCGTGTCTTGTTTACAACAAATTTTCGTGTCAAAATGAGATTAGCCGCGGTACAAATATAAAACTCATGGAAACTTTGAGGAGAGTTAAGTTTGGCAAGCCAGGGATGTTACGTGGAGTTTTGTGTATATGATTTTAAACGCTCAACTATAACATGAAATCCTAGCGAAATATCTTAGACAAAATATCTCAGACAAAATATCTCAGACAAAATACCTCAGACAAAATATCTCAGACAAAATATCTCAGACAAAATACCTCAGACAAAATATCTCAGGAAATATCTCAGACAAGATATCTCAGACAAAATATCTGAAACAAAATATCTCAGACAAAATATCTCAGACAAAATAACTCACACAAAATATCTCAGGAAAAATATCTCAACAAAAAGCTTCAAGAGTTTACATTATTTTCTAACTTTAACATTACATCATAATCTAACTTTAACATTACATCATAATCTAACTTTAACATTACATCATAATCTAACTTTAACATTACATCATAATCTAACTTTAACATTACATCATAATCTAACTTTAACATTACATCATAAACTAACTTTAACATTACATCGTAAACTAACTTTAACATTACATCATAATCTAACTTTAACATTACATCGTAAACTAACTTTAACATTACATCATAAACTAACTTTAACATTACATCATAAACTAACTTTAACATTACATCGTAAACTAACTTTAACATTACATCATTAACTAACTTTAACATTACATCATAAACTAACTTTAACATTACAACATAAACTAACTTTAACATTACATCGTAAACTAACTTTAACATTACATCGTAAACTAACTTTAACATTACATCTAAAACTAACTTTAACATTACATCATAAACTAACTTTAACATTACATCATAAACTAACTTTAACATTACATCATAAACTAACTTTAACATCACATCATAAACTAACTTTAACATTACATCATAAACTAACTTTAACATTACATCATAAACTAACTTTAACATTACATCATAAACTAACTTTAGCACAACGTCATCTACTAACTTCACATCACCTACTGAATTTAAAATACCATCATTAATTAACTTGAAAATTACATCATTTACTAATACATCATCTATTACAAGGAAATCAAATGAAAGGCTAATGATTAGTCCGATAGTTTCGAACCTTTGAAATGGATTTAAAACGTCTATCATCAAGTCTGTGTGTAGAGTTATATCGCCTACTGCCCTATAGCTGGCTACAGGGACCGTCCCATTCGTCAAGGGGAACAACTAGCTTTACCAGTTAGATAAAATATATTCTCCCGCTAGAGTTAGAGTCCTTGACGTGTCCAGGTATTAGCCCAAACAGGAACAAAGATGTCAAGGCAACAAATGATGTTCTCAGTTGAGTTAGATGAACTTTAGTGGAATGTTCAAACTTAAGATCTTTGTACTGTGATGGATTGTTCTAGGTATTTTTTTTTTCAAAATAATTTTATTAAAGCTTTAAAGGAATGTTCAATATTGAGTTGTATTCACTTAGATGTTTTAAAAAATGTTTTTTTGTAGCTTTAATCGAATACTGGAGTTAAGTAAGTAATATGAAGGTTATTGAAATATTCAAAGTTGAGTTATTTGTACTTTGTTGAAATGTTGACATTTTTTTCTAGCAGCATTTATGGAATATTCAAAAAACAGTTATATGAACATGTGGAATATTCCAAGTTGAGTTGTTTGTACTTTGATGAAACGTTCAAAGTATTTTTCTTGCAGCTTTAATGGAATGTTCAAGTATTCTGCCCTAAGACAGCGCCCTCTAGCGGTCGATACTGACATCATCTCTCCCTGGCTTCGTTATTCCTGACACGTTTACAATTACTCTCTTTTTATGACCCGCCCCTCCCTCCTTCCTCTTCTCTGTTAGACTTACAACAGAACTTCATCTCTGGAACATCGCCGTGTCTGCTTCAAACGTCATGACATCTGACATTTGTCATCTAGCAATGGGTATTTCTCTAACACTGTATACAAATTTACATTGTCTTTTGCATGTCATCTAACTCGTCTCCTCCATGTCATCTAACTTGTCTCCTCCATGTCATCTAACTCCCGTCTCCTCCATGTCATCTAACACTTATCTCCTCCATGTCATCTAACTCTCGTCTCCTTCATGTCATCTAACTCTCGTCTCCTCCATGTCATCTAACTCTCGTCTCCACCATGTCATCTAACTTGTCTCCTCCATGTCATCTAACTCTCGTCTCCTTCATGTCATCTAACTCGTCTCCTCCATGTCATCTAACTCTCGTCTCCTCCATGTCATCTAACACTTATCTCCTCCATGTCATCTAACTCTCGTCTCCTCCATGTCATCTAACTCTCGACTCCTCAATGTCATCTAACTCTCGTCTCCTCAATGTCATCTAACTCTCGTCTCCTCCATGTCATCTAACTCCCGTCTCGTCCATGTCATCTAACTCTCGTCTCCTGCATGTCATCTAACTCTCGTCTCCTCCATGTCATCTAACTCTCGTCTCCTCCATGTCATCTAACTCCCGTCTCGTCCATGTCATCTAACTCTCGTCTCCTCCATGTCATCTAACTCCCGTCTCCTCCATGTCATCTAACTCTCGTCTCCTCCATGTCATCTAACTCTCGTCTCCTTCATGTAATCTAACTCTCGTCTCCTCCATCTAACTCTCGTCTCCTCCATGTCATCTCACTCTCGTCTCCTCCATGTCATCTAACTCCCGTCTCCTCCATGTCATCTAACTCTCGTCTCCTCCATGTCATCTAACTCTCGTCTCCTGCATGTCATCTAACTCTCGTCTCCTCCATGTCATCTAACTCTCGTCTCCTCCATGTCATCTAACTCTCGTCTCCTCCATCTAACTCTCGTCTCCTCCATGTCATCTAACTCCCATCTCCTCCATGTCATCTAAAAATTAAAAAGTTCCACTATTTTTCCTCAACATTTTTTTGGCCCGTGTTTAAGGCAATCAGCGCTAATTAGGAATTTGATTTTTGTGTTTACAAATCACGTGACTCCACGGACTGCTAACGTTAACGGATGACTTGATGAATGGGATAGGGGGAGGGGGGGGGGGGTAGATAAATTTCTTTTAGAAATCAGTTTGTGATAGTTGACACCATTTGGTGTTTTAATACACCCGATAATTGTATAAGAGACATGTGGATTTATTAACAGTAAAATATAAATATAGTTTTAGCGTGATTTTATGGTGTGGTTTCAAAGTCATAATTAGGTCAAGGTGAGACCACACAGATACCTCCACCAATCAGGGTAGGACATGATCCACTGAGGGGCCACTAGAACAATGTGGCCACTAGAACAATGGGGCCACTAGAACAATGGGGCCACTAGAACAATGGGGCCACTAGAACAATGGGGCCACTAGAACGATGTGGCCACTAGAACGATGTGGCCACTAGAACAATGGGGCCACTAGAACAATGGGGCCACTAGAACGATGAGGCCACTAGAACAATGGGGCCACAGAACGATGGGGCCACTAGAACAATGGGGCCACTAGAACAATGGGGCCACTAGAACAATGGGGCCACTAGAACAATGGGGCCACTAGAACAATGGGGCCACTAAAACGATGGGGCCACTAGAACAATGTGGCCACTAGAACAATGGGGCCACTAGAACAATGTGGCCACTAGAACAATGTGGCCACTAGAACAATGGGGCCACTAGAACAATGTGGCCACTAGAACAATGGGGCCACTAGAACAATGGGGCCACTAGAACAATGTGGCCACTAGAACAATGTGGCCACTAGAACAATGTGGCCACTAGAACAATGTGGCCACTAGAACAATGGGGTCACTAGAACAATGTGGCCACTAGAACAATGGGGCCACTAGAACAATGGGGCCACTAGAACAATGTGGCCACTAGAACAATGGGGCCACTAGAACAATGTGGCCACTAGAACAATGTGGCCACTAGAACAATGTGGCCACTAGAACAATGGGGCCACTAGAACAATGGGGCCACTAGAACGATGGGGCCACTAGAACAATGGGGCCACTAGAACGATGGGGCCACTAGAACAATGTGGCCACTAGAACGATGTGGCCACTAGAACAATGGGGCCACTAGAACAATGGGGCCACTAGAACAATGTGGCCACTAGAACGATGTGGCCACTAGAAAAATGTGGCCACTAGAACAATGGGGTC
Source organism: Physella acuta (assembly GCF_028476545.2). Lineage (NCBI taxonomy): Eukaryota > Metazoa > Mollusca > Gastropoda > Physidae > Physella > Physella acuta. The sequence goes on along the minus strand of NW_026731775.1, from coordinate 856,749 downwards.
ACAGCGGATGATGGGGCCACTAGAACAATGGGGCCACTAGAACGATGGGGCCACTAGAAAAATGGGGCCACTAGAACAATGGGGCCACTAGAACGATGGGGCCACTAGAACAATGTGGCCACTAGAACGATGTGGCCACTAGAACAATGGGGCCACTAGAACAATGGGGCCACTAGAACAATGTGGCCACTAGAACGATGTGGCCACTAGAAAAATGGGGCCACTAGAACAATGGGGCCACTAGAACAATGGGGCCACTAGAACAATGTGGCCACTAGAACAATGGGGTCACAGCGGATGATGGGGCCACTAGAACAATGGGGCCACTAGAACAATGGGGCCACTAGAACGATGGGGCCACTAGAACAATGGGGCCACTAGAACAATGGGGCCACTAGAACAATGGGGCCACTAGAAAAATGGGGCCACTAGAACAATGGGGCCACTAGAACGATGGGGCCACTAGAACAATGTGGCCACTAGAACGATGTGGCCACTAGAACGATGTGGCCACTAGAACAATGGGGCCACTAGAACAATGGGGCCACTAGAACGATGAGGCCACTAGAACAATGGGGCCACTAGAACGATGGGGCCACTAGAACAATGGGGCCACTAGAACAATGGGGCCACTAGAACAATGGGGCCACTAGAACAATGGGGCCACTAGAACAATGGGGCCACTAAAACGATGGGGCCACTAGAACAATGTGGCCACTAGAACAATGGGGCCACTAGAACAATGTGGCCACTAGAACAATGTGGCCACTAGAACAATGGGGCCACTAGAACAATGTGGCCACTAGAACAATGGGGCCACTAGAACAATGGGGCCACTAGAACAATGTGGCCACTAGAACAATGTGGCCACTAGAACAATGTGGCCACTAGAACAATGTGGCCACTAGAACAATGGGGTCACTAGAACAATGTGGCCACTAGAACAATGGGGCCACTAGAACAATGTGGCCACTAGAACAATGGGGCCACTAGAACGATGGGGCCACTAGAACAATGTGGCCACTAGAACAATGTGGCCACTAGAACAATGTGGCCACTAGAACAATGGGGCCACTAGAACAATGGGGCCACTAGAACGATGGGGCCACTAGAACAATGTGGCCACTAAAACAATGGGGCCACTAGAACAATGTGGCCACTAGAACAATGGGGCCACTAGAACAATGGGGCCACTAGAACAATGTGGCCACTAGAACAATGTGGCCACTAGAACAATGGGGCCAATAGAACAATGGGGCCACTAGAACAATGGGGCCACTAGAACAATGTGGCCACTAGAACAATGGGGCCACTAGAACAATGTGGCCACTAGAACAATGGGGCCACTAGAACAATGGGGTCACAGCGGATGATGGGGCCACTAGAACAATGGGGCCACTAGAACAATGTGGCCACTAGAACGATGGGGCCACTAGAACAATGTGGCCACTAGAACAATGTGGCCACTAGAACAATGGGGCCACTAGAACGATGGGGCCACTAGAACAATGTGGCCACTAGAACAATGGGGCCACTAGAACAATGTGGCCACTAGAACAATGTGGCCACTAGAACAATGTGGCCACTAGAACAATGGGGCCACTAGAACAATGGGGTCACAGCGGATGATGGGGCCACTAGAACAATGGGGCCACTAGAACAATGTGGCCACTAGAACAATGTGGCCACTAGAACAATGGGGCCACTAGAACAATGTGGCCACTAGAACAATGGGGCCACTAGAACAATGTGGCCACTAGAACAATGGGGCCACTAGAACAATGTGGCCACTAGAACAATGGGGCCACTAGAACAATGGGGCCACTAGAACAATGTGGCCACTAGAACAATGGGGCCACTAGAACAATGGTGCCACTAGAACAATGGGGCCACTAGAACAATGGGGCCACTAGAACAATGGGGCCACTAGAACAATGGGGCCACTAGAACAATGGGGCCACTAGAACGATGGGGCCACTAGAACAATGTGGCCACTAGAACAATGGGGCCACTAGAACAATGTGGCCACTAGAACAATGGGGCCACTAGAACAATGTGGCCACTAGAACAATGGGGCCACTAGAACAATGGGGCCACTAGAACGATGGGGCCACTAGAACAATGGGGCCACTAGAACGATGGGGCCACTAGAACAATGGGGCCACTAGAACAATGGGGCCACTAGAACAATGGGGACACTAGAACGTTATGACCATAATGAGTCTATGAGTCTATGTAAAATGACCTAGACTATAAAATGACCTTGATTATAAAAAACAAAAGACCTGGATTATACAAAAGACCTATGCAAAAGACCTGCTCTTAACAAAAGACCTGGTCTATAAAAAAGACCAGATTGAATGCGTCTAGAGCAGGGGTCGGCAACCTGCGGCTCGCGAGCCGCATGCGGCTCTTTTGATATCAAGATGCGGCTCTCCAGCTCCTTGAACAAATACTAATAATCTTAAGAATAAAATAAAATATTTGAAATAAAAAAATACGTTAGTGGCTCTTTGAAACCAGGGACATTTTGAAAATTGTAACTTTTGGCTCTTCCGCTTCAAAAGGTTGCCGACCCCTGGTCTAGAGTGGTCGTCTAGTTTATCACCCGGCTGTTAGCATTTATTGATTGATTGGAAAATGTCAACTGTAAGCTATTAAATGCTGAACTAGTCAAACTGCAGGCATGTGTCTGTAGGTATGTGAGTACACATATAGCAATATGTATATTTTTCATACTACACACACACATACATATATGCATATTATTTATGGATAATCAAATATGTTTATGAGTAAGTGCATGTGCACGTGCAATTGCATTCGTATACTTTTGTGTGTCTTACTGGAACAGAAGAAATTGTAAAATGTCTCCGGTAATATCCCCTAAAGCAGGGGTCGGCAACCTTTTGAAGCGGAAGAGCCAAAAGTTACAATTTTCAGAATTTCTCTGGTTTTAAAGAGCCACTAACATTTTTTTTAATCTATATATATAATTCTCTTCTTCGAGCCGTTAGAAAACAAGCTGCAAACGCTCTCCCTACCTCCCCACCCCTACATGGTTTTAGTGAGCTGTGTTCACTCTAAATGTTTACAAGCAGAGCCAACGATTTTAAACGTAGGGGGGGGGGAGGAGGAGGGGGAGGGAAGGAAGGGGGGGGGGTTATGGTCCTTAACGAGCTACTTATAGTGTTTTAAAGAAATATTTTCAGTGTCAGCGTTGGTACTGTCGAATTCACAAATTATGAATTATTGAAAATTAGAAACAACTAAATAGCGGCGTATGTTATGCCGCGGGCCGGCTCGTTTCAAATATTTTATTTTTTTATTAAGATTATTAGTATTTGTGCAAGGAGCTGGAGAGCCGCATCTTGATATCAAAAGAGCCGTATGCGGCTCGCGAGCCGCAGGTTGCCGACCCCTGCTCTAAAGCAATATCTCCATTATTACAGTTATATCCTAGAGGGGGAAAACTTGAAGAGAGAAAAAAAATGAAGTATAACATTATTTACATTTTATGTATTTACATAATATATATTTACATTACGTTTTATGAATCTATCACCCACCCTAATAAACGGTAGATTTGGGTCAATTAAAATACGGTCGTTAATATTATGCAAATTTTATTCAGTCAAATTTGTCAACGAAGATATTTAACCAGTGCGTGAGATAAAATAGCAATAAATTGTTTCTTGTCAAATTTGTTTTAGTCTAGAACTTGTCGCATACATAATCAGTGCTTAGTTAGGTCACAAACACCATAATCAGTGCTTAGTTAGGTCAAACACTATAATCAGTGCTTAGTTAGGTCACAAACACCATAATCAGTGCTTAGTTAGGTCACAAACACCATAATTAGTGCTTAGTTAGGTCACAAACACCATAATCAGTGCTTAGTTAGGTCACAAACACCACAACCAGTGCTTAGTTAGGTCACAAACACCATAATCAGTGCTTAGTTAGGTCACAAGCACCCTAGTGTGGTGCTACTGTGGTGCTATGTACAAGAGAGTTATTGGCTTCATTTATTAAGAGGTTGTGGGAAAGGAGTGGAGGGGGGGGGGGTTGAGTGAAACAGGTTGCGTCAACCCCAGCACTCTATAGACAATGAATAGTAATTTTTATGACGTCAACTACGTATGACGTAAGAGATTTAAATAAATGGCAGGCGCTCTTTTAAAAAAAAAGTTGAATATGCTAATACTAATTATCTGGAATCAAGTCCGTCTTTCTAGTTTTTGTTATTCAAATAAAGCATATTTGACGCGAGAATGTTACTTCTCATTGGTACTGCAGGAGGATGTATCAAAGAAAACGATGGTATTAATATACTAGTGGGCAGCGTAAAGATTCAAGTAGACGGTGTTTAATATATAGGGAGATGGTGAAAAAAAATTTTTTAATTCTTGTAGATGTGGCATTAAAATAATAACTTGATTTTTTTTTCTGCCAAATGTGACGTTCAAAAAACTATGGGTAATGTTGGCCAAATGTGGCATTTAAATAATCATTGATTTTTTTTCGGCTAAATGCGGCATTTTTATAATGACTTGATGTCTGCTACATGTAAAATTAACAAAAACCTGAATTTTGTTGCCTGCTATATGATGTGCCCAGCTATATGAGGTGCCCAGCTATATGAGGTGCCCAGCTATATGAGGTGCCCAGCTACTAGTGTCTGCTATATGAGGTGCCCAGCTACTAGTGTCTGCTATATGAGGTGCCCAGCTACTAGTGTCTGCTATATGAGGTGCCCAGCTATATGAGTTGCCCAGCTACTAGTGTCTGCTATATGAGGTGCCCAGCTACTAGTGTCTGCTATATGAGGTGCCCAGCTACTAGTGTCTGCTATATGAGGTGCCCAGCTACTAGTGTCTGCTATATGAGGTGCCCAGCTATATGAGGTGCCCAGCTACTAGTGTCTGCTATATGAGGTGCCCAGCTACTAATGTCTGCTATATGAGGTGCCCAGCTATATGAGGTGCCCAGCTACTAGTGTCTGCTATATGAGGTGCCCAGCTACTAGTGTCTGCTATATGAGGTGCCCAGCTATATGAGGTGCCCAGCTACTAGTGTCTGCTATATGAGGTGCCCAGCTATATGAGGTGCCCAGCTATATGAGGTGCCCAGCTTTATGAGGTGCCCAGCTATATGAGGTGCCCAGCTACTAGTGTCTGCTATATGAGGTGCCCAGCTATATGAGGTGCCCAGCTATATGATGTGCCCAGCTATATGAGGTGCCCAGCTACTAGTGTCTGCTATATGAGGTGACCAGCTATATGAGGTGCCCAGCTATATGATGTGCCCAGCTATATGAGGTGCCCAGCTACTAGTGTCTGCTATATGAGGTGCCCAGCTACTAGTGTCTGCTATATGAGGTGCCCAGCTATATGAGGTGCCCAGCTACTAGTGTCTGCTATATGAGGTGCCCAGCTATATGAGGTGCCCAGCTACTAGTGTCTGCTATATGAGGTGCCCAGCTACTAGTGTCTGCTATATGAGGTGCCCAGCTACTAGTGTCTGCTATATGAGGTGCCCAGCTATATGAGGTGCCCAGCTACTAGTGTCTGCTATATGAGGTGCCCAGCTATATGAGGTGCCCAGCTACTAGTGTCTGCTATATGAGGTGCCCAGCTATATGAGGTGCCCAGCTACTAGTGTCAGCTATATGAGGTGCCCAGCTACTAGAGTCAGCTATATAAGGTGCCCAGCTACTAGTGTCTGCTATTTGAGGTGCCCAGCTACCAGTGTCTGCTATATGAGGTGCCCAGCTACTAGTGTCTGATATATGAGGTGCCCAGCTACTAGTGTCTGCTATATGAGGTGCCCAGCTACTAGTGTCTGCTATTTGAGGTGCCCAGCTACTAGTGTCTGATATATGAGGTGCCCAGCTACTAGAGTCAGCTATATGAGGTGCCCAGCTACTAGTGTCTGCTATATTAGGTGCCCAGCTACTAGTGTCTGCTATATGAGGTGCCCAGCTACTAGTGTCTGATATATGAGGTGCCCAGCTACTAGTGTCTGATATATGAGGTGCCCAGCTACTAGTGTCTGCTATATGAGGTGCCCAGCTACTAGTGTCTGCTATATGAAGTGCCCAGCTATATGAGGTGCCCAGCTATATGAGGTGCCCAGCTATATGAGGTGCCCAGCTACTAGTGTCTGCTATTTGAGGTGCCCAGCTACTAGTGTCTGCTATATGAGGTGCCCAGCTATATGAGGTGCCCAGCTATATGAGGTGCCCAGCTATATGAGGTGCCCAGCTATTTGAGGTGCCCAGCTACTAGTGTCTGCTATTTGAGGTGCCCAGCTACTAGTGTCTGCTATTTGAGGTGCCCAGCTACTAGTGTCTGCTATTTGAGGTGCCCAGCTACCAGTGTCTGCTATTTGAGGTGCCCAGCTACTAGTGTCTGCTATTTGAGGTGCCCAGCTACTAGTGTCTGCTATTTGAGGTGCCCAGCTACTAGTGTCTGCTATTTGAGGTGCCCAGCTACTAGTGTCTGCTATTTGAGGTGCCCAGCTACCAGTGTCTGCTATATGAGGTGCCCAGCACAAATGTCGTAGTTTAAAAAATAAAAAACTCATTTTGAACTTCATTAAAGAATCATACAAAGTCAAAGCTAAGATAATAGACGGCAAGTTTGTTTACAGGCTAGTTAGCTTCGATGGCAGTGTGATTTCATGTCAGTAATTAGCATATAACAGCACTGGTTAGTGTCATATGACAACACTAGTGTCATATGACGGTACACATATAATATAACGGCACTGATCAGTGTGATATAACGGCACTAGTGTCATATTATGACATATGTCATATGATGGCACATATTCACATGACGGCACTAATGACATATGACAATAGAATGACCACCAGAGACCCAGTTCCCACACACGTTTATGTTTACCAGCTGTTTAGCATTTTACAACCGAAATAAAAGATGATTGAAGCTCTGTTGGGGTTCTTAACTGGCAACAAAAAACTTGAGCTGGTAAAACAAGGGATCCACTTCACTCAGCTGTTCGGTTTGTTTTTAATCTGCTACTTTTAGAATCGATACATTGATGCTGGCAACATATAAGATGTTGTCTGTTAGCATAAGTTGATTCAAGGGACCGATGCCACACTGTTACTAGCGTACGTTAGTTTACGGGCCTGATGTCACCTTCCCCCTGTTCAAACACCCTCCCACTCACACTCTGGCCTAGTTTGTGTTAAGACTTGATATTTGCATATTTATCCAGGTGTAGTGGTATCTTCTTCACAAAACTCATGGGTAATGGGAGTAAATGAGACATCACGGATGATGTTTCAAGCTCGATATAGCCACACACACACACACACACACATATATATATATATATATATATATATATATATATATATATATATATATATATATATATATATATATATATATATATATATATATATATATATATATATATATATTGAATTGCGTTGTGGACTAGGCTAAACCACATAGGACCACAATGTCGGCTAGGGCTAGGACCACGATGTGGGCTATGGCTAGGACCACAATTTTAGCTACGGCTAGGACCACAATGTGGGCCCGGTCTTAAATTCGCCCTGTGTATATAAATAAAAGACTCACCTCTAATACTGTATGACGGAGGACGTGATGTAGGTTCTAATCTCAGTCGTGGTCAGCTTAACTCTGTGTCACGTGATCAGCCTGACCCTAACTTGGAGTCACGTGGTCAGCTTAACCGTCCCTGAGGGTCACCTCTTGCATTCTTGAATCTGCAGGCAAACAACAGAATAAAGTCAATGAGCAGACGCCAACTTTCAAGACATGATTACAACCACCAGGTCCATGTTAGGAGCAGTGACAGATCCGCAGCCTACATCATTAAAAAGTAACCTGATTTCTACAAGATAGCTGGCGGATCGTGTCTTCATTTTCTGTTTCCTTCAAGGCAGCCCAAATCATCGTGACGTGATGACTTCTATAAATAGAACACTGCTCTACATTCGGTCAGATACGTGTCAAAGGTGATACCTCGAAAAACGCAACTGATCTAAACGTTTATTTTTGTTCTGTGTAGTACATTAGTGGTGTAGCGCGGGGGTGATCGTAAAACGAGTTAGATTACTTTGGGTAATGGATCATTTAAATAGACAACGATTGTGGTAACACAAGAAGTCAGATTCTATTGAGTGATCAAAGATGGCGGCTGTTGGAATATATTCACACTGACTTTTCCAATACATTCACACAGTTTTTTTGTGATACATCCACACGAGGAATTTTTTGTAATACTTTCCGACGATTTTTTTTAATGTTGTACATTAACTTATGATTTAATAGTACATTTACATTAGTGTAATGTACATTGCCTATGGGAAAAAGTTGTATGAATGAAAATGGAGGTAATGAAGACAAATGGAGTTGCTGTTCCTGATACGCAAGCTGTTCTCTCCCCTGTGACCACAAGAAAAATGTTTCAAGCTGAACAGTTCCTGTCTGATCACTCATATCCAGACCACAGGAGGTGAGACAGTCTCAGGGACACAGGAGGTGAGACAGTCTCAGGGACACAGGAGGTGAGACACAGGAACACAGGGGGTGAGACAGTCTCAGGGACAGGAGGTGAGACAGTCTCAGGGACAGGAGGTGAGACAGTGCCAGGGACAGGAGGTGAGACAGTCTCAGGGACACAGGAGGTGAGACAGTCTCAGGGACAGGAGGTGAGACAGTGCCAGGGACAGGAGGTGAGACAGTCTCAGGGACAGGAGGTGAGACAGTCTCAGGGACAGGAGGTGAGACAGTGCCAGGGACAGGAGGTGAGACAGTCTCAGGGACAGGAGGTGAGACAGTCTCAGGGACAGGAGGTGAGACAGTGCCAGGGACAGGAGGAGAGACAGTCTCAGGGACAGGAGGTGAGACAGTGCCAGGGACAGGAGGAGAGACAGTCTCAGGGACAGGAGGTGAGACAGTGCCAGGGACAGGAGGTGAGACAGTCTCAGGGACAGGAGGTGAGACAGTGCCAGGGACAGGAGGAGAGACAGTCTCAGGGACACAGGAGGTGAGACAGTCTCAGGGACAGGAGGTGAGACAGTCTCAGGGACACAGGAGGTGAGACAGTCTCAGGGACAGGAGGTGAGACAGTGCCAGGGACAGGAGGTGAGACAGTCTCAGGGACAGGAGGTGAGACAGTGCCAGGGACAGGAGGAGAGACAGTCTCAGGAGGTGAGACAGTCTCAGGGACAGGAGGTGAGACAGTGCCAGGGACAGGAGGTGAGACAGTGCCAGGGACAGGAGGTGAGACAGTCTCAGGAGGTGAGACAGTCTCAGGGACAGGAGGTGAGACAGTCTCAGGGACAGGAGGTGAGACAGTGCCAGGGACAGGAGGAGAGACAGTCTCAGGGACACAGGAGGTGAGACAGTCTCAGGGACAGGAGGTGAGACAGTCTCAGGGACAGGAGGTGAGACAGTGCCAGGGACAGGAGGAGAGACAGTCTCAGGGACACAGGAGGTGAGACAGTCTCAGGGACAGGAGGTGAGACAGTCTCAGGGACACAGGAGGTGAGACAGTCTCAGGGACAGGAGGTGAGACAGTCTCAGGAGGTGAGACAGTCTCAGGGACAGGAGGTGAGACAGTCTCAGAGACAGGAGGTGAGACAGTCTCAGGGACACAGGAGGTGAGACAGTCTAAGGGACAGGAGGTGAGACAGTCCCAGGGACTCAGGAGGTGAGACAGTCTCAGGGACACAGGAGGTGAGACAGTCTCAGTGACACAGGAGGTGAGACAGTCTCAGGGACAAGAGGTGAGACAGTCTCAGGGACAGGAGGTGAGACAGTCCCAGGGACTCAGGAGGTGAGACAGTCTCAGGGACACAGGAGGTGAGACAGTCTCAGTGACACAGGAGGTGAGACAGTCTCAGTGACACAGGAGGTGAGACAGTCTCAGGGACAAGAGGTGAGACAGTCTCATTGACAGGAGGTGAGACAGTCTCAGGGACACAAAAAGCTGACCAAGTGTAGTCAAAAATAATTGAAACAAGAAAAAAGTTTGAACTGGTTTTTTTTCTAGTTAGGTTCCGACCTTTCTACTTGAACTGACCCACCCTGCTAACCCCGACCTTTGTAATTGGACTGGTCCATCCTATTTAATGCGTCATTACAGAGCGGCTGGTCAAGCTACTAGACACATATAAAACTCTACTGCACCATCTGAATTTACAGTCAAATCCTTAAACTCAAAGGGCTTCAGTTTCTAGTAATCTCCGTTATCAATAGTCTTAAGTGATGGGAGAAAAGTGGGTGTGTGTGGGGGGGGGGGGGGGTTACACAACTCGGAAGTCACGTGGGACACCGTTAAATTCGTGACAAAATCTGTTCGTGTCACACATCGTTGCTTGTGTACAGTGCACAGCAGCGTCACTCAAGCGGAACAAGGGGAGGAGAACTCTATTGACGGGTGTCGTCATTTAACAACTCCATGCTTGTGGCAGGTTTAATGTGATATAGTGGCGGCGTGACGACCCCCAGTCGCATGCTTGTAGCAGGTTTAATGTGATATAATGGCGGCGTGACGACCAAGTCACATGTAGCAGGTTTAATGTGATATAATGGCGGCATGACAACTTGTATATAGGTACTTTTATTTTCACAAGCTTTTATTTTAACTTAATTCCTCTGACCGTCGTCAGTCTATCTGTCGTCAATCAGTCTGTCGTCTTAGATCGAAACGAAAGAGCAAAATTTCTTGCACTTCTGACCGACTAATTCATCCGAAATTCGGCACGTGGGTCAAGACTTGAAGAAAATGCAAATGAGATTAAATTTTACTTAATTGAATGCCTAATTTTTACTTTCTCGTATATACGAAGTATAAAGAAAGTCTTGTAATGGTGCACAAAAAAAAAATCGAGATTTTTACAAATCTCGACGTTTTACACCTCACTGATACGGAAAAACATAATTTTGCAATCTTGTCCGTATGTCTGTGTGTCTGTCTGTCTGTCTGTCTGTCTGTCTGTCTGTCTGTCCGTGTGTAAACACGATAACTTGAGTGCCGTTATAGCTAGGTTGATGAAATTTCATATATAAGTATTTTATCAAAATCGTAGATCCGTATGAACTTTTGAGCGATTTCCGATAACCGGAAGTGGTACTTTTCCTACTTTGAATTTTTCAAAAGCCTATAACTTGAGTACTATTTCAGATAGATAAATGAAATTTCACATGTAAGTAAAAAATCTAATTCTCTATCTTCTGTTAAATTTGGAGTAATTTCCGTTGACTGGAAGTAGTACTTTACGCTACTTCCGATTTCTCAAAAAACTAATGTAAATTTTAAAAGTACTAATAATATTGCGCACTATTATGCGCTTTTTTATTTGGCGTTCACTTGGTGTGCAATTAATTTGTCTACGAGATTTTATTCTATTTGTAAAGCTTTAAGTATTTAAAATGGATTAAAAATCATGTCTATAGCCCGAGTTTCCATCCCCTGTTATTTTATATAAGAATATTCGAGAAAGTTTAGGGAGATCACTCCCGGTTTATTTATGAATTAGTAACGAAAATGCTGAAATTAGTATCCAATATATAATATAGTGACCCATGCTTTTCTTAATAATTATTTAAATAGTGTATTATATATATATATTTTTTTAAACATTTATTTTTTTCTCCTTTTTAGTGCATTTGTACATAAAAGCTTGTTATTAAAACGTTTTTTTAATACATTTTTAACACGTTGTTGTTTCCGCTCTTGTATCGTGTAAAGATGTGTGTGTCAAGTTATTCTGGAGGTAATATCAAAGTCCTGTGGGCTATTATCGAAGTCATTTAGGGCATTACCAAAGTCATGGAGGGCAGTATCGTGGCAACGTGGAGCAGATCGAAGTCGTGTGGAGCAGTATCGAAGTTATGTGGAGCAGTATCGATGTCGTGTGGAGCAGTATCGAAGTCATGTGGAGCAGTATCGAAGTCGTGTGGAGCAGTATCGAAGTCATGTGGAGCAGTATTGAGGTCATGTGGAGCAGTATCGAGGTCGTGTGGAGCAGTATCGAAGTCTTGTGGAGCAGTATCGAAGTCGTGTTGAGCAGTATCGATGTGTAGTGCAGGATTGAAGTCATGTGGGGCAGTATCGAGGTCATGTGGAGCAGTATCGAGTTCATGTGGGGCAGTATCGAAGTCGTGTGGAGCAGTATCGAAGTCGTGTGGAGCAGTATCGAAGTCGTGTGGAGCAGTATCAGAATAATGGGACAACGTCAGTTTAAGCCCAGTACAAAGTCATGTCGGGCATTGAGTCAAGTGGGAAAATATAAACATTTGTATGGGGCATGGGATAATCATTATAGGCATTGGCAAAGTAACGTGGTATGTTAACAAAGTGAGGTGAGATATTGACAAAATAATGTGGTACATTGAAAAAGTAAGGTGGGGCGTTGACAAAGTTATCTAGACTATACAATATCATGAAACCCGAATATTTTTTTAGTGCAGTAGCGAGTTAATTAAACGGTATCGATTTTATTTCCCAACATAGCTTATAAATTTTAAATAAACCAGCTAGATTACATGATCAGAGAAAAAATGAACATTTCAGTCATAGATATCTTCATAGGGAGGCAAACAGCTGAACATTTCACAAACTTTGTGACAGGCATTGTGACAGACATTGTGACAGACTTTGTGACAGACTTTGTGACAGACTTTGTGACAGACTTTGTGACAGACTTTGTGACAGACTTTGCGACAGACTTTGTATTAGACTTTATGATAGAAAGTGTGACAGAAGATGTGACAGACGGTGTCTGACAATTTGACGGACAGTATTTAAGTGTATCAGCTCCATGTTATGGATGACCGGTTCCCTGCTCCAGTCTTCTAGCACAGAGCGTGGGTGAGTCTCAGGTTGGTGGACCTGAGGTCATGCAACTGGTGGTGGTGGCAGGGGATGATGTGTGATGGTGGTAGCAAGAGATGATGTGTGATGGTGGTGGCAGGAGATGATGTGTGATGTTGGTAGCAAGAGATGATGTGTGATGTTGGTGGCAGGAGATGATGTGTGATGGTGGTAACAAGAGATGATGTGTGATGGTGGTAGCAGGAGATGATGTGTGATGGTGGTGGCAAGAGATGATGTGTGATGTTGGTAGCAAGAGATGATGTGTGATGTTGGTGGCAGGAGATGATGTGTGATGGTGGTAACAAGAGATGATGTGTGATGGTGGTGGCAGGAGATGATGTGTGATGGTGGTCCAGATAGTGGTGGCAGGAGATGATGTGTGATGGTGGTGGCAACAGATGATGTGTGATGGTGGCAGGAGATGATGTGTGATGGTGGTGGCAACAGATGATGTGTGATGGTGGCAGGAGATGATGTGTGATGGTGGTAGCAAGAGATGATGTGTGATGGTGGTGGCAGGAGATGATGTGTGATGGTGGCAGGAGATGATGTGTGATGGTGGTAGCAACAGATGATGTGTGATGGTGGTAGCAAGAGATGATGTGTGATGGTGGCAGCAACAGATGATGTGTGATGGTGGCAGGAGATGATGTGTGATGGTGGTAGCAAGCGATGATGTGTGATGTTGGTGGCAGGAGATGATGTGTGATGGTGGTGGCAGGAGATGATGTGTGATGGTGGTAGGAGATGATGTGTGATGGTGGTGGCGGGAGATGATGTGTGATGGTGGTGGCAGGAGATGATGTGTGATGGTGGTAGCAACAGATGATGTGTGATGGTGGTAGCAAGAGATGATGTGTGATGGTGGCAGCAACAGATGATGTGTGATGGTGGCAGGAGATGATGTGTGATGGTGGTAGCAAGCGATGATGTGTGATGGTGGTAGCAAGAGATGATGTGTGATGGTGGTAGCAAGCGATGATGTGTGATGGTGGTGGCAAGAGATGATGTGTGATGGTGGCAGGAGATGATGTGTGATGGTGGTAGCAAGAGATGATGTGTGATGGTGGCAGGAGATGATGTGTGATGGTGGTGGCAGGAGATGATGTGTGATGGTGGTAGCAACAGATGATGTGTGATGGTGGTAGCAAGAGATGATGTGTGATGGTGGCAGCAACAGATGATGTGTGATGGTGGCAGGAGATGATGTGTGATGGTGGTAGCAAGCGATGATGTGTGATGGTGGTAGCAAGAGATGATGTGTGATGGTGGTAGCAAGAGATGATGTGTGATGGTGGCAGGAGATGATGTGTGATGGTGGTGGCGGGAGATGATGTGTGATGGTGGTGGCAGGAGATGATGTGTGATGGTGGTAGCAACAGATGATGTGTGATGGTGGTAGCAAGAGATGATGTGTGATGGTGGCAGCAACAGATGATGTGTGATGGTGGCAGGAGATGATGTGTGATGGTGGTAGCAAGCGATGATGTGTGATGGTGGTAGCAAGAGATGATGTGTGATGGTGGTAGCAAGCGATGATGTGTGATGGTGGTGGCAAGAGATGATGTGTGATGGTGGTAGCAGGAGATGATGTGTGATGGTGGTGGCAAGCGATGATGTGTGATGGTGGCAGGAGATGATGTGTGATGGTGGTAGCAAGAGATGATGTGTGATGGTGGCAGGAGATGATGTGTGATGGTGGTGGCAGGAGATGATGTGTGATGGTGGTAGCAGGAGATGATGTGTGATGGTGGTGGCAAGCGATGATGTGTGATGGTGGCAGGAGATGATGTGTGATGGTGGTAGCAAGAGATGATGTGTGATGGTGGTAGCAAGCGATGATGTGTGATGGTGGCAGGAGATGATGTGTGATGGTGGTAGCAAGAGATGATGTGTGATGGTGGCAGGAGATGATGTGTGGTGGTGGTGGCAGGAGATGATGTGTGATGGTGGTAGCAACAGATGATGTGTGATGGTGGCAGGAGATGATGTGTGATGGTGGTAGCAACAGATGATGTGTGATGGTGGCAGGAGATGATGTGTGATGGTGGTAGCAACAGATGATGTGTGATGGTGGTAGCAACAGATGATGTGTGATGGTGGTAGCAACAGATGATGTGTGATGGTGGCAGGAGATGATGTGTGATGGTGGTCCAGATAGTGGTAGCAAGAGATGATGTGTGATGGTGGTGGCAGGAGATGATGTGTGATGGTGGCAAGAGATGATGTGTGATGGTGGTCCAGATGGTGGTAGCAAGAGATGATGTGTGATGGTGGTCCAGATGGTGGTAGCAAGAGATGATGTGTGATGGTGGCAAGAGATGATGTGTGATGGTGGTCCAGATGGTGGTAGCAGGAGATGATGTGTGATGGTGGTGGCAAGAGATAATGTGTGATGGTGGCAGGAGATGATGTGTGATGGTGGTAGCAAGAGATGATGTGTGATGGTGGTAGCAAGAGATGATGTGTGATGGTGGTGGCAACAGATGATGTGTGATGGTGGTAGCAAGAGATGATGTGTGATGGTGGTAGCAAGAGATGATGTGTGATGGTGGTAGCAAGAGATGATGTGTGATGGTGGTGGCAAGAGATAATGTGTGATGGTGGTGGCAAGAGATGATGTGTGATGGTGGTAGCAAGAGATGATGTGTGATGGTGGTCCAGATGGTGGTAGCAAGAGATGATGTGTGATGGCGAGCAGTAGTTTGAGACCCGCAAGTGTGAACCAACAGCTGCATGCTGAGTACTCGATTAAACTGTTGAACACAACACAATGACAGCTGCCACAACTAACACACCTGCTATTGATTGCATTGTACTCCTTTTTCTGTAGCATGACCCTGTGTAATCTAAACCCATCTCTGTTCAAATTTCGCCCCCTATATATATATATATATATATATATATATATATATATATATATATATATATATATATATATATATATATATATACATATATATATATATTTGATTGATTGATGATATTTTAAAGCACACTACAGGTGCACAAGGTAATGACAAGAGCAGCCGGTCCACTGCATCATTTAAAGTCAGCGAGGAAATAATTACAGGATAATTTATTTTTTTCTTAAATATTTAGCCCTCTGACGTACAAGAAATGTTTGTGAAACTTCCGGTAAATATCACTCAACTCTAGGCTAACAGTTCCCAATATCACTTAACTCTAGAGTAATGGTTCTCAAATTCTATCTATGACCTGACATGCTAAACGGGGAAGTTCTATTAAAACATACATCCCGACATAGTACCTATGATATTGACAGTGCTAGGCACAAATCCTGATAAATTAGCTATGATATTGACAGTGGTGTGCACAAATCCTGATAAATTAGCTATGATATTGACAGAGATAAGCACAAATCCTGATAAATTAGCTATGCTGTTGACAGAGGATTGTACATGTTATGACAAACTAGTACTGGTTTTGATTATTTATTAGCTAATTAAATTATTTTTGTTTGTATTCAAGTCAGCTAATATTCATCCTGTATTTTAATACTAACTTAGAATTCGCGTGAAATTGGATGATAATTTGCTGGCCCCAATCGATCGCAAAAATATGTCAACAAAGTTTACTGCCTACATTTACCACGCCATGAACAAGGCAAAAGCCGACACGGTAAGAAGGACGATGTTGACCTTGCTAGATGTGGATGGACTTCAGCTAAATACAAACGAGATAATTTGTTTACATATCATAAAAATATTTTTGTACCGATAGCTTAAATGCATATTTAACTGTATTCAATGTTCTTATGGAAATTCTGAGGGAATATTTACCCGTTGAGAAGCAGATTATTATAATAAATCCGAATGTTGATACAGTTTATAAAGCTTTTAATTCGAGAATTAAATAAACTACACATTTACTGAAGCTCGGGTTTTACAATTATCAATGAGTTAATCGATATTTCACATTTTTATCACTTCTATTCTGCCATTTATATTTATTTATTTATCTATTTTTTTGCTGACATTTTTCCGGTAACTTGATTTATTTATTTTTTACTTTTTACTCTGACTTGTTTTCCTAGCAAGAACTGTGACTTTATTTCCGTGACTTTGTACCTGTGAGTATTTATCCTAGCAAGAAATGTGACTTTCTTTCCGTGACTTTGTACCTGTGAGTATTATCCTAGCAAGAAATGTGACTTTCTTTCCGTGACTTTGTACCTGTGAGTATTTATCCTAGCAAGAAATGTGACTTTCTTTCCGTGACTTTGTACCTGTGAGTATTTATCCTAGCAAGAAATGTGACTTTCTTTCCGTGACTTTGTACCTGTGAGTATTTATCCTAGCAAGAAATGTAACTTTCTTTCCGTGACTTTTTTTCCAGTCAGTGACAAAAGAACTATCGCGACCTCGAGACAAGCAAGAAACAGGTGTTTTGGTTTCTTCTAGAAAAGATAATCCTCGCTGTTTTAGCGTGCACTTAATGACTAGGTCTTGCAACTGACATATTTATAATTATGTGCAACACACGCTTACACAGTCCTACATATAAAAATACACAATCATTTATTTACGTTGATTTGATTGAAAACATACACGATAAAATTAATAAAGAATATGATTAATACGTGAGCACCGAGTTTATTTTGCATGGAGCGCTGTATTGATGTTTTAAAGACCCCTGTGTTTATATTGCAAATATCCATGTGTTTATGCTACTAAGTTCCATGTGTTTATGTTACAAAGATCTATGTCTTTATGTTGCATAGATCCATGTTTTTGTGTTACAAAGTTCCATGTGTTTATGTTGCAAAGATCTATGCGTTTATGATGCAAAGATCCATGTGTTTATGATGCTAAGAGTGCAAAGACCGCTGTGTTTATGTTACAAAGACCCTTGTGTTTATGTTACAAAGACCCTTGTGTTTATGTTACAAAGACCCTTGTGTTTATGTTACAAAGACCCCTGTGTTTTACAATGACCCCCGTGTTTATGTTACAAAAACCCCTGTGTTTTACAACGACCCCTGTGTTCAAGCTTCTATCTGGCACCTTGCTATAACTAGCTAGGAGCAACCCCTGTAGAAAGTGTGGCGTTTAGCGCTTATGTTAATGCAGCTGTAGTCAGCCATAGCTGCGTGTCATGACTTCATGCGGGCGCTAAATTGGATGCGTATGTCAACTAGATATGCGCAGGAGCCAGTGCTGTGTAAATGTGTAGATCAAACTTGTATATATGTATATACAACTATGTATATATATATATATATATATATATATATATATATATATATATATATATATATATATATATATATATATATATATATAATGGAAATTCATGGCAAAGTCCTGCCTACGCCACTGAGAGTTGAAATGCCTTATCTAGTATTTTGTTACTTACATCCATCGGTTGAGTACTTTGTAGAGACCAATAGGACAACAGTACATTCTAGATCAAGTACAGCGTTGCTGACACATCAAGTTACGTGCCGGTATCTTTGGATAACGTGGGTGGGGGGGGGGGGGGGGACGGAGCATGGTCAGTATTCGAACTCAGGACGTATCGCGTATTCAGGAAAAGACAACCGGTGTTATAAGAAAGGAAAGATAACCAATGAGAGAGAAGCGCTGTGTCTTATCTGTGGCCTAGCTGGTCAGTACCAGTGTCAGATGTGTATGCAGATAAACAGGTGTAGCGTTTCCATTCAACTCACGGAGGTCAGAGGTCGGACAGGGGGGGGGTTGTTGTCGAAAAGGTGACCTGTGACCTATGACGTAAGGCGACAAGATTTGCGACATATTTTAAACAGGAGAGTTTGTTATTTAAAAGATGTGCGTGTTTTGCTTATGTTTACAGGGGTCTTCTGAAAGTAATAGAACACAAATATAACTGCAGTGTTGCTGATGTTTACAGGGGTCTTCTGAAAGTAATAGAACACAAATATAACTTCAGTGTTGCTGATGATGTGTGGAAGTATAGCGGACTGGTGTGGAGATGGGTAGTGGGGGGCTTCATGGGGGGGGGGGAGGGGTGGATGTAGGGTCATGGGGATGGAGGGGGGTAGAGGCATGGCGGTTGTGCAGGCATGGGTATAGGGGTGGTGGAGATAGAAATTGTGGAGGTAGGGGCATGGGGGTGGATGTGGAGAGCGAGAGAATGTGGAGGAAGGGGGAAGAGAGTAGAGGATGGAGCTTGGGAGAGGGGGGATAATGGGAGAGGGTGGAGCTTGGGCGAGGGTGGAGCTTGGGAGAGGGTGGATCTTGGGAGAGGGTGGAGCTTGGGAGAGGGTGGAGAATGGGAGAGGGTGGAGATTGATACAACACAACTGATGTCTGTCCAATTAAACAACACAATTGATGTCTGTCGAATGATACAACACAATTGATGTCTGTCGACTGCAGCACTTTGGGGGGCTACATCCCTCACCTGTAGAGGGTGTTCACACATAGTTGTTTACATCCGATCAATAGGTCAATCAAAAATCAATTTTAGTAACAGCTTAGTAACGGGCATGGGCGTCCATAATCTAGGTCAAGTGCTGGGCGTAATTAGCAGCGAGGGAAAAATATTCAATTAACACAGCTGATTGAGAAGTTTTAATTAATTAGGTCTTTAGAAACACGATATGATGTCCTGGGATGTGTAGGTATAGATGGCTGAGATGTTTCCGTGTCTGGTTACCTTCATGTGACATCTTGTACAAAACACAGCACGTGAGATGTGATAAGTGTCTATCATCAAACTTCGAGTATCAAGACAAAATTTGATACCTAGAGATATACGTTAGGCTATGGTAGCCTGTGTCATATGTTTTATTGATGAACGTATATCGTTACCAACATTTACAGCAGGATATGTTGTGACGTCTGTGTATGCATAATATCTGTCTTGACGTTTTCAATACGATATATCTAGACGTATATGTATGTTTAAGACGATGTTTAGTGACGTCTGTGTACAATACGATGTGTATTTACTTATGTGTGAGTAAAATAATTTTCCCAGCAATATTTCAGCAATATCTCTGCAATATTTTAGCCGTATCACAGCAATATGTAGCCATCTCGCAGCAATATTTTAGCTATATCACAGCAATATTTTAGCCATATCACAGCAATATTTTAGCCATATTACATCAATATTTTAGCCATAATACATCAATATTTTAGCCATATCACAGCAATATTTTAGCCATATCAAAGCAATATTTTAGCCAAATCACAGCAATATTTTAGCCATATTACATCAATATTTTAGCCATATCACAGCAATATTTTAGCCATATCACAGCAATATTTTAGCCATATCACAGCAATATTTTAGCCATATCACAACAATATTTTAACCATATCACAGCAATATTTTAGCCACATCACAGCAATATTTTAGCCATATCACAGCAATATTTTAGCCATATCACAACAATATTTTAACCATATCACAGCAATATTTTAGCCATATCACAGCAATAGTTTAGCCATTTGGCCCACCACGCAATTACCTCTTATCTTTAACCGTCAGCAATATTTTTTCCAACACCTGTCACCCCTACATGAAAAAAATCAATGGACCACTCCATCTGTCACGTGATGTGTGCACGAGTCCATTTAGATGTCAAGTTATTGTCCTGTCAAGATGATAACTGTTTGAATGGACATCTTGTTATCTCTGCGGCATTATGTGGACATCTTCTTATCTATGAGGCGTTATATGGATGGACATCTTGTTGATGATTAAATGGGGACCTAGCTGCTGATGAAATGGCTCTCTTGTATTCGTGATCAGAAATCGAATACTTAATATTATGATTTTCCAACCCGTTTACTATATGCCAACCATCAGGCTACCAAGATCTGACAACCTAGCAACCATCAGGCAACAAGTTATTAACATTTCCGCATCAAAAGATTATCCCAATATAAAATACAGTCTCAGCTAGATTCAATGCCTTCCTAGACGTCGGTAGATATTATATTTTATATAAATCTTACAGAGCGCCTGGTCATTAAACTAACAATAGATGTTCCACAATGTACACAGGACCACATGTTGCCACAGAAACTAATAAAATATTGGGGGGGGGGGGGGGGGTAGAGATCACGCTCCATCACGTCTGACGTCACAGAAATTAGTTCAGTGTGAAGCAGAAGTGTGATCTATCGACCGTGATCAACAGATAAATTTAATTGCTCGGGTATGGCGTCCTTCCCGGACGTTCGCCTTCAAAACAGTTCTTTTAATTAGAATCTTGAGGTGAAACGTGTTCGTAATATCTAGGTCTCAGTGGACCAGAGTTTCTTCCAGGCATCTCTTCGGCGGGGCGAAGCCCCCCCCCCCCCCCCCGAAAATTTTTTACCGTCCCCCCGAACGAAATGAAATTTATATAATTTATATAGAAAAATATATATTTTTAACAGTGTCCGCCCCCCCCCCCCCCCCCCCGAAGAAAGTCTACCGCCCCCCCGAAAATTTCAAGTGCCCCCCCGGAGAAAAAAGTCTGGAAGAAACACTGAGTGGACTCAGCCATAATAAAGTCAAATAATAGTTTATTGTATCACCCCCCCCCCCCCCCACCTCCCACCTCACTATTAACCCACCAAACATTTTTTGTAAAGCAACATTTTGTATGAAAAGCTTCGACCTCGCGGTTTCCTACTTTCATGTTAATTTCAAGTTAATTTAATTCATGCATGAAATTCGAACTAATTATCAGATACTTCTCCCCCCCCCCCCCCCCCTCGCGGTTCAATAAAGACAACCCGTTAACATCGTGATTGTTTCAAAAAAGAAAAAAGCCACTCTGGCCAAAAGAAAAAGGAAGTAAAAAATCTGGCCAGTTTTAATTTCAAAATGAAAATAATTTGTAAAAAATATATGAAGGAAAGTTTAATTTCGAACGAAATAAAAAATTCCTGATAAAAATGTTTTAAAGTCAATAATTCAAAGGCGAAACAGTGCAGTTATTTGGTGCGTGTGTAGAGTGTGGTATAGCTGTGTAGTGTCTGTGTAGAGGGTGGTATAGCTGTGTAGTGTCTGTGTAGAGGGTGGTATAGCTGTGTAGTGTCTGTGTAGAGTGTAGTATAGCTGTGTAGCGTCTGTGTAGTGGGTGGTATAGCTGTGTAGCGTCTGTGTAGTGGGTGGTATAGCTGTGTAGCGTCTGTGTAGTGGGTGGTATAGCTGTGTAGTGTCTGTGTAGAGTGTGGTATAGCTGTGTAGCGTCTGTGTAGTGGGTGGTATAGCTGTGTAGCGTCTGTGTAGATGTAAAATAGAATGGTTAGCATATTGTTCAAATCAGTATTGGTCAAATTAGTTAGTTGGTCAAATTAGTGAGTTGGTCAAATCAGTATATTGGTCAAATTAGTGAGTTGATTTAAAACGTAAACAATTACACGTTTATATCTAACACATTTGTATATCTTACAAATGTATGTGTCTGCATTACAGATGTGTCTACATTACACATGTGTCTACATTACAGATGTGTCTACATTACACATGTGTCTACATTACACATGTGTCTACATTACACATGTGTCTACATTATAGATAGCTTCCTGTAGAAATTCCCGACACATTTGCCCCGCAGACACATCCGAGGTGGGGTGGGGTGGAGGGGGAGGGATCTTCCCGGAGGGTGAAAGTATCTCCTTACCTGATTAATCCCGTAAATGGAGTGAGGCTAATCTCAGTTTTTTTTTTCTTCCCACATGTAAGTTTAGACGGTTTAAATCGAGAGCTTTCTCAATAATTAATAGTCGGATGTCAAGTAGACTCGGTGGTGTATTACAAATTGTATTCTACTGCTGTTGGTTGTAGCTGTCTCCAGTATAACATCACAACAGTTCGAAAAGGTCTCTTTGTCAGATGGTATAGTAATAAATTATATTGGTTACCATGGTGAAATTGTGCAAACAATAGAGTTCGCTCAAGGGTCAACTCGTGACGTTGTTATCACAAATTCAGAAGACGTGAAGGAAGTCTTAAAACAACACAAAGTCAGACAAAGATGATAAAATGTTGACAGCAGATGATATCTGTGTCTGACCGTCACGGTTCAATGGTTATCTAGACATGCTTGATTTAATGCTGAATCGGTTGAGTTTTCTTGTGGTTAATCTTGTCGTTAATCTTGTCGTTAATCTTGTCAAACGAGGGATTAGAACCCACGTGATTGGCGTGATACGATAAGATGGATGAATAGGCGAGTTTGTCTTTCTAGATGACAGGCAGCGAGCTGTGGTAAGAACATGTGTGGGACAAATGTGGGGGTCAGTGTGAGGGTCAGGAGTTGTGAGGGACAAATGTGAGGGTCAGGTGATGTGGGGGTCAGGAGATGTGGGGGTCAGCAGATGTGAGGGTCAAGAGATGTGGGGGTCAGCAGATGTGAGGGTCAGGAGATGTGGGGGTCAGCAGATGTGAGGGTCAAGAGATGTGGGGGTCAGCAGATGTGAGGGTCAGGAGATGTGGGGGTCAAGAGATGTGGGGGTCAGCAGATGTGAGGGTCAGGAGATGTGGGGGTCAGGAGATGTGGGGGTCAGCAGATGTGGGGGTCAGCAGATGTGGGGGTCAGGAGATGTGGAAGTCAGGAGATGTGGAAGTCAGGTAATGTGGGGGTCAGGAGATGTGGGGGTCAGGAGATGTGGGGGTCAGGAGATGTGGGGGTCAGGAGATGTGGGGGTCAGGAGATGTGGGGGTCAGGAGATTTGAGGGTCAAGAGATGTGGGGGTCAGGAGATTTGAGGGTCAAGAGATGTGGGGGTCAGAAGATGTGGGGGTCATGTGATGTGAGGTTCAAGTAATGTGGGGGTCAGGAGATTTGAGGGTCAGGAGATGTGGGGGTCAGGAGATGTGGGGGTCATGTGATGTGGGGGTCAGCAGATGTGGGGGTCAGGAGATGTGGGGGTCAGGAGATGTGGGGGTGAAGCTATGATAAGGAGATAGATGAAATGATTACACGAGGAAAATAATTAATTATGAAATGTGGCCGGGTATTCCTTCGGTTATACAATTTTTTTTTTGTTATCTCCCTCCCAACAATTTTATCGAATGTTTTTTTTTCCTTTTATTTATCTCAGTTTGTTATGTCGGTTTGTTATGCTAATTCACAAACATCAGGCGAGACTAGCTGGTTTTTTGAGCTTGTCAGATCAGCCACCTTTGATGTGGATACAACGACTTTAAGTAGCACGTGATCCATACATGACGTCACTATTAGGTTGTGTTACAGGGTAAACGGATGTAAGGGGTAGGGGGGGAGGGGGCTATTATTAGATTGTGCTAAATGGTGGAAGATGGGTTGGGAGGGGGGGGGTACTATTTGGTTGTGCTACAAGCTGGAAGATGTAGGAAATGTGGAATTTTGAATTCCTGGTAATAAAATAGTGCGAATTTCTAAGTCAAAATTAGGATTATTTTAGGGGAGGGATGGATCATTATGGCGTAATTTTTTTGCTGGTGTATGATTAAATGTAAGATTGTTGTGGGTGTGATATAAGATTGTTGTGAGTGTGATGTAAGATTGTTGTGAGTGTGATAAAAGATTGATGTGTGTAATGTAAGATTGTTGTGGGTGATGTACGATTGTTGTGGGTGTGATGTAAGATTGTTGTGGGTGTGATGTAAGATTGTTGTGAGTGTGATAAAAGATTGATGTGTGTAATGTAAGATTGTTGTGGGTGATGTACGATTGTTGTGGGTGTGATGTAAGATTGTTGTGAGTGTGATAAAAGATTGATGTGTGTAATGTAAGATTGTTGTGGGTGATGTACGATTGTTGTGGGTGTGATGTAAGATTGTTGTGGGTGTGATGTAAGATTGTTGTGGGTGTGATGTAAGATTGTTGTGTGTGATAAAAGATTGATGTGTGTAATGTAAGATTGTTGTGGGTGATGTACGATTGTTGTGGGTGTGATGTAAGATTGTTGTGGGTGTGATGTAATATTGATGTGGGTGTGATGTAAGATTGTTGTGTGTGATGTAAGATTGCAGTGGGTGTGATATAAGATTGGTGTAGGTGTGAAGTAAGATTGGTGTGTGTGATGTAAGATTGTTGTGGGTGTGATGTAAGATTGATGTGGGTGTGATGTAAGATTGCTGTGGGTGTGATGTAAGATTGTTGCCAGGTTGGTGTAGCTGTGATGAACGATGTATGTCGGATACCTGTTGCTGATGCACCCCCTGCCGTCCCTAGTGTCGTCTTGTGTTGCATGTTTGTCGGAGAAGAAAATATTGATTGAACATTGGCGTCCACAAGGTTTATATTATAAGTACAGGGTGTAAGGGTGTGAGATGTTTAGATTTAAGATTTTGTGTTTAGCTAAATGTTGTGAGATGTTTAGATTTTAAAATGTTTGTGTTTAGCTAAATGTTGTGAGATGTTTAGATTTAAGATGTTTGTGTTTAGCTAAATGTTGTGAGCTGTTTAGATTTAAGATGTTTGTGTTTAGCTAAATGTTGTGAGATTTTAGATTTAAGATGTTTGTGTTTAGCTAAATGTTGTGAGATGTTTAGATTTAAGATGTTTGTGTTTAGCTAAATGTTGTGAGATGTTTAGATTTAAGATGTTTGTGTTTAGCTAAATGTTGTGAGATGTTTAGATTTAAGATGTTTGTGTTTAGCTAAATGTTGTGAGATGTTTAGATTTAAGATGTTTGTGTTTAGCTAAATGTTGTGAGATGTTTAGATTTAAGATGTTTGTGTTTAGCTAAATGTTGTGAGATGTTTAGATTTAAGATGTTTGTGTTTAGCTAAATGTTGTGAGATGTTTAGATTTAAGATGTTTGTGTTTAGCTACATGTTGTGAGATGTTTAGATTTAAGATGTTTGTGTTTAGCTAAATGTTGAGATGTTTAGATTTAAGATGTTTGTGTTTAGCTAAATGTTGTGAGATGTTTAGATTTAAGATGTTTGTGTTTAGCTAAATGTTGTGAGAATTTAGATTTAAGATGTTTGTGTTTAGCTAAATGTTGTGAGCTGTTTAGATTTAAGATGTTTGTGTTTAGCTAAATGTTGTGAGATGTTTAGATTTAAGATGTTGTGGCTTCTTGCTGTAAGATGTTTTTGATGTATCATGATGTACACGTTCACAATGATGTAGATATTAGTTCTTCTAGAAGATGAAAGATCGCCTACATTTAACAGGTTTCGCTGCTGTAGTGGATTTGTCGAGGGAGCGATGAATGAACGGGAGATGTAGAGGTTCCCTAACAAAAGAAGAATGTTAATGAACAACATGAAGCCGGCATCGAACAAGTTATTAGATTTGTCTCAATGTTTAGTAGATACCGTGTTGTACAAGTTATTAGATTTGTCTCAATGTTTAGTAGACATCGTGTTGTACAAGTTATTAGATTTGTCTCAATGTTTAGTAGATATCGCGTTGTACAAGTTATTAGATTTGTCTCAATGTTTAGTGGATATCGCATTGTACAAGTTATTAGATTTGTCTCAATGTTTAGTAGACATCGTGTTGTACAAGTTATTAGATTTGTCTCAATGTTTAGTAGACTTCGTGTTGTACAAGTTATTAGATTTGTCTCAATGTTTAGTAGACTTCGTGTTGTACAAGTTATTAGATTTGTCTCAATGTTTAGTAGATATCGTGTTGTACAAGTTATTAGATTTGTCTCAATGTTTAGTAGATATCGTGTTGTACAAGTTATTAGATTTGTCTCAATGTTTAGTAGATATCGTGTTGTACAAGTTATTAGATTTGTCTCAATGTTTAGTAGACATCGTGTTGTACAAGTTATTAGATTTGTCTCAATGTTTAGTAGATATCGTGTTGTTCTTTGGGGTAGTAACACACTGGCGACGTATTTGAAGTGAGTGGATTTGTTGTAGTACATGCGTGTTTTACACGATACGGTGTGGGATGTGGTGGTTGTGTAGTAATGTGTTGGTTGTGTAGTAATGTGGTGGTTGTGTAGTAATGTGTTGGTTGTGTAGTAATGTGGTGGTTGTGTAGTAATGTGTTGGTTGTGTAGTAATGTGGTGGTTGTGTAGTAATGTGGTGGTTGTGTAGTAATGTGGTGGTTGTGTAGTAATGTGGTGGTTGTGTAGTAATGTGGTGGTTGTGTAGTAATGTGGTGGTTGTGTAGTAATGTGTTGGTTGTGTAGTAATGTGGTGGTTGTGTAGTAATGTGGTGGTTGTGTAGTAATGTGGTGGTTGTGTAGTAATGTGGTGGTTGTGTAGTAATGTGGTGGTTGTGTAGTAATGTGGTGGTTGTGTAGTAATGTGGTGGTTGTGTAGTAATGTGTTGTGTTGTGGTTGAGTGGTGTGTGGGTATATGGCGTTTGATTGTGTGGTGTGTGATGTGTAGTATGTGGTGTGTAGTGTGTGGTGTGTAGTATGTGGTGTGTAGTGTGTGGTGTGTAGTGTGGGTGTGTAGTTTGTGGTTGTGTAGCGTGTAGTGTGTGTTGTGTGATTGTGTAGTGTGCATTTAGACAGTGTTTAACAATGAGCTGTGTAAAATGTAATGTGTGTATGTGTACGTGGTTTGACGAGGTATGTGTGTAACATAAACAAAGTGTTAAATGCTTGTACCGTATGATTATGTTGTGTTAGCTTAATAGTTAGGCCGGTGTTTACCATGTTTGTATTAGTTGTTTTTTTATGTTGCAGCATTTGTCGATCGTGTATGTGTGTATGTTAACAGCGTGTATGTCCCTTGCATTTCACTGTGTTTTCCATGAGTGTTGATTTAGCGTGTATCGCCAGTTATCTATGCACGAGCTGAAGTTGAGTAGAAAAAAAAAGTCGAGCCAACACACAGTGGCTGGGGAGAAGTAGGTTAGCGAGCTGTTGGGTTCCCAGTCGTGCGATTGTATACCACCAGCCGATAGGTAATTAGCGTCATTAGCTAGGGCTTGATTATGGTCTTATTTAGGCTTGTACGACAATATGTAAAGCATGCTGAAATGATGCTCACTGGGGCCAGGGGGAGTGACGGTGGGGATAGTCCGTTATTGTTTATTGCTGGGGGCAGAACGGATGGGAGAAATTATAGAATATATATATATATATATATATATATATATATATATATATATATATATATATATATATATATACATATATATATATATACATATATATATATATGTATATATATATATATGTATATATATATATATATGTATATATATATATATATGTATATATATGTATATATATGTATATATATGTATATATATGTATATATATATATATATATATATATATATGAAACAACCCTTTTAAATGTAATCAGTGCACAGCACTAGTACATATTACCCGAATAGGTGGAATATTTTCTGTCAAGCTATGGAGTACCTACGCAGTATACTATTGTAATATATAGGTTTTAAAAAAAAGATGTCCCGAAAATAAATCAACTTTATAGATCTTAGTGGATACATAAAAGAAATGTCGGTCTACTAACATTGCTTTTATACAAAGCTGGATGATAAGCTTGATAGGTTTTATTAATGTAAATCTGTGCACCACATTATGTGCACCGTATAGCGCCTTATGTGCACCATATAGCGCCTTATGTGCACCGTATAGCGCCTTATGTGTTTATCTGTGGTATCAAAGTGTGTGTATTAGCCCGAATGATCACAGTTACATTGACAGTAATGGGCTCAATTTTTTTCTCGAACTTTCGATCGTTTTTGTCGTTAAAATGTTTATGAACTACCGAGGGAAAAAATTGAACTTACGTGTCAAAGTGTCACAGCAATGTGTCGATAATTTGCCGGTTACGACAATGGACTGTCTAGATCTAGCTTGGATGAATTAAGAACTAACGCACTCGACAGAAGCGCTCGGCCGAGTGACTGGGGCGAGTGGAGATTACCAGATGGAAGGGGCGGGGCAGGGGACGTTACCCGCGGGCTGTGCTACACTGCGATTACCTCCCCTGCGTGGGGCTGCTACTGGTTGTCATTTGTGTTCTCCCTTTAAGGGTTGTCACTGTTTTGTTATTTCATTTTCATGGTTGTCACTGTATTCTTATTTCATTTTCATGGTTGTCAATTGTCTTGTTCTCTCGTTCAGACTCAGTCTTTATTAGAAAGAAATAGACAACCCTTGGCTGTTCAGATAAAGTTTAATTAAAAATTCGATTTGTTTTTTATTGAGCGAAGTCTACAGTGGCATAGATTATCAAGGACTAGATGTAGATTGTCTGTGTGTAGATTTTTTGCTTGAACTTTCATTGATGGGGGAGGGGGGGGGGGGGCTCAAAAAGTTTCTGTAGGGTGCCCGATACAATGCTGCAAATGTCGACCACATTGGTCTGAGAGGACCCATCAAATATTATAGTATGACCAAATGATATAATCTGGCGGGGCCCCATTAAATAAAATGCTGTGAATATAGTCTAAAGAAATTATCTAGACGGGGCACCATAACCATCAGCGTTATTT
Source organism: Physella acuta (assembly GCF_028476545.2). NCBI lineage: Eukaryota > Metazoa > Mollusca > Gastropoda > Physidae > Physella > Physella acuta. Next base: position 827,470 of record NW_026731775.1, on the reverse strand, counting down.
TTACACTAATGTAAACCATCAGCGTTATTTTTACACTAATGTAAACCATCAGCGTTATTTTTACACTAATGTAAACCATCAGCGTTATACTAATGTAAACCATCAGCGTTATTTTTACACTAATGTAAACCATCAGCGTTATACTAATGTAAACCATCAGCGTTATTTTTACACTAATGTAAACCATCAGCGTTATACTAATGTAAACCATCAGCGTTATTTTTACACTAATGTAAACCATCAGCGTTATACTAATGTAAACCATCAGCGTTATTTTTACACTAATGTAAACCATCAGCGTTATACTAATGTAAACCATCAGCGTTATTTTTACACTAATGTAAACCATCAGCGTTATACTAATGTAAACCATCAGCGTTATTTTTACACTAATGTAAACCATCAGCGTTATACTAATGTAAACCATCAGCGTTATTTTTACACTAATGTAAACCATCAGCGTTATACTAATGTAAACCATCAGCGTTATACTAATGTAAACCATCATCGTTATTGTTATATTAATGTAAACCATCATCGTTATTGTTATACTAATGTAAACCATCATCGTTATTGTTATACTAATGTAAACCATCATCGTTATTGTTATACTAATGTAAACCATCATCGTTATTGTTATACTAATGTAAACCATCATCGTTATTGTTATACTAATGTAAACCATCAGCGTTATACTAATGTAAACCATCAGCGTTATACTAATGTAAAACATCAAGACTTTTAACCTAATTAGCCTTTGAAAAAATTAAAATGTTTAAAATTTAATATGTCTTTATTTAGAGCCCACTTGAAAACAAATTCCCTGAGACAAAATTAGAATTGAGCTGTAATAAGCCTCATATTTGTGTAAGAACGGGTGTAATCTATATTTGTAACTGCACTGTATGAGGAAATGTGGTTTCAGGATATGTGGTTTCAGGATATATGGTTTGACGCCTGCGCTGTATCAGGATATGTGGTTTGACACCTGCGCTGTATCAGGATATGTGGTTTTACACCTGCGCTGTATCAGGATAGGTAACTGGCCCTACACCTGGCACTGAAGAACAGGCGTATGGTTTACCTCTCATACGACTCCTGTTAATTTAGTTTAATTAATTACCGCAAACAGAGGTAGATCTAAATATGAGGCAAGGCGGGGGTTACAATAGTTCACACACAAACTTGTAGACTCTTCTGTTTTACACTTAGATCTTCAAGTCTTGTATGGTGATAAAAATAGATGCAAGAATTGTATCCTTTTAGGGGATAGGGGTGAGTGCTAACACCCCCGCTCACCTAAACAGCAAGTGACGTCACTGCCAACACCTCTTGACGTCACTACCACAACTAAATTTCGTAAATAAGTGATGTCATTCGGATGGCTAAGTACATTTGGCAAGACAGGTAAAAGTTTATGTAACTAATGGGTTTTTTTAGGAGGAAAGTGGAATATTTATGGCAGTGACCTACAAGTTTGTTCCGGATGTTTTATATATTGTATGGTGAAGGTCTACACTCCTCATGTTATATCCTACATTGTGTGGTGAAGGTCTACACTCCTAGCTGTCTCGTGTTATCAACTCATTGGTGTTGTTTTCGTGGCTCTGGCTCGTCAATAGGGGGCTGTGAGGTGAGCCGCCGTGAGCCTTGAGATCAGTTGATAGAGTGTCAGAGAGAATGGGGTCGGGGGTTATAGTGTCAGAGAGAATGGGGTCGGGGGTTATAGTGTCAGAGAGAATGGGGTCGGGGGTTATAGTGTCAGAGAGAGTGGGGTCGGGGGTTATAGTGTCAGAGAGAATGGGGTCGGGGGTTATAGTGTCAGAGAGAATGGGGTCGGGGGTTATAGTGTCAGAGAGAGTGGGGTCGGGGGTTATAGTGTCAGAGAGAATGGGGTCGGGGGTTATAGTGTCAGAGAGAATGGGGTCGGGGGTTATAGTGTCAGAGAGAGTGGGGTCGGGGGTTATAGTGTCAGAGAGAATGGGGTCGGGGGTTATAGTGTCAGAGAGAGTGGGGTCGGGGGTTATAGTGTCAGAGAGAATGGGGTCGGGGGTTATAGTGTCAGAGAGAATGGGGTCGGGGGTTATAGTGTCAGAGAGAATGGGGTCGGGGGTTATAGTGTCAGAGAGAATGGGGTCGGGGGTTATAGTGTCAGAGAGAGTGGGGTCAGGGGACAAATTATTACAGAGAGTGGGGTCAGGGGACAAATTATTACAGAGAGTGGGGTCAGGGGACAAATTATTACAGAGAGTGGGGTCAGGGGACAAATTATTACAGAGAGTGGGGTCAGGGGACAAATTATTACAGAGAGTGGGGTCAGGGGACAAATTATTACAGAGAGTGGGGTCAGGGGACAAATTGTTACAGAGAGTGGGGTCAGGGGACAAATTGTTACAGAGAGTGGGGTCAGGGGACAAATTGTTACAGAGAGTGGGGTCAGGGGATATAGTGTCAGAGAGGGTGGGGTCTATGGATACATATTCACAGAGAGTTGGGTCAGGTGTATACTGTGTCAGAGAGGGTGGGGTCTGGTATATCCTGTGACAGAGAGGGTGGGGTCTGGTGTATACTGTGACAGAGCGTGAAGTCAGATATTACGGAAATGGTTTGTGAGGGTATTATATTAGTGGTTCGGGTTTATAACAGGAACTTAGATGTAGCATAAACATCCTGGCCATCTAAATATACCGCGTCTACCTGCCCCTATACTCAGGTTGGTTACATCCCTGCCCCTATACTCGGGTTGGTTACATCCCTGCCCCTATACTCAGGTTGGTTACATCCCTGCCCCTATAGTACGTCAGGTTGGTTACATCCCTGCCCCTATACTACGTCAGGTTGGTTACATCCCTGCCCCTATACTACGTCAGGTTGGTTACATCCCTGCCCCTATACTCAGGTTGGTTACATCCCTGCCTCTATACTCAGGTTGGTTACATCCCTGCCCCTATACTCAGGTTGGTTACATCCCTGCCCTATACTCAGGGTGGTTACATCCCTGCCCCTATACTCAGGTTGGTTACATCCCTGCCCCTATACTACGTCAGGTTGGTTCCATCCCTGCCCCTATACTCAGGTTGGTTACATCCCTGCCCCTATACTCAGGTTGGTTACATCCCTGCCCCTATACTCAGGTTGGTTACATCCCTGCCCTATACTCAGGTTGGTTACATCCCTGCCCCTATACTCAGGTTGATTACATCCCTGCCCCTATACTACGTCAGGTTGGTTACATCCCTGCCCCTATACTCAGGTTGGTTACATCCCTGCCCCTATACTACGTCAGGTTGGTTACATCCCTGCCCCTATACTACGTCAGGTTGGTTACATCCCTGCCCCTATACTCAGGTTGGTTACATCCCTGCCCCTATACTCAGGTTGGTTACATCCCTGCCCCTATACTCAGGTTGGTTACATCCCTGCCCCTATACTCAGGTTGGTTACATCCCTGCCCCTATACTCAGGTTGGTTACATCCCTGCCCCTATACTACGTCAGGTTGGTTACATCCGTGCCCCTATACTCAGGTTGGTTACATCCCTGCCCCTATACTACGTCAGGTTGGTTACATCCCTGCCCCTATACTCAGGTTGGTTACATCCCTGCCCCTATACTACGTCAGGTTGGTTACATCCCTGCCCCTATAGTACGTCAGGTTAGTTACATCCCTGCCCCTATACTCAGGTTGGTTACATCCCTGCCCCTATACTTAGGTTAGTTACATCCCTGCCCCTATAATCATTTTGGTTACATCCCTGCCCCTATAATCGGGTTGGTTACATCCCTGCCCCTATACTCAGGTGAGTTACATCCCTGCCCCTATAATCATTTTGGTTACATCCCTGCCCCTATAGTCAGGTTGGTTACATCCCTGCCCCTATACTCAGGTTGGTTACATCACTGTCCCTATACTCAGGTTGGTTACATCCCTGCCCCTATACTCAGGTTGGTACATCCCTGCCCCTATACTCAGGTTGGTTACATCCCTGCCCCTATACTCAGGTTGGTTACATCCCTGCCCCTATACTCAGGTTGGTTACATCCCTGCCCCTATACTACGTCAGGTTGGTTACATCCCTGCCCCTATACTCAGGTTGGTTACATCCCTGCCCCTATACTCAAGTTGGTTACATCCCTGCCCCTATACTCAGGTTGGTTACATCCCTGCTCCTATACTCAGGTTGGTTACATCCCTGCCCCTATACTACGTCAGGTTGGTTACATCCCTGCCCCTATACTACGTGAGGTTGGTTACATCCGTGCCCCTATACTCAGGTTGGTTACATCCCTGCCCCTATACTCAGGTTGGTTACATCCCTGCCCCTATACTCAGGTTGGTTACATCCCTGCCCCTATAGTACGTCAGGTTGGTTACATCCCTGCCCCTATACTCAGGTTGGTTACATCCCTGCCCCTATAGTACGTCAGGTTGGTTACATCCCTGCCCCTATACTCAGGTTGGTTACATCCCTGCCCCTATATTACGTCAGGTTGGTTACATCCCTGCCCCTATACTCAGGTTGGTTACATCCCTGCCCCTATACTACGTCAGGTTGGTTACATCCCTGCCCCTATACTACGTCAGGTTGGTTACATCCGTGCCCCTATACTCAGGTTGGTTACATCCCTGCCCCTATTCTACGTCAGGTTGGTTACATCCCTGCCCCTATAGTACGTCAGGTTGGTTACATCCCTGCCCCTATACTACGTCAGGTTGGCTACATCCCTGTCCCTATATTACGTCAGGTTGGTTACATCTCTGCCCCTATACTCAGGTTGGTTACATCCCTGCCCCTATACTTAGGTTAGTTACATCCCTGCTCCTATAATCATTTTGGTTACATCCCTGCCCCTATAATCAGGTTGGTTACATCCCTGCTCCTATACTCAGGTTAGTTACATCCCTGCCCCTATAATCATTTTGGTTACATCCCTGCCCCTATAGTACGTCAGGTTGGTTACATCCCTGCCCCTATAGTCAGGTTGGTTACATCCCTGCCCCTATACTCAGGTTGGTTACATCACTGTCCCTATACTCAGGTTGGTTACATCCCTGCCCCTATACTCAGGTTGGTACATCCCTGCCCCTATACTCAGGTTGGTTACATCCCTGCCCCTATACTCAGGTTGGTTACATCCCTGCCACTATACTACGTCAGGCTGGTTACATCCCTGCCCCTATGCTCAGGTTGGTTACATCCCTGCCCCTATACTCAGGTTGGCTACATCCCTGCCCCTATACTCAGGTTGGTTACCTCCCTGCCCCTATACTCAGGTTGGTTACATCCCTGCCCCTATACTCAGGTTGGTTACATCCCTGCCCCTATAGTCAGGTTGGTTACATCCGTGCCCCTATACTCAGGTTGGTTACATCCCTGCCCCTATACTCAGGTTGGTTACATCCCTGCCCCTATACTCAGGTTGGTTACATCCCTGCCCCTATAGTACGTCAGGTTGGTTACATCCCTGCCCCTATACTCAGGTTGGATACATCCCTGCCCCTATACTCAGGTTGGTTACATCCCTGCCCCTATACTCAGGTTGGATACATCCCTGCCCCTATACTCAGGTTGGTTACATCCCTGCCCCTATACTCAGGTTGGTTACATCCTTGCCTATATACTACGTCAGGTTGGCTACATCCCTGCCCCTATACTCAGGTTGGTTACATCCCTGCCCCTATACTACGTCAGGTTGGTAACATCCCTGCCCTGATACTACATCAGGTTGGTTACATCCCTGCCCCTATATTACGTATGGTTGGTTACATCCCTGCCCCTATACTCAGGTTGGTTACATCCCTGCCCCTATACTCAGGTTGGTTACATCCCTGCCCCTATACTACGTCAGGTTGGTTAAATCCCTGGCCCTATACTACGTCAGGTTGGTTACATCCCTGCCCCTATACTCAGGTTGGTTACATCCCTGCCCCTATACTCAGGTTGGTTACATCCCTGCCCCTATACTACGTCAGGTTAGTTACATCCCTGCCCCTATACTCAGGTTGGTAACATCCCTACCCCTATACTCAGGTTGGTTACATCCCTGCCCCTATACTACGTCAGGTTGGTTACATCCCTGCCCCTATACTCAGGTTGGTTACATCCCTGCCCCTATACTCAGGTTGGTTACATCCCTGCCCTTATACTCAGGTTGGTTACATCCCTGCCCCTATACTCAGGTTGGTTACATCCCTGCCCCTATACTACGTCAGGTTGGTTACATCCCTGCCCCTATACTCAGGTTGGTTACATCCCTGCCCCTATACTACGTCAGGTTGGTTACATCCCTGCCCCTATACTCAGGTTGGTTACATCCCTGCCCCTAAACTCAGGTTGGTTACATCCCTGCCCCTATACTCAGGTTGGTTACATCCCTGCCCCTATACTCAGGTTGGTTACATCCCTGTCCCTATACTCAGGTTGGTTACATCCCTGCCCCTATACTCAGGTTGGTTACATCCCTGCCCTAATACAACGTCAGGTTGGTTACATCCCTGCCCCTATACTCAGGTTGGGTACATCCCTGCCCCTATACTCAGGTTGGTTACATCTCTGCCCCTATACTCAGGTTGGTTACATCCCTGCCCCTATACTACGTCAGGTTGTTTACATCCCTGCCCCTATATTACGTCAGGTTGGTTACATCCCTGCCCCTATACTACATCAGGTTGGTTACATCCCTGCCCCTATATTACGTCAGGTTGGTTACATCCCTGCCCCCTATACTCAGGTTGGTTACATCCCTGCCCCCATTCCCACGTCGATCGTTGGTGTGTCCCTAAACAAACCCCTCCCGGCAGCCCACAACAAACTTCCTATGTAGCTTTAGATCTACTCTATTCTCTATTGGACGAATCTTATCATCGATATATGACCAGTCAACGTTTAGTTCTCTAGTGCATATCCACTACAGTATTCTCGGTGTTATATAGTTTGTATCTACTACAGTATACTCGGTGTTATATAATTTATATCTTATACAGAATACTCAGTGTTATATAATTTGTATCTTATACAGAATACTTGGTTTTATATAACAGTTATATATCCAGTTCAGGGAAATCGATGTTACATGCACATTCAAATATATCAAACACTTTTTTGTATGCCCGATATATTATTGCACCAAACTCTTTTTTTTTCTATTCTTTGTACTTTCATCACGCATTCTAAATAGAAAGAAAGTATTGATTGTGCAGCAATATGGCAGATTTGGTTTTGATCTTAAAAATGTGTATAGAAAGATGTACGCCGTGAACGAATCTGTTCATGTGTGAACCTGTCTCATATAAGTCCCTGTGTGAACTAACCTGTCTCATTAAGTCCCTGTGTGAACTGTCTCATATAAGTCCCTGTGTGAACTGTCTCATATAAGTCCCTGTGTGACTTAACCTGTCTCATATAAGTCCCTGTGTGAACTAACCTGTCTCATATAAGTCCCTGTGTGAACAAACCTGTCTCATATAAGTCCCTGTGTGAACTGTCTCATATAAGTCCCTGTGTGAACAAACCTGTCTCATATAAGTCCCTGTGTGAACTAACCTGTCTCATATAAGTCCCTGTGTGAACTAACCAGTCTAAGTCCCTGTGTGAACTGTCTCATATAAGTCCCTGTGTGAACTGTCTCATATAAGTCCCTGTGTGAACTAACCAGTCTAAGTCCCTGAGTGAACTAGCCTGTCTCATATAAGTCCCTGTGTGAACTAACCTGTCTCATATAAGTCCCTGTATGAACTGTCTCATATAAGTCCCTGTTTTAAACTGTCTCATATAAGTCCTTGTGTGAACAAACCTGTCTCATATAAGTCCTTGTGTGAACTGTCTCATATACGTTCCTTAGTGAACTAACCTGTCTCATATAAGTCCCTGTGTGAACTAACCTGTCTCATATAAGTCCCTGTGTGAACAAACCTGTCTCATATAAGTCCCTGTGTGAACTGTCTCATATAAGTCCCTGTGTGAACAAACCTGTCTCATATAAGTCCCTGTGTGAACTAACCTGTCTCATATAAGTCCCTGTGTGAACTAACCAGTCTAAGTCCCTGTGTGAACTGTCTCATATAAGTCCCTGTGTGAACTGTCTCATATAAGTCCCTGTGTGAACTAACCAGTCTAAGTCCCTGAGTGAACTAGCCTGTCTCATATAAGTCCCTGTGTGAACTAACCTGTCTCATATAAGTCCCTGTATGAACTGTCTCATATAAGTCCCTGTTTTAAACTGTCTCATATAAGTCCTTGTGTGAACAAACCTGTCTCATATAAGTCCTTGTGTGAACTGTCTCATATACGTTCCTTAGTGAACTAACCTGTCTCATATAAGTCCCTGTGTGAACTAACCTGTCTCATATAAGTCCCTGTGTGAACTGTCTCATATAAGCCCCTGTGTGACTTAACCTGTCTCATATGAGTCCCTGTGTGAACTAACCTGTCTCATATAAGTCCCTGTGTGAACTAACCTGTCTCATATAAGTCCCTGTGTGAACTGTCTCATATAAGCCCCTGTGTGACTTAACCTGTCTCATATAAGTCCCTGTGTGGACTAACCTGTCTCATATAAGTCCCTGTGTGAACTAACCTGTCTCATATAAGTCCCTGTGTGAACTGTCTCATATAAGTCCCTGTATGAACTGTCTCATATAAGTCCCTGTGTGAACTGTCTCATATAAGTCCCTGTGTGAACTAACCTGTCTCATATAAGTCCCTGTGTGAACTAACCTGTCTCATATAAGTCCCTGTATGAACTGTCTCATATAAGTCCCTGTTTTAAACTGTCTCATATAAGTCCTTGTGTGAACAAACCTGTCTCATATAAGTCCTTGTGTGAACTGTCTCATATACGTTCCTTAGTGAACTAACCTGTCTCATATAAGTCCCTGTGTGAACTAACCTGTCTCATATAAGTCCCTGTGTGAACTGTCTCATATAAGCCCCTGTGTGACTTAACCTGTCTCATATAAGTCCCTGTGTGAACTAACCTGTCTCATATAAGTCCCTGTGTGAACTAACCTGTCTCATATAAGTCCCTGTGTGAACTGTCTCATATAAGCCCCTGTGTGACTTAACCTGTCTCATATAAGTCCCTGTGTGGACTAACCTGTCTCATATAAGTCCCTGTGTGAACTAACCTGTCTCATATAAGTCCCTGTGTGAACTGTCTCATATAAGTCCCTGTATGAACTGTCTCATATAAGTCCCTGTGTGAACTGTCTCATATAAGTCCCTGTGTGAACTAACCTGTCTCATATAAGTCCCTGTGTGAACTAACCTGTCTCATATAAGTCCCTGTATGAACTGTCTCATATAAGTCCCTGTTTTAAACTGTCTCATATAAGTCCCTGTGTGAACAAACCTGTCTCATATAAGTCCTTGTGTGAACTGTCTCATATACGTTCCTGTGTGAACTAACCTGTCTCATATAAGTCCCTGTGTGAACTAACCTGTCTCATATAAGTCCCTGTGTGAACTGTCTCATATAAGCCCCTGTGTGACTTAACCTGTCTCATATAAGTCCCTGTGTGAACTAACCTGTCTCATATAAGTCCCTGTGTGAACTAACCTGTCTCATATAAGTCCCTGTGTGAACTGTCTCATATAAGCCCCTGTGTGACTTAACCTGTCTCATATAAGTCCCTGTGTGAACTAACCTGTCTCATATAAGTCCCTGTGTGAACTAACCTGTCTCATATAAGTCCCTGTGTGAACTGTCTCATATAAGTCCCTGTATGAACTGTCTCATATAAGTCCCTGTGTGAACTGTCTCATATAAGTCCCTGTGTGAACTAACCTGTCTCATATAAGTCCCTGTGTGAACTAACCTGTCTCATATAAGTCCCTGTTTTAAACTGTCTCATATAAGTCCCTGTGTATTAACCTGTCTCATATAAGTCTCTGTGTGAACTGTCTCATATAAGTCCATGTGTGAACTGTCTCATATAAGTCCCTGTGTGAACTAACCAGTCTAAGTCCCTGTGTGAACTGTCTCATATAAGTCCCTGTGTGAACTGTCTCATATACGTCCCTGTGTGAACTAACCAGTCTAAGTCCCTGTGTGAACTAGCCTGTCTCATATAAGTCCCTGTGTGAACTAACCTGTCTCATATAAGTCCCTGTGTGAACTAACCTGTCTCATATAAGTCCCTGTATGAACTGTCTCATATAAGTCCCTGTTTTAAACTGTCTCATATAAGTCCCTGTGTGAACTAACCTGTCTCATATAAGTCCTTGTGTGAACTGTCTCATATAAGTTCCTGTGTGAACTAACCTGTCTCATATAAGTCCCTGTGTGAACTAACCTGTCTCATATAAGTCCCTGTGTGAACTGTCTCATATAAGCCCCAGTGTGACTTAACCTGTCTCATATAAGTCCCTGTGTGAACTAACCTGTCTCATATAAGTCCCTGTGTGAACTAACCTGTCTCATATAAGTCCCTGTGTGAACTGTCTCATATAAGCCCCTGTGTGACTTAACCTGTCTCATATAAGTCCCTGTGTGAACTAACCTGTCTCATATAAGTCCCTGTGTGAACTAACCTGTCTCATATAAGTCCCTGTGTGAACTGTCTCATATAAGCCCCTGTGTGACTTAACCTGTCTCATAAAAGTCCCTGTGTGAACTAACCTGTCTCATATAAGTCCCTGTGTGAACTAACCTGTCTCATATAAGTCCCTGTGTGAACTGTCTCATATAAGTCCCTGTATGAACTGTCTCATATAAGTCCCTGTGTGAACTGTCTCATATAAGTCCCTGTGTGAACTAACCTGTCTCATATAAGTCCCTGTGTGAACTAACCTGTCTCATATAAGTCCCTGTTTTAAACTGTCTCATATAAGTCCCTGTGTATTAACCTGTCTCATATAAGTCTCTGTGTGAACTGTCTCATATAAGTCCATGTGTGAACTGTCTCATATAAGTCCCTGTGTGAACTAACCAGTCTAAGTCCCTGTGTGAACTGTCTCATATAAGTCCCTGTGTGAACTGTCTCATATAAGTCCCTGTGTGAACTAACCAGTCTAAGTCCCTGTGTGAACTGTCTCATATAAGTCCCTGTGTGAACTGTCTCATATACGTCCCTGTGTGAACTAACCAGTCTAAGTCCCTGTGTGAACTAGCCTGTCTCATATAAGTCCCTGTGTGAACTAACCTGTCTCATATAAGTCCCTGTGTGAACTAACCTGTCTCATATAAGTCCCTGTATGAACTGTCTCATATAAGTCCCTGTTTTAAACTGTCTCATATAAGTCCCTGTGTGAACTAACCTGTCTCATATAAGTCCTTGTGTGAACTGTCTCATATAAGTTCCTGTGTGAACTAACCTGTCTCATATAAGTCCCTGTGTGAACTAACCTGTCTCATATAAGTCCCTGTGTGAACTGTCTCATATAAGCCCCAGTGTGACTTAACCTGTCTCATATAAGTCCCTGTGTGAACTAACCTGTCTCATATAAGTCCCTGTGTGAACTAACCTGTCTCATATAAGTCCCTGTGTGAACTGTCTCATATAAGCCCCTGTGTGACTTAACCTGTCTCATATAAGTCCCTGTGTGAACTAACCTGTCTCATATAAGTCCCTGTGTGAACTAACCTGTCTCATATAAGTCCCTGTATGAACTGTCTCATATAAGTCCCTGTTTTAAACTGTCTCATATAAGTCCCTGTGTGAACAAACCTGTCTCATATAAGTCCTTGTGTGAACTGTCTCATATAAGTTCCTGTGTGAACTAACCTGTCTCATATAAGTTCCTGTATGAACTAACCTGTCTCATATAAGTCCCTGTGTGAACTGTCTCATATAAGTCCCTGTGTATTAACCTGTCTTATATAAGTCCCTGTGTGAACTAACCTGTCTCATATAAGTCCCTGTGTGAACTAAACTGTCTCATATAAGTCCCTGTGTGAACTGGCCCATATAAGTCCCCGTGTGAACTGTCTCATATAAGTCCCTGTGTATTAACCTGTCTTATATAAGTCCCTGTGTGAACTAACCTGTCTCATATAAGTCCCTGTGTGAACTAACCTGTCTAAGTCCCTGTGTGAACTAACCTGTCTAAGTCCCTGTGTGAACTAACCTGTCTAAGTCCCTGTGTGAACTAACCTGTCTCATATAAGTCCCTGTTTTAAACTGTCTCATATAAGTCCCTGTGTGAACTAACCTGTCTCATGTAAGTCCCTGTATGAACTGTCTCATATAAGTCCCTGTGTGAACTAACCTGTCTAAGTCCCTGTGTGAACTAACCTGTCTTAGTCCCTGCAATGACAGCACTGACGCAGGCGTGTAGGTATATCCTGCAGCAAGGTTTGAACACACACCAGTTCAAACACTTACTGTGGGTAAAAACGACGGACACGGGATTTGAGGCGAAGATCCTGAACAGATAGAAAAAAATGTTGACACCACATACTCCTGGACGTCCGCGCAGGTAAATGATGGCGGGTCTAAAAATAAAAATCACCTTGCTGTTAAAAAAATGTATTGTACTGTTGGTTGGGAAGAAATAAAGAAATATTTTTCCCAACGCATCTTAATAAAGTCGGGGGGTGGGGTTTTTATTTAGGGGTGGGTGAGGAGATTAAACGAGTTCATTATTATGATCTAGCGGAAGATTCAGGATATATTCAGCAGAACTAAACTAGATTTGTTTTTGTTTTTGATTTCGAGACTAAGAAGTGGGACAGCATAAATATAAAGACTGGGAAGTGGGACATCATAAATATAAAGACTGGGAAGTGGGACATCATAAAGACTGGGAAGTGGGACAACATAAATATAAAGGATGGGAAGTGGGACAGCATAAATATAAAGACTGGGAAGTGGGACAACATAAATATAAAGGATGGGAAGTGGGACATCATAAAGACTGGGAAGAGGGACAGCATAAATATAAAGACTGGGAAGTGGGACATCATAAATATAAAGGATGGGAAGTGGGACAGCATAAATATAAAGACTGGGAAGTAGGACAGCATAAAGACTGGGAAGTGGGACAGCATAAATATAAAGACTGGGAAGTGGGACAGCATAAATATAAAGACTGGGAAGTAGGACAGCATAAAGACTGGGAAGTGGGACAACATAAATATAAAGACTGATGTAGTGGAGGAGAGTGGCTAGATATGAATACAGGATTAGCGGGGGGCCTAATTCTTTTCTTCCCGTTGTCTGGGACTTCATTCAGTTTTTTCCCAGATAATTTTTAACGCTGCTTAGTTGTCTTTAAAATAACTAAGTAGCTCGTATCGCTGTTATGGTTTAAAAACTACTACCATGTGTTCTGTCTAAAGCTTTAATGAAACATGTCGAGTTCCTTAAAGGTTGTTTTTTTTTTCCTTTTTTTTTTTTTTACTTTTCCACGAAAAAAATTTCACTAGTAGGTCTATATTCTATAATGTGTACAAAAATATTTTTCTATATGGTAATGTTTAATGGCTTATGTAGACACGAACAATAAAAATACTTTTAACGGTTCTATAGTAGACTAGTACAAATACTTACCGAGAAAGCGTTCTGTGTAACCCGTTAAGTTTCCTTACTCCATTTCATGTGTTTTTGCCGGAGATATTTTTTCTAGTTAGCGGAGTAATGAAAAGGGCAGAGGTTAAAAGAAATATAGAGTTGTCTTCTCCTGATCTGTCGCGGTGTTTATTTAGGGATGTGGTCGCAGCATGCGAGTCTTAGGCTATATCTTAGGCTATATCTTAGGCTATATGAGCCTGAATCCGGGTTAGACTTAGCCGCGGGGCAGATCAGGAAACGATGAGGATCATTTTCACACATAAATTTTCTTCTGGATGTCTGATTTAGTTCTGTCTACCGTTCTTGGTCTATTTTTACTCTACATACAGTTCGTTATACAGCTCAATAGAGATAAACACATCATTACACATACACACTGATGCGAATATATATATATATATATATATATATATATATATATATATAAATATATATATATATATATATATATATATATATATTTATTATATATATTTATTATATATATTTATTATATATATATATATATATATATATATATATATATATATATATATATATATATATATATATATATATATATATATATATAGGCCTATTTATAAATAATTAAATAAAGTTATTTGATTTTTATATTTTGAACTAAAATCAATCGCAGAGTCAACTCCCAATGATCAGCACTTGACTGTTTTATTGAATCGATTCTCTCCCCCCCCCTCCCCCTATATATTTGTGAACTGTTGTAGCAAATGAATCAGAACTAGCCAACAAGGGCGTTAGAAATAGCGCACGTGAGACTATCAGCGGCTGTATCTCATCAGACCTCACAGAGATATCTCACATGTCCGAGGGATTAGTACTTTTTAAATTTTATTTAAAGACTTAAGTGCTCCATAATCTGGAGGATTTGTTGCTATGACTACCGATAGGGATGCCATTAGTGTATTGTATCATAGCTGTTTCCGTTTCCTCTTTTAGTGTAGAATAGCTTTTTTGTTGCCACAAAAATCTTATCAAAAAACTATTCATGCTTGCTTCCGCAAAAAAAAAAAAAATTCATCAAGTAAAGTTATTTTTTGCTGCTATATTTATTTACATCAAAACGTACATTGTTACGATTTAAATTTCTATGTTGTAATCACTTATCTTTAAATCCGTCTCTTTTACTTCCCTTTAAATTATTTCCCTTTAGTTGTAAGAATACGGTGAATGGCGTATGTTAATGTGTTTTGAAAACGAAGAACAAAAAAACTGAAATAGTTGACATAGTTTGAGCAAGGATGTAATGGTGAAAATGTGTGTCCCATTGAGGAGGGAAACTTTTGTCTGCGGCACGTCTGGCGTAGAGTGAGTCGTCTGCTCACTCATTGTCTGTCATTCACTCAGTGGCTGGTTGTTATAATAATTCAAACAGCTATGCTGTTCATGTGTGATGTTTGTTAAATATAACTGGGGGTCGTTGTTTCAACCACAATTTTAATTTAGCCAGTAGTTTTTGTAAGTCTAATTTCTGTAAAGTCTAGTTTCTGTAAGGTCTAGTTTCTGTAAGGTCTAGTTTTTGTGATGTCTAGTTTCTGTCAGTCTAGTTTCTGTAAGGTCTAGTTTTTTGTGATGTCTAGTTTCTGTAGATCTAGTTTCTGTATGGTCTAGTTTTTGTGATGTCTAGTTTCTGTAAGTCTAGTTTCTGTAAGGTCTAGTTTCTGTAAGGTCTAGTTTCTGTAAGGTTTAGTTTCTGTAAGGTCTAGTTTCTGTAAGGTCTAGATTCCGTATGGTCTAGTTTCTGTAAGGTCTGGATTCCGTAAGGTCTAGATTCCGTAAGGTCTAGTTTCTGTAAGGTCTAGATTCCTTAAGGTCTAGTTTGTGTAAGGTCTAGATTCCTTAAGGTCTAGTTTCTGTAAGGTCTAGATTCCTTATGGTCTAGTTTCTGTAAGGTCTGGGTTCCGTAAGGTCTAGATTCCGTAAGGTCTAGTTTCTGTAAGGTCTAGATTCCTTAAGGTCTAGTTTGTGTAAGGTCTAGATTCCGTAAGGTCATGACTGTAGTTTTAACACTAGGCAGTTGTCGTTAGCCTTGTACGGTCATCGATTTTAAGTGAGGCACAGTCCACACTGATGACCAAGGTCAAGGATGTTTAAAGCTACCCACAAATCACAGCTGGGCTGTATGTGTTGCTGGTTGCCCCAACCATCTTAACCCATGTGTTACGTGTGTGTCTGTGTGTGCGTGCGTATGTGATTGTGTGTGCGCGAGTGTGTTTATGTGTGTGTGTGCTTGTGCGTGTGTGTGAGTTTTAGTTGTTTGGTTGTGTGTGTGTTCGTGTGTGCGCGTGTGCGCGTGTGTGAGTTTGTGTTTGTGTGTGTGTGTGTGTGTTTGTGTGTGTGTCGAGGACAACGGTTTGAATAAGACTTGTGATTTCCAGCGTGTCACGCTCAGATGAGATGGTAAAATATGCACCGTTCATCAATGTGGGGGGGGGGGGAGCCAATATGCCACTAAACAGATAGTAGATTTTGAGAAAAGTGAAAAAATGTTACACTGTAAGGAAGGTGTAAGCGAGAAAATGTTACACTGTAAGGAAGGTGTAAGCGAGAAAATGTTACACTGTAAGGAAGGTGTAAGCGAGAAAATGTTACACTGTAAGGAAGGTGTAAGCGAGAAAATGTTACACTGTAAGGAAGGTGTAAGCGAGAAAATGTTACACTGTAAGGAAGGTGTAAGCGAGAAAATGTTACACTGTAAGGAAGGTGTAAGCGAGAAAATGTTACACTGTAAGGAAGGTGTAAGCGAGAAAATGTTACACTGTAAGGAAGGTGTAAGCGAGAAAATGTTACACTGTAAGGAAGGTGTAAGCGAGAAAATGTTACACTGTAAGGAAGGTGTAAGCGAGAAAATGTTACACTGTAAGGAAGGTGTAAGCGAGAAACGTTACACTGTACGAAAGGTGTAAGTCAAATGTAACACCACTAAAGAAAGATAATTTCATACTGTAATGGAGATGTAAGCTAGACAATGTCACCATGTAAGGGAGTTGAAAGCTAGACAGTCAATTGTTTTTATTTTTGATCCATCAAATAATGGTAGGGCATCATGTCCCTAACTCCTTGTATGACAAGTTAACATGTGATAGTCTAGATTTTATTGAAAGGTTGTGGTTAAATAGTTTTATTGTAAGGTTGTGGTTAAATAGTTTTATTGTAAGGTTGTGGTTAAATAGTTTTATTGGAAGGTTTTGGTTAAATAGTTGCTATTGAAAGGTTGAAGGTTTAATAGTCTTTATTGAAAGGTTGAAGGTTTAATAGTATTTATTGAAAGGTTGTGGTTAAATAATTTGTATTGAAAGGTTTTGGTTAAATAGTTTTTAAGGCAAGGTTGTGGATGAAATTACTTTGCCTGCAGAAAACCGTGTAACCTTGGTTTGGTGTTGATTTTTGTTTTATTTAAATCAGATGCATTTCCATTGTTCATCAGAAACGTGGGGGTTATGTGGGGGTTATGTGGGGGTTATGTGGGGGTTATGTGGGGGTTATTTGTATGCGACAGCTTGGTGCTGGGTGAATTTGTATGGGAGAGTTTGAATTTTAGTGAATTTTTGTTTGGGAGAGTTTGAATTTTAGTGAATTTTTGTTTGAGAGAGTTTGAATTTTAGTGAATTTTTGTTTGGAAGAGCTTGAATTTTAGTGAATTTTTGTTTGAGAGAGTTTGAATTTTAGTGAATTTTTGTTTGGAAGAGCTTGAATTTTAGTGAATTTTTGTTTGAGAGAGTTTGAATTTTAGTGAATTTTTGTTTGGAACAAGATGGAATTCTGTATATTACAACTTAGAACTTAGTTAGGAAGACATGTTGCAACATTGTAGA
Source organism: Physella acuta (assembly GCF_028476545.2). Classification (NCBI taxonomy): domain Eukaryota; kingdom Metazoa; phylum Mollusca; class Gastropoda; family Physidae; genus Physella; species Physella acuta. Next base: position 810,125 of record NW_026731775.1, on the reverse strand, counting down.
GTGACGTGAATTGGCAGTGGACCAACTTAGAACTTAGCTAGGCAGACATGTTGCAACATTGTAGAGAGACATGAATAGGCAGTGGACCAACTTAGGAAGACATGTTGCAACATTGTAGAGAGACGTGAATTAGCAGTGGACCAACTTAGAACTTAGCTAGGCAGACATGTTGCAACATTGTAGAGAGATTTGAATAGGCAGTGGACCAACTTAGGAAGACATGTTGCAACATTGTAGAGAGACGTGAATTAGCAGTGGACCAACTTAGAACTTAGCTAGGCAGACATGTTGCAACATTGTAGAGAGATTTGAATTGGCAGTGGACCAACTTAGAACTTAGCTAGGCAGACATGTTGCAACATTGTAGAGAGACGTGAATTGGCAGTGGACCAACTTAGAACTTAGCTAGGCAGACATGTTGCAACATTGTAGAGTGACGTGAATTGGCAGTGGACCAACTTAGAACTTAGGCAGACATGTTGCAACATTGTAGAGTGACGTGAATTGGCAGTGGACCAACTTAGAACTTAGGAAGACATGTTGCAACATTGTAGAGTGACGTGAATTGGCAGTGGACCAACTTAGAACTTAGGAAGACATGTTGCAACATTGTAGAGTGACGTGAATTGGCAGTGGACCAACTTAGAACTTAGCTAGGCAGACATGTTGCAACATTGTAGAGAGACGTAAATTGGCAGTGGACCAACTTAGAACTTAGCTAGGCAGACATGTTGCAACATTGTAGAGTGACGTGAATTGGCAGTGGACCAACTTAGAACTTAGCTAGGCAGACATGTTGCAACATTGTAGAGAGACGTGAATTGGCAGTGGACCAACTTAGAACTTAGCTAGGCAGACATGTTGCAACATTGTAGAGAGATTTGAATTGGCAGTGAAGAGCGCCAGCTGTTGCCTTTATCTGTGATACCAAAATAGATTGCATTCCTCCTGCCTGTCAAAAAAAAGTCGAATAATTAAAAAGTAAAGCGTTGTTGTCACAGATGGTGGTTGTTGGATGAAGTGCCACAACAAACTATACAATGGCGGTGACCAGGGTTGCCATACATCTCTTGTACGTCATAGTCTACGATTGTCGTCTTCATCCAGCAACTTGCGATTCTAAGGGGTCATCCATAAATGACGTCACGCTTTTTTTTGACGTTTTTTACTTCCCCCTCTCCCCTCCGTCACACGTCGTCACAAAAAGCCAGCCCCCCCCCCTAAAATGACGTCACAACTCAGCCTTCAACCCCCCCTCAAAATTGCAGTATAATTTTTTTTAAACATCGATATTTTTCTATTATCTTGTCTGAACTCTGTCAAAATAGAGTATTGCAATTTATTAAAACAGTTTTCTAAAACGCGAAATAACGTCTAAAATTAGTTTTTTTTAATTATGCAAAAGTGTGGCGTCGCACCATCTGAACCCCACCCCCCTCCCCCTTATCACACACCGTCACAAAATTACGGACCCCCCCCCCCCCTCCCCCCTACGAGTGTGACGTCATTTATGGACGGCCGCTAATGTCATTTTTAAAGAATTAAAATTGCTTACAAAAGGAAATTTGTGTTAGTGTTCTTATCGTAAAAAAAAAATCACAACTCTAGTGTAACTTAACTCTGCCAGAGGTATCTAAATATTTGAGCTGACCTACTGAATAAAATAGCACTTGACAACGAGGTTACGGGCCCTGGGCAAGCAAGTAAAAATGGCGGTCTAGTTGAATGGCATTATCTGTATCGTACCCACGAGAGTACATCTGGGTATGTTCTGATACTTTACGAGGGTTGTTAGGATTTCCGAGAATATACAAGATTGGATATTAGGCTATGGGTGTCACTTGTGTACAATATTGATGTAGTTTTAAAAATAACGAGACAATATTTTTTTCCAGTATGTAATGTACTGTATCGGTGTATTTGTAATGCAAAATATTGTGGAGGGTTTTTTTGTTGTTTTTTTTTTTACTGAATAATATTTTAAAATTTAAAAATGGAGGTTTTTTTATGTTGCTAAGTAGATTTTTTTTTTGTATATATTTTTTGGGGGAATTCCCGATGGTGCTTATAAAAATATTGATTTTTATACTGAATTTCAAAAGCGTTTCACACTCGAGTATCTTTGTAGTGATAATATAAATGTTACCCCACTATCTCACTCGTACTTGATCTACACCAAACCTGTGTTTAGCGTAGAAGGTGCGCAGAAGCAGAAGTAAACTTTTAGAACAGCAGCATATATGTTGTCATTAGCGTTGAATAAACCGTTGTCATATCACGTGACTCTGGCCACATGACGTCAGCCTACAGCCGACAAGATATGACAGACGTCCAGTTTTGTCTGATATCCTGCTTTATCCCCTGAATCAGAAGGTCAGGATGACCTAGACACTTGACCAATCGATCACCAGCAGACGATGTTTGTTGTGCAGTGTCTGGGCAGAGAGGGCGGTAACTTGGTTAGAAAAAGTTGTTCCGTCTGGTGGCGTTAGATTCTACTTGCACGCTGGTGCTAGCTGGAGTTGCTTGTTAGATTCTACTTGCACGCTGGTGCTAGCTGGAGTTGCTTGTTAGATTCTACTTGCACGCTGGTGCTAGCTGGAGTTGCTTGTTAGATTCTACTTGCACGCTGGTATTTGGTGCTAGCTGGAGTTGCTTGTTAGATTCTACTTGCACGCTGGTAGTTGGTGCTAGCTGGAGTTGCTTGTTAGATTCTACTTGCACGCTGATGCTAGCTGGAGTTGCTTGTTAGATTCTACTTGCACGCTGGTAGTTGGTGCTAGCTGGAGTTGCTTGTTAGATTCTACTTGCACGCTGATGCTAGCTGGAGTTGCTTGTTAGATTCTACTTGCACGCTGGTAGTTGGTGCTAGCTGGAGTTGTTTGTTAGATTCTACTTGCACGCTGGTGCTAGCTGGAGTTGCTTGTTAGATTCTACTTGCACGCTGGTATTTGGTGCTAGCTGGAGTTGCTTGTTAGATTCTACTTGCACGCTGGTAGTTGGTGCTAGCTGGAGTTGCTTGTTAGATTCTACTTGCACGCTGGTATTTGGTGCTAGCTGGAGTTGCTTGTTAGATTCTACTTGCACGCTGGTAGTTGGTGCTAGCTGGAGTTGCTTGTTAGATTCTACTTGCACGCTGGTAGTTGTTGCTAGCTGGAGTTGCTTGTTAGATTCTACTTGCACGCTGATGCTAGCTAGAGTTGCTTGTTAGATTCTACTTGCACGCTGGTAGTTGGTGCTAGCTGGAGTTGCTTGTTAGATTCTACTTGCACGCTGGTAGTTGTTGCTAGCTGGAGTTGCTTGTTAGATTCTACTTGCACGCTGATGCTAGCTAGAGTTGCTTGTTAGATTCTACTTGCACGCTGGTAGTTGGTGCTAGCTGGAGTTGCTTGTTAGATTCTACTTGCACGCTGGTAGTTGGTGCTAGCTTGAGTTGCTTGTTAGATTCTACTTGCACGCTGGTAGTTGGTGCTAGCTTGAGTTGCTTGTTAGATTCTACTTGCACGCTGGTGCTAGCTGGAGTTGCTTGTTAGATTCTACTTGCACGCTGGTGCTAGCTGGAGTTGTTTGTTAGATTCTACTTGCACGCTGGTAGTTGGTGCTAGCTGGAGTTGCTTGTTAGATTCTACTTGCACGCTGATGCTAGCTAGAGTTGCTTGTTAGATTCTACTTGCACGCTGGTAGTTGGTGCTAGCTGGAGTTGCTTGTTAGATTCTACTTGCACGCTGGTAGTTGGTGCTAGTTGGAGTTGTTTGTTAGATTCTACTTGCACGCTGGTAGTTGGTGCTAGCTGGAGTTGCTTGTTAGATTCTACTTGCACGCTGATGCTAGCTAGAGTTGCTTGTTAGATTCTACTTGCACGCTGGTAGTTGGTGCTAGCTGGAGTTGCTTGTTAGATTCTACTTGCACGCTGGTAGTTGGTGCTAGTTGGAGTTGCTTGTTAGATTCTACTTGCACGCTGGTAGTTGGTGCTAGTTGGAGTTGTTTGTTAGATTCTACTTGCACGCTGGTAGTTGGTGCTAGCTGGAGTTGCTTGTTAGATTCTACTTGCACGCTGATGCTAGCTAGAGTTGCTTGTTAGATTCTACTTGCACGCTGGTAGTTGGTGCTAGCTGGAGTTGTTTGTTAGATTCTACTTGCACGCTGGTGCTAGCTGGAGTTGTTTGTTAGATTCTACTTGCACGCTGGTAGTTGGTGCTAGCTGGAGTTGTTTGTTAGATTCTACTTGCACGCTGGTGCTAGCTGGAGTTGCTTGTTAGATTCTACTTGCACGCTGGTAGTTGGTGCTAGCTAGAGTTGCTTGTTAGATTCTACTTGCACGCTGGTAGTTGATGCTAGCTTGAGTTGCTTGTTAGATTCTACTTGCACGCTGGTGCTAGCTGGAGTTGCTTGTTAGATTCTACTTGCACGCTGGTAGTTGGTGCTAGCTAGAGTTGCTTGTTAGATTCTACTTGCACGCTGGTAGTTGGTGCTAGCTGGAGTTGATTGTTAGATTCTACTTGCACGCTGGTAGTTGGTGCTAGCTAGAGTTGCTTGTTAGATTCTACTTGCACGCTGGTAGTTGGTGCTAGCTGGAGTTGTTTGTTAGATTCTACTTGCACGCTGGTGCTAGCTGGAGTTGCTTGTTAGATTCTACTTGCACGCTGGTGCTAGCTGGAGTTGTTTGTTAGATTCTACTTGCACGCTGGTAGTTGGTGCTAGCTTGAGTTGCTTGTTAGATTCTACTTGCACGCTGATGCTAGCTAGAGTTGCTTGTTAGATTCTACTTGCACGCTGGTAGTTGGTGCTAGCTAGAGTTGCTTGTTAGATTCTACTTGCACGCTGGTAGTTGGTGCTAGCTGGAGTTGCTTGTTAGATTCTACTTGCACGCTGATGCTAGCTAGAGTTGCTTGTTAGATTCTACTTGCACGCTGGTAGTTGGTGCTAGCTAGAGTTGCTTGTTAGATTCTACTTGCACGCTGGTAGTTGGTGCTAGCTGGAGTTGCTTGTTAGATTCTACTTGCACGCTGATGCTAGCTAGAGTTGCTTGTTAGAATCTACTTGCACGCTGGTAGTTGGTGCTAGCTAGAGTTGCTTGTTAGATTCTACTTGCACGCTGGTAGTTGGTGCTAGCTTGAGTTGCTTGTTAGATTCTACTTGCACGCTGGTAGTTGGTGCTAGCTGGAGTTGCTTGTTAGATTCTACTTGCACGCTGATGCTAGCTAGAGTTGCTTGTTAGATTCTACTTGCACGCTGGTAGTTGGTGCTAGCTGGAGTTGCTTGTTAGATTCTACTTGCACGCTGGTAGTTGGTGCTAGCTGGAGTTGCTTGTTTTGGTTGAGCACAGTAGGCGGGAAGTAAAATTTGACCCGAGCTCTTGTACGCCAGAAGAAATTGACTAAAAGATATTGAAACGAAGATGTTGACTTAAAGATATTGACACGAAGATGTTGTCTAAAAGATATTGACACGAATATGTCTAAAAGATATTGACACGAAGATGTTGTCTAAAAGATATTGACACGAATATGTCTAAAAGATATTGACACGATGATGATGTCTAAAAGATATTGACACGAAGACGTTGTCTAAAAGATATTGACACGAAGACGTTGTCTAAAAGATATCGATGCGCAGATGTTGATAACAAATTATCTAGAAGACGTCCATTTATTTACTGTAGTCGTGGAAGTGATGGAGTGCAGGACTACAAACCCGAAAATCTTGGGTTCCGATCCTTTAGTCTACCCAGCAAAGCTGGTTACCTGTAACACGATCCCATTATACTGATCTCCTGGAACAAGTCAACAGCACATCGCCTACCCTATCAACAGCCAATTCCATAGGTTATCTATCTTTTAGGTATGTTTTTTCTACAATCCTGACAATTGTCGTGAAAATAAAATTATTATTTTTTTTTACATGCAGAGATCTGATCATTTCTTGTCAACAAATGTATTTCAACACCCAAACTAACCCAACCCTACACCAACCACTGACGTGAACCCAACCCTACACCAACTATCGACGTGACCCCAACCCTACACCGACCATAGATGTGGATCCAACCCTACACCAACCACTAACGTGAATCCAACCCTACACAAACTTTTGACGAGAACCCCACCCTACACCAACCACTGACGTGAACCCAACCCTACACCGACCATAGATGTGGATCCAACCCTACACAAACTTTTGACGAGAACCCAACCCACACCGACCACTGACGTGAACCCAACCCTACACCGACCATAGATGTGGATCCAACCCTACACCAACCACTGACGAGAACCCAACCCCACACCGACCATAGATGTGGATCCAACCCTACACAAACTTTTGACGAGAACCCAACCCCACACCGACCACTGACGTGAACCCAACCCTACACCGACCATAGATGTGGATCCAACCCTACACCAACCACTGACGTGAACCCAACCCTACACCGACCATAGATGTGGATCCAACCCTACACCAACCACTGACGAGAACCCCACCCTACACCAACCACTGACGAGAACCCAACCCTACACCGACCATTGACATGAACCGCTCCGGTCAATGTATCCCACAATGCCACCGCGTCCAGTGCCGTGAATAAATCATGACGTCACGGCCGACTCTTTAATCTTTCAGCACCACCGCAGGTCCGGCTTTCAACCGGCTTGCAATTATGACGTCATTAAATATGCTGTAATTGCTTAATCTGTGCCCTCGACAAAAGGTGAAGAGATGTGTGTACTGTGTGCCGGGGAATGGGTGTCACATAGGTAGAAATAATGGGTATTAAAAGTTAGATTCGAAAAAAAAAGTGAAACTGGGAAATCACGTGTAAATGTATCCCTTTTGTGACGTGTTGTCTGGCCTGTAAAAACATAATTATGTACTTATATCTAAACAGGATTTACAATTATAAAAAAAGAAAAAAAAAACGATTAACGATTTTGTTTGTAGTTTAGTTTTGCTAATCTTAGTGTATTTAATTTTAATATGTTTTTAATAACTTGCCATTTTTTTAATTCTTTATTCATTTTTTATAAACAATATTTTCAAATAACTGACGTAAAAATGTTATTCCTCATTCGAATATCGTTAACTAAGTCAACCGATGATCATTTTAATGTTTGGGGTTTGGAATTACTAGAACGATGAGGTCTATCACAGGTAGAAACAGGAAAAAGAATTTCTCGCACCCTGCAGCACCATAAAGCACCCAACAGCACCATACAGCACCACACAGCACCACACAGCACCTTGAATGAAAGCACGCGAGGCAGCGTCAACAAGACGACAAGAAAATGGCGACCATGTTGGCAGTCTAGGAGACATTGAGCACTGACGTCATTTACAGAACAGTTGACTTTTTCTTTAGGCGTTGGTTTCAATATGTTTTAACAAATAGAGCTATCCTACTCTTGTTTAATGTGATCGTTTAGTCTAGTGCTCGCTTTATTGTCATGCAGTCTTAGGAATCTTACAGACAAGTCACTAGCGCAGGTAGATCTAGATCTCACTCACACCTTGACTTGAAGTAGTAGAGCTAGGTTTAGGTCTTGATTCGTAGATCTACCACCTAAATCTAGTATCTTTAGTTGCATGAAACTGGTAAGTTGCATCAGGGTATACCACAATCTCATACGCCATCGATTATTTACTTATGATGTACTAGGTAATCTGGTCAACACCACCTCCCCTGTATCTTAGACGGCATCGCTTTTCGCCTAAAGATACAGATGTAAATCTATGTAACTTTCAAATGTGTTAAATTAACTAAACAAATTAGATCTTGCCTCCATGGATGTGAAGTGGGGAGGGGCACTTAAAACTTTCGGTATGGGGGGAGGCGGGGTACAATTAAAACTAAACTTGTTTCTATATGAGGGTGTTTGTACATTAATAAGAACGTGGCGGCTTTTAGCGTTTTATTATAATTATCCCACAGTCTATATTGTATACTGGCGTCGGTCTATGTTGTGTCTGTGATGAAAGCCTACTGTCTCGACTAATGCCACAGTGGTAATTATGGCGCACTAATCATTAGTGCACTGAATAAATTATGGTTTTCTGTATCCTTAGTTTTTCGTTGTTTTAAATCAATATCTGTTAAAGTTAGGACCCCTGACGACCCCAGGCAAGTGCACCTAATGCACATGTCGTTGTTTTAAATCAATATCTGTTAAAGTTAGGACCCCTGACGACCCCAGGCAAGTGCACCTAATGCACATGTCGTTGTTTTAAATCAATATCTGTTAAAGTTAGGACCCCTGACGACCCCAGGCAAGTGCACCTAATGCACATGTCGTTGTTTTAAATCAATATCTGTTAAAGTTAGGACCCCTGACGACCCCAGGCAAGTGCACCTAATGCACATGTCGTTGTTTTAAATCAATATCTGTTAAAGTTAGGACCCCTGACGACCCCAGGCAAGTGCACCTAATGCACATGTCGGAAGCCATCTTTAGCTGAACTGACGCTAGTGCCAGACGGAAGTGAAAAACCTGGCAAGGCTTGTCTCTCACATAAATCGTCTTGACCCAACCCACCAGAGGCGGGTAAAGCCTGGGTGGGACCCTTGGTCAGACATTGCCAGTGGCCGTTAGAATTGTATGACACTAGAAGCAGAACCATTGAACACTAATGTAGCAGCTACCACAGGCGTAGCGAGGGGGTGGGGGTGCGGACCACACCGGATGACACCATTTAGGGGAGGGGGTGACACTAAGGCAAAAAAATAGCAAAATATATAGAGAAAATTTGAGGCGGGGGGTGCAAATCGTAAGTTTGATGGGAGGGGGGTGTGCAAATCGAAAATTGAAAGTTTGTCCACGGGAAGGGTCGCTACGCCTCTGGGGGTGACACCATTAAGTGCCGCACCGGGTGACACCCGACCTCGCTACGCCACTGGCAGCTACCCTTTAGTGTGGCTTCATTGGTTAGCACTTTATATGGTTTTCTAGTGAAGGAGGGGACCTAGGGCTATTGCGGAAATGTAGATTTAGTTTATGTTATACCTGCAAAAAATAAATCTACTTCGTGAAAATATATTATTAACTGTTCATCTGGATCATGTGTTTAAGTAATGGATTATTTTACTTGCGAGACATTGTCGTAAGCAGTGACGTCACTAGATAGGGCGTCACCGGGTGCGGTAATTTGACAATAAGGGGTGGACCAATACAATCTGAGGCCCCATGCTGCCCTCTAGCCCCACCTTAAATCCGCCGCTGTAGCTGAAATCATAAAGCCTGGTCCATGAAACAGTCCGTCACTTAATTAATACCTGACCCACGGACAGTTAACATGTAAACAAACGGCTCCTAAATCTGTCCCTCTCGTGGTCATGTGATCTGACCGTAGACAACCCAGGAAGATGTAACCTAAATTTATGGCTCCCACAACAGTTAAACCTGCTAGTCACGCGAGCGCTTAAAAAGTCGCTGAATGAACCAAATCGATCTATGGCCATCATGTAATATTTCAGCGTGAACAGTGTTTGAATGAACTAAATCGATCTATGGCCATCATGTAATATTTCAGCGTGAACAGTGTTTGAATGAACCAAATCGATCTATGGCCATCATGTAATATTTCAGCGTGAACAGTGTTTGAATGAACCAAATCGATATATGGCCATCATGTAATATTTCAGCGTGAACAGTGTTTGAATGAACTAAATCGATCTATGGCCATCATGTAATATTTCAGCGTGAACAGTGTTTGAATGAACCAAATCGATCTATGGCCATCATGTAATATTTCAGCGTGAACAGTGTTTGAATGAACCAAATCGATATATGGCCATCATGTAATATTTCAGCGTGAACAGTGTTTGAATGAACCAAATCGATCTATGGCCATCATGTAATATTTCAGCGTGAACAGTGTTTGAATGAACCAAATCGATCTATGGCCATCATGTAATATTTCAGCGTGAACAGTGTTTGAATGAACCAAATCGATCTATGGCCATCATGTAATATTTCAGCGTGAACAGTGTTTGAATGAGCTAAATGTATCGATGGCTATGGGAACGACCATAAATGACGTCACACTCGTAAGGGCGGGGGTGAGGTCTGTAACTTTGTGACGATATGTGACGGAGAGGGGAGGTAAAAATCGTCAAAAAAGTGTGACATCATTTATGGATGACCCACCCCCACCCCTATCTTGTATTATTTCAGTGTACATTGTTTGAATGAACTCAGTTGATCTCTATGGCTATCGTGTAATATTTCAGTGAGCAGTGTTTGAATGGACCCAATTATCAGTGTGAGCAGTAACTGTGTGAGGTGACGTGGTGAAGAGATTGTAGAGCCTTGACGTCCCTACGACATGCCACACAATCAACGTACGCTTGCCATTTGTTTTCTTATTATATTCAAACTAAACTTTACACGAACTTTTTAAAACCTAGCAATGACGGTTAAAAGTAAATGTGTTTTGTTGTCTTTGATAACAATTTTATGCAAGTTCTTGTTTGGTATGTAGTTGTTTGTTGTTGTTCATTTCGTTGTTTGTGAATATTGAGTCTGTCATTTATTTTATAAAGATTGTTGTTGTTCTTGTTGAATGTCACTTGTGTGATTGAACCAACCCTGATGAGGTATCTGTTGGTCCATGTTCAGAGCTCTGAGTGAAGCTTTGTGATGGGGGATGTAGAGAAAGACGGCGACGAACCAGACGACTATCAGAGCGAGATCCAGAAGCTCCAGACCCGTTTTGGTAGTGTGTCACCGTCCAAGTCTGCTGCCAGAGGTGAAGGTCAGACGCCCGGCTTCCAGAAGGACGGCTTCTGGTCCTGGGTGGCGTGTTTCTGTGCCACCATGAACCAGCTGCTCATCTTCGGCACCGTCAACGTGTACTCACTGTTTCTCGTCAAGTTTGTCAAAGAGTTTGGCTGCTCTACGGCTGAGGCAGGTAAGACTAATCACCTGGTCATTAACTAATTATAGTTACCATGTCTTTAAGTCATCGGTAGCACCATAGGAAAGAGGTATGTTTACACCCAAAATTATGACTTTTTAGAACTAAAGTAGACTTTGCACTCGACAGCTTGGCTTAGAACTAAACTAGACCTTTTACTTGACTTGTTTAGATATGTTAATGCCGTGTGTTTAGATGTGTTAATGACGTGCGTTTAGATGTGTTAAAGCGTGTGTTTAGAACTAAACTAGACCTTTTACTTGACAGCTTGGCTTAGAACTAAACTAGACCTTTTACTTGACAGCTTGGCTTAGAACTAAACTAGACCTTTTACTTGACAGCTTGGCTTAGAACTAAACTAGACCTTTTACTTGACAGCTTAGCTTAGAACTAAACTAGACCTTTTACTTGACAGCTTGGCTTAGAACTAAACTAGACCTTTTACTTGACAGCTTAGCTTAGAACTAAACTAGACCTTTTACTTGACAGCTTGGCTTAGAACTAAACTAGACCTTTTACTTGACAGCTTGGCTTAGAACTAAACTAGACCTTTTACTTGACAGCTTGGCTTAGAACTAAACTAGACCTTTTACTTGACAGCTTAGCTTAGAACTAAACTAGACCTTTTACTTGACAGCTTAGCTTAGAACTAAACTAGACCTTTTACTTGACAGCTTGGCTTAGAACTAAACTAGACCTTTTACTTGACAGCTTAGCTTAGAACTAAACTAGACCTTTTACTTGACAGCTTGGCTTAGAACTAAACTAGACCTTTTACATGACAGCTTGGCTTAGAACTAAACTAGACCTTTTACTTGACAGCTTAGCTTAGAACTAAACTAGACCTTTTACTTGACAGCTTGTCTTAGAACTAAACTAGAACTTTTACTTGACAGCCTGTCTTAGAACTAAACTAGACCTTTTACTTGACAGCTTGGCTTAGAACTAAACTAGACCTTTTACTTGACAGCTTGGCTTAGAACTAAACTAGACCTTTTACTTGACAGCTTAGCTTAGAACTAAACTAGACCTTTTACTTGACAGCTTGGCTTAGAACTAAACTAGACCTTTTACTTGACAGCTTAGCTTAGAACTAAACTAGACCTTTTACTTGACAGCTTGGCTTAGAACTAAACTAGACCTTTTACATGACAGCTTGGCTTAGAACTAAACTAGACCTTTTACTTGACAGCTTAGCTTAGAACTAAACTAGACCTTTTACTTGACAGCTTGTCTTAGAACTAAACTAGAACTTTTACTTGACAGCCTGCCTTAGAACTAAACTAGACCTTTTACTTGACAGCTTAGCTTAGAACTAAACTAGACCTTTTACTTGATAGCCTGTCTTAGAACTAAACTAGACCTTTTACATGACAGCTTGGCTTAGAACTAAACTAGACCTTTTACTTGACAGCCTGCCTTAGAACTAAACTAGACCTTTTACTTGACAGCTTAGCTTAGAACTAAACTAGACCTTTTACTTGATAGCCTGTCTTAGAACTAAACTAGACCTTTTACTTGATAGCCTGTCTTAGAACTAAACTAGACCTTTTACTTGACAGCCTGCCTTAGAACTAAACTAGACCTTTTACTTGACAGCTTAAGATATGTTAATGCCGTGTGTTTAGATGTGTTAATGACGTGTGTTTAGAGGTGTTAAAGCGTGTGTTTAGAACTAAACTAGACCTTTACTCGACAGCCTGGTATAGAACTAAACTAGACCTTTTACTCGACAGCCTGGCTGGGCTCCATGACGTTCGGCTTGATGAAGCTGCTGGGCCCACTGAGCAGCTCCCTCAACATCCACCTCAACAACCGGGTTGTCATGATTCTGGGCGCTGTTCTCTGTACGCTCTCGTTTCTGGCCTCGTCGTTTGCACCAAACTTTATGTGCGTATTTTCGTTCGATTCATAACATTTAAATATGGAGTTGGTTTTGTTGGTCGTGTGGAGATTTATGTTTCGCTGACGACACTGTTCGTCCCCTGTTTGTAAACTTCTGCATAAATTTCGCTTCACACCGTGTCAATCCCTAGGGCCAATTGATGATTTTAGCTTTTACCACGGTGTATGAGGGCAGACTGTGGTCAGGAAGCCATCAGTCAAAAAGGACGCAAAACTTTCACTCTAGGAAACGACCCTTCCCATATGTTTTATTTTCATTTGTATAGGTGTTTCCTGAATAATTATTTACTTTTATCCGTGTAAATCCTGGTAAATAGATGTGCAGCCTAATTATGTTTGTTTAGCTGTATTAATGACGTGTGATTTAGATGTGTTCATGAGGTGTGTTTAGTTGTATTAATGACGTGTGATTTAGATGTGTTCATGACGTGTGTTTGGCTGTTTACATGTCATGTACCAGGACATTGTTTGGGACCCTGTGTGTACCTTTTGACGTGTGTTTAGATGTGTTAAGACGTGTGTTTAACTGTTTACATGTCATGTACCAGGACATTGTTTGGGACCCTGTGTGTACCGTTTGCTACCGGCGCGGCTTTCACGATCACGCCCTCCGTTGTCGTCCCTGTCATCTACTTCCGTCAACATCAGAGCGTTGCCATGGGTATCGTGGCGTCAGGCAGCAGTCTCGGCATGTTGATTCTGGCACCTGTCGTACAGGTGAGGTCTCAGTAATTGCATGGATGGCACAATGTTTGTATGTGTGCCACAATTTTTGTAGGTGTGTCACAATGTATGTATGTGTGCCTCAATACTTGTATGTATGCCACAATATTTGTATATGTGTGCTACACAGTTTGCATGTGTGCCACGATGTTTGTATGTGTGTCACAATGTGTTTCACAATGTTTTATGTGTGCCTCAATACTTGTATGTATGCCACAATATTTGTATATGTGTGCTACACAGTTTGTATGTGTGCCTCAATGCTTGTATGTGTCATGTCCCACAATGTTTGTATGTTTTCCACACAGTTTGCATGTGTGCCACAATGTTTGTATGTGTGTTTGTATGTGTGCCTTAAAGTTTGTAGTGTGGTCTCAATGCTTGTGTACTCACCTCAGATCATGTTGGACGCCCTCAACTGGAGGATCATGTTTCGAATCCATGCCGGCGCCCTCTCCTTCCTGATATTCCTCAACTTTTTCATCAAGCCGGTCAAACGACAAAAACCCATCAGCGACAACAAAAAACCATTCTGTGCCTCAATGATCGAGGACCTCACACTGTGGAAGAACAGGGTCTTTTTGCTGTGGGCCTTTTCAATGGCCATCGTTTACTTCGGCTATCAGATCCCTAACATGCTTCTCGTAAGTAACCGATACAGCATGTTTATATGGTAAAATATGGTCATTGTAACCAATACAACATATTTATATGGTAAACTATGGTCATTGTAACCAATACAACATATTTATATGGTAAACTATGGTCATTGTAACACACAACTCTACGTAGCTGTACATAAACAAAACGAAATAGAATTTGAAGTAAACGAACTAATTGAGATTTAACATTTAATTTAAAAACAAAGTAAAATAAAGAAATAAATAAGCATCTTAACAATAAGAAATGTGTACCAAATAAACTGCAGCTTTGGTTAGCACATACGAGCGTGGTGCTAGATTATAAGTAGTTGAACACGATGTCTGTATGTTGCTACCGGTTTCACGATTAGAATCGTCTTCAAGGGATGTCGCTATCTGCTAGGAATGGTCTTCAACTAAGTGAATCATGACACCTGTAGTCATCTATGGACTATATAACTTGCCATGTCAATGCTAATCCTAACCCAAACTGGTAGTCATCTATGGACTATATAACTTGCCATATCAATGCTAATCCTAACCCAAACTGGTAGTCATCTATTGACTATATAACTTGCCATGTCAATGCTAATCCTAACCCAAACTGGTAGTCATCTATATAACTTGCCATGTCAATGCTAATCCTAACCCAAACTGGTAGTCATCTATTGACTATATAACTTGCCATATCAATGCTAATCCTAACCCAAACTGGTAGTCATCTATTGACTATATAACTTGCCATATCAATGCTAATCCTAACCCAAACTGATAGTCATCTATGGACTATATAACTTGCTATGTCAATGCTAATCCTAACCCAAACTGGTAGTCATCTATGGACTATATAACTTGCCATGTCAATGCTAATCCTAACCCAAACTGGTAGTCATCTATGGACTATATAACTTGCCATGTCAATGCTAATCCTAACCCAAACTGGTAGTCATCTATGGACTATATAACTTGCCATATCAATGCTAATCCTAACCCAAACTGGTAGTTATCTATGGACTATATAACTTGCCATATCAATGCTAATCCTAACCCAAACTGGTAGTCATCTATGGACTATATAACTTGCCATATCAATGCTAATCCTAACCCAAACCATAATCAAAGCTCTGATATAACCATAACCCTAATTCCGGCCCAAATACTAAACCTGGTATTGCTATCTTACTAACCACTTAACATACATAAGTTCTTTGCAGAAATAGTTCATTAGCACTCACTAGGAGAAGGAATACTCTGGAAAAAATTAAAATAGGGGGTCGTATCTAAATGAATTTATGCAACTCAGTGTTGGAGGGGGGAGGGAGTAGTATGCTCATAATTATGTGACAATTTGCTGTGATGTAACCAAGTATATTTTTCGAATCTTTTACAATCATTATAAACTTATTTGTATTGAGGTTTAGTATTTAGTCTAATGTGTCAAAATATAAGGAAATGATACATTTTCTCCTTAGAGGTTAGCTATGCGGGTTTTCTGGGCATCAGTGCGTCTCGAGCTTCATACATCGTCATGGCAATGGGCGGGGCTACCACGGTGTCACGCCTCATCACCGGCAAGATACTCACATGTCAGCTGCTCAGTCGACTCCATTTTAAACAAACAATCTTCGTCGTCATGGGAACCAGTTACCTTCTCCTGGCTCACGTCACAACCATAGAGGTAGGTGGAAGTAATTTGTTAGTCACAAAGATGGGTAGGTGGAAATAATTTGTTAGTCACAAAGATGGGTAGGTGGAAATAATTTGTTAGTCACAAAGCGGGTAGATGGAAATAATTTGTTAGTCACAAAGATGGGTAGGTGGAAATAATTTGTTAGTCACAAAGATGGGTAGGTGGAAATAATTTGTTAGTCACAAAGATGGGTAGGTGGAAATAATTTGTTAGTCACAAAGATGGGTAGGTGGAAATAATGTGTTAGTCACAAAGATGGGTAGGTGGAAATAATTTGTTAGTCACAAAGCAGGTAGATGGAAATAATTTGTTAGTCACAAAGATGGGTAGGTGGAAATAATTTGTTAGTCACAAAGATGGGTAGGTGGAAATAATTTGTTAGTCACAAAGATGGGTAGGTGGAAATAATTTGTTAGTCACAAAGCGGGTAGATGGAAATAATTTGTTAGTCACAAAGATGGGTAGGTGGAAATAATTTGTTAGTCACAAAGCGGGTAGATGGAAATAATTTGTTAGTCACAAAGATGGGTAGGTGGAAATAATTTGTTAGTCACAAAGCGGGTAGATGGAAATAATTTGTTTGTCACAAAGATGGGTAGGCGGAAATAATTTGTTAGTCACAAAGATGGGTAGGTGGAAATAATTTGTTAGTCACAAAGCGGGTAGATGGAAATAATTTGTTAGTCACAAAGATGGGTAGGTGGAAATAATTTGTTAGTCACAAAGCGGGTAGATGGAAATAATTTGTTAGTCACAAAGATGGGTAGGTGGAAATAATTTGTTAGTCACAAAGCGGGTAGATGGAAATAATTTGTTAGTCACAAAGATGGGTAGGTGGAAATAATTTGTTAGTCACAAAGATGGGTAGGTGGAAGTAATTTGTTAGTCACACAGAAAAAATGTTTAAGCTGTGGTTTTTAGGGATGTATGAAGCCATAAAATAAATGTGTTGGTCTGTGGTATTTAGGGATGTATGAAGCCATAAAATAAATGTGTTGGTCTGTGGTATTTAGGGATGTATGAAGCCATAAAATAAATGTGTTGGCCTGTGGTATTTAGGGATGTATGAAGCCATAAAATAAATGTGTTGGTCTGTGTTATTTAGGGATGTATGAAGCCATAAAATAAATGGGTTGGCCTGTGGTATTTAGGCATGTATGAAGCCATAAAATAAATGTGTTGGCCTGTGGTATTTAGGGATGTATGAAGCCATAAAATAAATGTGTTTGCCTATGGTATTTAGGGATGTATCTATATATATAAAGCAAAGTGGTCGGGTGCCCGATAGGGCACTTCCCGGCGCCGCAGGCGCGTCAAATTTGGCACGATGGTGCCTTGGGGAGATAGAACACGAGGGCCGGTGACGGTTGGCCGAAAAGTCTACGGAGAGGGGGTCAAAACTGACCTCGACTGACCGGCGCCTTATATGGGCTATATTACGAAAAAAAAATTCCTCCGACGACCCCCCTTGAAATTTTGTGAGGTGGTAGGAGAACCCCATGGGGTGTCACAAAAAACTCGGCATATCTGGGAAAACTTCGTAAAGGGGTCAAAACTGACCAGTTGTATTTCCCTATATAATCTTTGTATTTTATGGGAAAAACAGAGGGTCATTTCAACTCAGACTTTAGGGTACTTAAGCTCAGTATATCTGGCTAATTTTTTGCATACTCTTAGGTCAATGGCTTGACCTTTAGGGAAAACTGTCGGTTACACTCAAAGCCCTCGACGAGGGCTAAAAAGTGACCGCGAGTGAAATTCTCTTTATATGAGCTCTATAACGAAAAAAAATTTCCTCCGACGACCCCCCTTGATATTTTGTGAGGTGGTAGAAGAACACCTAGGGGTGTGTCAAAAAACTCGGCATATCTGGGAAAACTTCGTAAAGCGGTCAAAACTGACCAGTTGTATTTCCCTATATAATCTTTGTATTTTATGGGAAAAACAGAGGGTCATTTCAACGCAGACTTTAGGGTACTTAAGCTAAGTATATCTGGCTAATTTTTTGCATGCTCCTAGGTCCATGGCTTGACCTTTAGGGAAAACTGTCGGTTACACTCAAAGCCCTCGACGAGGGCTAAAAAGTGACCGCGAGTGAAATTCTCTTTATATGAGCTCTATTACGAAAAAAAATTTCCTCCGACGACCCCCCTTGATATTTTGTGAGGTGGTAGGAGAACGCCTTGGGGTGTCACAAAAAACTCGGCATATCTGGGAAAACTTCGTAAATGGGTCAAAACTGACCAGTCGTATTTCCCTATATAATCTTTGTATTTTATGGGAAAAACATAGGGTCATTTCAACGCAGACTTTAGGGTACTTAAACTCAGTATATCTGGCTAATTTTTTGCATGCTCCTAGGTCAATGGCTTGACCTTTAGGGAAAACTGTCGGTTACACTCAAAGCCCTCGACGAGGGCTAAAAAGTGACCGCGAGTGAAATTCTCTTTATATGAGCTCTATTACGAAAAAAAATTTCCTCCGACGACCCCCATTGATATTTTGTGAGGCGGTAGAAGAACACCTAGGGGTGTGTCAAAAAACTCGGCATATCTGGGAAAACTTCGTAAAGCGGTCAAAACTGACCAGTTGTATTTCCCTATATAATCTTTGTATTTTATGGGAAAAACAGAGGGTCATTTCAACGCAGACTTTAGGGTACTTAAGCTAAGTATATCTGGCTAATTTTTTGCATGCTCCTAGGTAAATGGCTTGACCTTTAGGGAAAACTGTCGGTTACACTCAAAGCCCTCGACGAGGGCTAAAAAGTGACCGCGAGTGAAATTCTCTTTATATGAGCTCTATTACGAAAAAAAATTTCCTCCGACGACCCCCCTTGATATTTTGTGAGGTGGTAGGAGAACGCCTTGGGGTGTCACAAAAAACTCGGCATATCTGGGAAAACTTCGTAAATGGGTCAAAACTGACCAGTCGTATTTCCCTATATAATCTTTGTATTTTATGGGAAAAACATAGGGTCATTTCAACGCAGACTTTAGGGTACTTAAACTCAGTATATCTGGCTAATTTTTTGCATGCTCCTAGGTCAATGGCTTGACCTTTAGGGAAAACTGTCGGTTACACTCAAAGCCCTCGACGAGGGCTAAAAAGTGACCGCGAGTGAAATTCTCTTTATATGAGCTCTATTACGAAAAAAAATTTCCTCCGACGACCCCCATTGATATTTTGTGAGGCGGTAGAAGAACACCTAGGGGTGTGTCAAAAAACTCGGCATATCTGGGAAAACTTCGTAAAGCGGTCAAAACTGACCAGTTGTATTTCCCTATATAATCTTTGTATTTTATGGGAAAAACAGAGGGTCATTTCAACGCAGACTTTAGGGTACTTAAGCTAAGTATATCTGGCTAATTTTTTGCATGCTCCTAGGTCCATGGCTTGACCTTTAGGGAAAACTGTCGGTTACACTCAAAGCCCTCGACGAGGGCTAAAAAGTGACCGCGAGTGAAATTCTCTTTATATGAGCTCTATTACGAAAAAAAGATGACCGCGATTGAAATTCTCCTAATATGAGATATATATAAATAAATTGATCCCCTTAATATTATTTGAGGTCGTAGACCGACCCTCGAGGGTAACAAAAAAACTTTATTCACGTCGGAAAAAGCCATTGTAGACGTTAAATATGTTTATATATTGTATTTTCTTATATAAGCATAGTAACTGTTTAAAAGAAAAGTAAACACAGACATACGTCATTCGGTTAATTTTCAAGGGAGGTAACCTTTTTAAATAATTATTTTTCAAATAATTGTATACTATTTTTAATAGAAACAGAAAACGACAAAGTATAGCATTTGTTTTAGAAAAAAATACGTTGTTAATTAAGCTACGTATCATAATTAAATAAAAAATTAATTTTAAAAGTAAATGTAATATAAATTGTGAGATATACCGTTCATGGAACCTCTGTAGTTCTATTTCCATTATAGTTATAAATTGCGTACTTTCGATGGCTTTCTCTGAAAGCGGATATTAAACAACATACAACAACATCTTCTCAAAAATTAGCATTACTGTTTAGATTTAAGAACTCCGCGCCTCACCCATCACCAAATAATTAGTATTCAAATTATCAAATGTTTTGAAAACCTAAGCTAAGCTAGGCAGAATGCCTAGTGAAGAAATAAAATAAATGTGTTTGCCTATGGTATTTAGGGATGTATGAAGCCATAAAATAAATGTGTTGGCCTGTGGTCCACCTGTCTACAGGGTCTGTACGTGTTTGCTGTGGTCCGTGGTCTGCTAGACGGGGCCCACATCGTCATGTTGCCCATGTTGACGGCCTCCATGGTCGGGCAGAACAAGGCCCTTCTTGGGTGGGGCTACATCGCCGGCGCTATCTCAATTACCTACACAATAGGGCCCCCTATTGCAGGTAAGACATTTTTTTCACATCATAGGGCCCCCTATTGCAGGTAAGACATTACTGTCACAACACCATAGGGCCCCCTATTGCAGGTAAGACATTACTGTCACAACACCATAGGGCCCCCTATTGTAGGTAAGACATTTCTGTCACAACACCATAGGGCCCCCTATTGCAGGTAAGACATTACACTGTCACAACACTATAGGGCCCCCTATTGTAGGTAAGACATTTCTGTCACAACACCATAGGGCCCCCTATTGCAGGTAAGACATTACTGTCACAACACCATAGGGCCCCCTATTGTAGGTAAGACATTTCTGTCACAACACCATAGGGCCCCCTATTGCAGGTAAGACATTACTGTCACAACACCATAGGGCACCCTATTGCAGGTAAGACATTACTGTCACAACACCATAGGGCCCCCTATTGCAGGTAAGACATTATTGTCACAACACCATAGGGCCCCCTATTGTAGGTAAGACATTATTGTCACAACACCATAGGGCCCCCTATTGTAGGTAAGACATTATTGTCACAACACCATAGGGCCCCCTACTGCAGGTAAGATATTACTGTCACAACACCATAGGGCCCTAAATGCTAGAGCTGTTTCGTCCGAAGCATCCTTTAATACTCCATGCATCTCCAACAATACACATAGAGCCTCCATTTTTGCTCGGCACATCAAAAAACCTTTCATTTATAATAAGTTTTAAAAAAAACATTCCTTTTAACTTACTTGAATGTAGATCCCCCGATCTTGATTAGATTATTGTATCTGCTCTCAATAAAGTTTTATGTGGCATCAATCATAATTACGATATTTTCGTATTGCTTTAATTAGTGATGTCAAACCATCTCATTTCTATGATGTATTTTATGTAAATCGATCCCTTAATTTTATAAACCTCCGTGCTATCGAATCCTGAGTTAATATTTTCTGTATATCTATTCTGTATGTATATCTATTCTGTATGTATATCTATTCTGTATGTATATCTATTCTGTATGTATATCCAGGCTACTTAAAAGACGTGACAGGGAATTACAAAATGCCGTTTACGGTTGCCGGCTTGCCGATGATCGCATCCGGTCTTCTGCTCTTCTGGCTGCCCTGGGCTCAAAGGACGGAGAAAACAGAATCTTTAGCCGACATTATCAGGTAGGTCATCTCAACTTTACTGGACATTATCAGGTAGGGTCATCTAAACTTTACTGGACATTATCAGGTAGGGTCATCTCAACTTTACTGGACATTATTAGGTAGGGTCATCTAAACTTTACTGGACATTATCAGGTAGGGTCATCTCAACTTTACTGGACATTATCAGGTAAAAACATTTATAACTTTACTGGACATTATCAGGTAGGGTCATCTCAACTTTACTGGACATTATCAGGTAGGTCATCTAAACTTTACTGGACATTATCAGGTAGGGTCATCTCAACTTTACTGGACATTATCGGGTAGGGTCATCTAAACTTTACTGGACATTATCAGGTAGGTCATCTAAACTTTACTGGACATTATCAGGTAGGGTCATCTCAACTTTACTGGACATTATCAGGTAGGGTCATCTCAACTTTACTGGACATTATCAGGTAGAGTCATCTAAACTTTACTGGACATTATCAGGTAGGTCATCTCAACTTTACTGGACATTATCAGGTAAACTTTACTGGACATTATCAGGTAGGGTCATCTAAACTTTACTGGACATTATTAGGTAGGGTCATCTAAACTTTACTGGACATTATCAGGTAGGGTCATCTCAACTTTACTGGACATTATCAGGTAGGGTCATCTCAACTTTACTGGACATTATCAGGTAGGGTCATCTCAACTTTACTGGACATTATCAGGTAGGTCATCTCAACTTTACTGGACATTATCAGGTAGGGTCATCTAAACTTTACTGGACATTATCAGGTAGGGTCATCTAAACTTTACTGGACATTATCAGGTAGGGTCATCTCAACTTTACTGGACATTATCAGGTAGGTCATCTCAACTTTACTGGACATTATCAGGTAGGGTCATCTAAACTTTGCTAGACATTATCAGGTAAAATCATTTATAACTTTACTGGACATTATTAGATAAGTTCACACATTAGATGGGACACGGCAAAGCTTGGACCAACATTCAAATGGAAATATTGTATTTGCAGTATCCATGATAGACTCGATGAGGTCAAAAGCGATGAGACGATATCAAAAAGACGACACACCATCTCTAAAGTTTTTCCATACCCTGTAATTCGAGAGCTGGAACTGATGCCATTAGATGTTCCAGACATTGTCAAGTCCCCGCCGACTTCAATCAAACACACGCCATCTTTTAAACCCAAGCGGAAGTAAGTTAGCTCTTGCGTGCTATTGTATTTCACGACAAGGATGAAAGGTTTCAGGGTGATTGTTGTTATAATTTGATAGGTTTTCATTTTGGTGTCTCTTGTTGAGGCGAGTTCATGAATATTATCGATACGAATGTCATTTGTTTGATAATTTACTGTCCTCGATTAAAAAGAATTACAAATTGTATGCTGTGAAAGTAACGAGACACGAATGTTTTTTAATATTTAGGAAATTTAACCTGGTCCAAAAATCTGCCTCGCTGCCAGAGACAAGAGATATCCCTGTCTTTGGTAACAAGACACCCAAAGTCAAAAGTGAACCTTTAATCTCATTCAAAGATGTAAGTGATCCTTTAATCTCAATTGAAGGTATAAGCAGGGGCGTAGCGAGGGGGGGGGCGGGGGGTGCGGACCGCACCGGGTGACACCATTTAGGGGGGTGACACCAAGGCAAAAAATAGCAAAATATATAGAGAAAAACTTGAGGTGGTGGGGGTGCAAATCGAAAGTTTCAGGGGGGGGGTGCAAATCGAAAACTTGAGGGGGGGGGGGGTGCAAATCGAAAGTTTGAGGAGGGGTGCAAATAAAAAATTTGAAAGTTTGTCCCCGGGAAGGGTCGCTACGCCTCTGGGGGGGGGGTGACACCATTAAGTGCCGCACCGGGTGACACCCGACCTCGCTACGCCACTGGGTATAAGTAAACCTTGAATTTAGTTTAGGATGAGAGCTGTATGCATGGTGTACTTACAACTTACTGGCTATAAGCATGTGTCTTGTAGCACACTATTGTGTCTTGTAGCCCACTAATGTGTCTTGTAGCCCACTCATCTATTGTGTCTTGTAGCCCACTAATGTGTCTTGTAGAACACTCATCTAATGTTTCTTGTAGCCCACTCATCTAATGTGTCTTGTAGCCCACTCATCTAATGTGTCTTGTAGCCCACTCATTGTCTTGTAGCCCACTCATCTAATGTGTCTTGTAGCCCACCCATCTAATGTGTCTTGTAGCCCACTCATCTAATGTGTCTTGTAGCCCACTCATCTAATGTGTCTTGTAGCCCACTCATCTAATGTGTCTTGTAGCCCACTCATTGTCTTGTAGCCCACTCATCTAATGTGTCTTGTAGCCCACTCATCTAATATGTCTTGTAGCCCACTCATCTAATGTGTCTTGTAGCCCACACATGTGTCTTGTAGCCCACTCATCTAATGTGTCTTGTAGCCCACTCATCTAATGTGTCTTGTAGCCCACTCATTGTCTTGTAGCCCACTCATCTAATGTGTCTTGTAGCCCACCCATCTAATGTGTCTTGTAGCCCACTCATCTAATGTGTCTTGTAGCCCACTCATCTAATGTGTCTTGTAGCCCACTCATCTAATGTGTCTTGTAGCCCACTCATTGTCTTGTAGCCCACTCATCTAATGTGTCTTGTAGCCCACTCATCTAATATGTCTTGTAGCCCACTCATCTAATGTGTCTTGTAGCCCACACATGTGTCTTGTAGCCCACTCATCTAATGTGTCTTGTAGCCCACTCATCTAATGTGTCTTGTAGCCCACTCATTGTCTTGTAGCCCACTCATCTAATGTGTCTTGTAGCCCACCCATCTAATGTGTCTTGTAGCCCACTCATCTAATGTGTCTTGTAGCCCACTCATTGTCTTGTAGCCCACTCATCTAATGTGTCTTGTAGCCCACCCATCTAATGTGTCTTGTAGCCCACTCATCTAATGTGTCTTGTAGCGCACTCATTGTCTTGTAGCCCACTCATCTAATGTGTCTTGTAGCCCACTCATCTAATGTGTCTTGTAGCCCACCCATCTAGTGTGTCTTGTAGCCCACCCATCTAATGTGTCTTGTAGCCCACTCATCTAATGTGTCTTGTAGCCCACTAATGTGTCTTGTAGCCCACTAATGTGTCTTGTAGCCCACTCAACTAATGTGTCTCATACCTCGAATGTTCTACCCATTTGATGGCTTGATTAGCTTAATCTATTGAGCCAACGTTGCCAGCATGTCTATCCCTTTGTTTACATCTGACCAGGGCTCGCTAGAACTATTGGCTGAAGGTTCTTCCACCAAAAAACGGTTACAGTTGGAAGAAGACGTGGACTTTTTGTCCTGGAGATCTCCACTCAACCCAGACACGGGGTCCTTCTCTACCCACCCCGCAGGGTCGACTGAGGAGAGGGAACCTCCCCAAATACAGGTCTGTATCTACACGGTGACTGGAAAGATGCGAAAGAAAAAATTGCGCAAGGAAAACTGCGTACAAAAAGTGCGCAACGGCATTTTTGTCTTCTTATATCGAGGGTATAGAGGACGAATGCAGTGTCCACTTTTTAGGTCAAATCGATGTACATTTATACTGATACTGTCATTAATAAAAGCTGCAAGAACACTTATGTACAATGTCAGAAAAGTAGAATGCAAATATTTTATGAAAGTTTAAACATAATATTTTGCACTATTATAATATTGGAATGAGATTTAAAAACTCATTTTTCTCGAGATTATGTTTTTTTGGACATACTGCGTTTGTCCTCTATACATTCGATATATAGACATTAATAAATATTGACCACATGTACGTGTAGCATAGTAACACACTTTTTCCAAGAAATATGACAAAATTAAAGTGTATTAGTATAATTAGTTTGTAATTGCACAGTTTTTCGTTTTCGCATTTTTCTGGGAACCAAACTATCTACACGCGTTCACACACATATATATTTATCTGTTTTGTATGTCATTTTGTAAGAAACTTCTATGATATGCATTTATGTTTGTATACAATGTAACTTCTAAAATCTTGGTTAATGTTATGTTTCCTGTGTAAATAGTAAATCTGGGACTATTTTAAAATTGTTTATAACTAAAGTGTTAACCTTCCAGCAGCGACCAGCCTCTTCCAGGAGAGCCAGCGGTCCTCTGTCTGTCACATGTGTAGAGTCAACCTCAATCTATTCCAAAGTGTCAGACTATTTCAGTGAAAAGTCTGGAGAGGATGATATACAGGTAAACATCAGGTTTTAGAATCAACTCTGTCCGTCACATGTGTAGAATCAACCTCAATCTATTCCAAAGTGTCAGACTATTTCAGTGAAAAGTCTGGAGAGGATGATATACAGGTAAACATCAGGTTTATGTTCACATCACATTCACATAGACTAGTCTCCTGGTACTGTTTCTTTCTGTAAGCCAAACTTTAAAACCTTTGTCCACTGAAGCCCAAATACACAACAAATCCTCAGTTTTAAAAAGAGCCATTTCGTGATGTATGATATAGTGTAGGGGTGGGGTGGTTGGACATGGGATATGGGGAGAGCAGGTTTACTTCAGACATTTCTTCTGCCTCCTCCTCTAGTTGCTTCCCTCTTTCCCCCTACCCCGAAAGTTTTAAGTCCCCTACCCTAACAATGTCTGAAACTCTGGAGTGGGTAAAAATAAGTCTAATTTTTCAATGAAACATATTTGTAAATATAATGTTATATTATTTAAACATAAGCATACCCACGTAATAAATAATCACATAAGTTCTGCGCTATATTAAACACGAACTATAAAGACTACAAACAGCTGTTTTCCTCTTTTGTTACTGAAAAAAATATTAGACTAAATTCTAAATTTGTTTGAATTCGAGTGGAATAGAATTTTTTTTTAAATAACCTGTAATGGCCATAATACGTCGTGGGGGAGCAGATGAAAGTGGGTCAAGTCATGATTATGTAATGTGTAGGGCGCGGGGGCTTGTAGAAAGTTGAAGGTATTGGGACTACTGATAGCTGAAGGGATTGTGGGGACTGTTAGCTGAAGGGATTGTGACGCCAGTTAGCTGAAGGGATTGTGGGGACTGATAGCTGAAGGGATTGTGGGGACTGATAGCTGAAGGGATTGTGGGGACTGATAGCTGAAGGTATTGGGACTACTGATAGCTGAAGGGATTGTGGGGACTGTTAGCTGAAGGGATTGTGGGGACTGATAGCTGAAGGTATTGGGACTACTGATAGCTGAAGGGATTGTGGGGACTGTTAGCTGAAGGGATTGTGACGCCAGTTAGCTGAAGGGATTGTGGGGACTGATAGCTGAAGGGATTGTGGGGACTGATAGCTGAAGGGATTGTGGGGACTGATAGCTGAAGGTATTGGGACTACTGATAGCTGAAGGGATTGTGGGGACTGTTAGCTGAAGGGATTGTGGGGACTGATAGCTGAAGGTATTGGGACTACTGATAGCTGAAGGGATTGTGGGGACTGTTAGCTGAAGGGATTGTGACGCCAGTTAGCTGAAGGGATTGTGGGGACTGATAGCTGAAGGGATTGTGGGGACTGATAGCTGAAGGGATTGTGGGGACTGATAGCTGAAGGTATTGGGACTACTGATAGCTGAAGGGATTGTGGGGACTGTTAGCTGGAGGGATTGTGGGGACTGTTAGCTGAAGGGATTGTGGGGACTGAAAGCTGAAGGGATTGTGGGGACTGATAGCTGAAGGGATTGTGGGGACTGATAGCTGAAGGGATTGTGGGGACTGATAGCTGAAGGGATTGTGGGGACTGTTAGCTGAAGGGATTGTGGGGACTGTTAGCTGAAGGGATTGTGACAACCGTTAGCTGAAGGGATTGTGACGATCGTTAGCTGAAGGGTTTGTGACGGTTAGCTGAAGGGATTGTGACAACCGTTAGCTGAAGGGATTGTGACAACCGTTAGCTAAAGGGATTGTGACGCTCATTAGCTGAAGGGATTGTGGGGACTGTTAGCTGAAGGGATTGTGACGCTCGTTAGCTGTAGGGTTTGTGGGGACTGCTAGCTGAAGGGATTGTGACAACCGTTAGCTAAAGGGATTGTGACGACCTTTAGCTGAAGGTATTGTGACGCCCGTTACACCTTGTATTTCAGACGTCCACTAGCAGCATGTCTGATGAAACACTTGATGAACGTCCAAAGAGTAATCGGCGACGGAGCAGAGGTCATAAGGTCAAGGACGTTGAGGAAACAAGTCGCTCCAGGTTGAAGGATTAACCCCTGACACAAATTGATTGATCTAAAACACGTTTCGATGGACAAGATTATAATTTTGTACTCTTTTTCTGGAATTGTGCTGTTAAAGGTTGTTTTTTTTAATAAACACAGTAATAAAATAACGCTATTAGGCCTTTTATTTATTTAGGATCATCTGTTAAAATGTTTATAAAGAAAAATGGAGCAACATCATGGGTTGATTTGGTTTTTTAAATCCCAAATGTAAAGTATTGGTTTGACAGGCTAGGTCTGTATACAGCTCTTTATGTGCGTAA
The DNA here is from genome assembly GCF_028476545.2 of Physella acuta. Lineage (NCBI taxonomy): Eukaryota > Metazoa > Mollusca > Gastropoda > Physidae > Physella > Physella acuta. The sequence goes on along the minus strand of NW_026731775.1, from coordinate 782,214 downwards.
TAGTCTGATCCCAATAACAACAAATTTGACAGTGTAATTTCTATGTACATATAAGGTTTAGGTTGGCGAACGCAGGGTGGACTAGCCCGCCGGTCAACCAGGAAAAATCCCGGTGGGCTCCCACGAATGGCGCTGAAGTAATAGCCCAATCAGTGGGTTTTTTTAATTTTAAATAATGTGTTAGTATTTCTCCAATGTCCATCCTTCATATCAAGGCGTAATATTCAATTTGTAGGGGGAAAATACATAACGAAACTTTCAGTCTGGGGTTATGGGCCTTTTTAAAATCTCTAGGGCCTCTTGGACACACCCAGACCACCCCTAAGCGAACATGTCAGTTGTTACACTTAATGACCCTGCTAATACCACTTTTAGCTGGTTTGCAGATTGCCAAAGGCTTAGTTACTAATTAGCTTGCCATACGGGGTTTGTTACTCAGTGAAAGACCAGATACAAAATGACGATTGGGGAAAAAAATTATTTGAACTTTAATTAAGCATAAACTTTTACAAACATTATAATTAAATCTTCGTTAAAATACATGAAACTGGACATGTATTGATTGCAAGCAAGATCTTATCAGCATAGTGTGGCACGCTCGACTGGGTGTGAATCTATTTCTTCAATTCAAATCAGTACAGGAGGGATCTCTATTGATACAAGCAGAGCTGACAGTTGCCATGGATACTGGTTAGATGTAATCCTATGAATGCTTCCGGGTCAAATGGAGAATTAAGTTAGCTGGTTTTGTAAGCAGACACGATCTTCGGATTTATAGTCAAGTCTCGGATGTGCGTTCATTTCAATTTTCCCTCTCCAAAGGAAGCGGTCGAACGCTGGAATGTTGGATGGGGGGAAACAAGCAGAGGTTCCAGAGTTTTATTGGATTGCACTGATGTCGGATAATTGACGTCATTCGATGTGTGCCGGACATAAGCGTGTGTCAGATCATTTGAGATCAACCCGGGGGGGGGGGGGGGTATGGGGGTCGTGGAGGGAACTGGTTGAGTCTTCTTTTGGGGGGAAGGGGGTAATGATGAGTCATGTTACGGGGTGGGGGAATGAACCATATTTTAGGGAGGGGAAATGAAAACTGCATAATGAGACACGGCGAACATTACTGGATTTGTTTGATATCAGATGGTATTTTTAGAAGTGGCGTCTTCGGGGCAAGTGTCAGGGGCTAATGATTGTGTGTTGTAGACTGAAAACATTTTGTTACCCTAAATAATTTACAATTGTTCTTTCTTAAGCGATTTACCTATAGGCTCTAAATTATTATTGTTGATTTAACTATGATAAAGTCCCTGTACTGTTAGTGCTATGCATTTTAGTATAGAAATTTCTTTTTTGTTTGCGAGTAGGAAACTTTTTATTGAAGTAATACTTTAAACTTATTCTATACTTTACCTTAATGTGCCCAACTCCCTCTCTTCAAGGGCTAAATATTAACTGCTTATAAAATGGACCCTAGGGCTGATAAACCACAGGGAACATTTGTACTGTGGTTATAAATTTGTCTCTAGTAGACTGATGGATGCACGGACAAACATAATTTATTCAACTTTTTTTTTTTACCTGAAGCCTTTTATTAGCAGCAACTGTTTTTTGTATCACATCAACTATTTCCTTCTTGATAGAAAACATGCGGGTAATCATAAATAATTACTGTGTATTTTTTATTCATCAAATCTTGGCCATAAAAAAATTTTCGTTTGACAGCTGACAGCTTGACTTGCAAGAGTTAGATGTGTACTGTTACTGTTATGAATGTTTTTATAAAATTGTTATCAGCAGGAAATAAAATCTCAAGTGACAATCAAATCTTTGAATTTGATTTAGTAGTGCATAGGCCTACACGCTGATCAACCTTTAACACGCATAATGTAAATTATGGACTATTAAGAATTGAATGTAAAGGGAGGAAACCAAATTAACATTGTACCTAGACAAGATAAGCCACAAATATTAGAAAGGAGTTAGTGAGAATCAGTAGGCTACTTGTTTTAAGATGTCAAGAATATTCAAGCATTTTTTTTTCATTTAAACATTGCATCGAACTGATTTTTGAAAACTTTAAAATCATATTTTGAATATATTTTTTTAATATATGGTTATTAATTCATGTATGTTGTCCACAATGTTTAAAGCTTATTTAAAATGATATTTGTAAAATCAGAAAATGTGTTAGACTCATTACTTTTCTACAAATTCAACTTTTTAAAATGGGATGTATTTTAACATAGTAGAGTTTTCTCTACAAGTGTGTCAGTCACTTGACTGAAAGGCCACACAACCCTGCAGTCAACAAAAAGTCACTAAACCAAATGACTGAGTTGATTCATTTATTACCATCAGTGAATTGGTCTTAAACAAAGTCATTTTTATACAATAACAAGAAAGTTTACAAAATCAACAATATAAAAAAACTGATTGTGGGAGCTTCTAGCTACAGTTAAGTAGCTTGTAATAAATATATGTAACACATTTTTAAATTCAAACTTACAAAAGCTAGCAATAATATAGAGCTGAGATGTCATAAACCCCTGCCTTCATCCCTGGAGTTTTAATGATTCCCTACCCACACCTACACCTGAAGTTGTGATTATTCCCTACCCCCACCTACACCTGGAATTATTCGATACCCCTGCCTCTACCCCTCCCCCCCCCCCCCCACCTACACATGGAATTGTAATGATCCCTATCCCCCCCCCCCCCCTTCCACCCCACCTGAAGTATTGAATGTCTTCTACTACCTCTACCTCCACCAACTCTCAGAGTTCTAGATTCAAATCTTGGCAGTATCAGGGATTTACTGTCTCATATGGCTGAACTGTGGATTAAATTTTCTTGGCAACAAAATATTTAAATATTTCATGTCCAAGCCATCAGATTGTTTCCCTTTATACAAAAGAAAAAAATCCAAAAAAAAAACCCCATTCTTCATTTAAGTGTTAAAATAGAAAATGCAAAGAAAGATAACAATAAAATACAATGAAATACATATATATTCAATATGCACATATTTATAAATACTTACATAAAAAGTGAAGTTCTAGGACTACTTTTGGAGTCTTAGTACTTCATCCTTTTAAAACAAAATATCAAATTTAATAATAAATATATTATTTATACACAACTATTGCTACAACTAATTACTTTTTATTTCATTTGGTAAACAATAACTGTATTGAAATGTATTTTTTATGAAAATGTTCTGTCGTGAATGACTGAATTATCATAATAAAAAATAACGGATGTGCTTTTTTTTTTGACCTGTGGACATTTTGGACTGAATTATAATATTTGATCAGAATATTTGATGAGATAATCAAACTAATAATTTCAGTGATAATTGTACATACAGGATTTTTTAATATAGGGGCTGCAGATACCATAGATAATGTAATAGAAAGATGAGTGTAAGCTCTAGTCTCATAAATAAAGGTGCTCATAGACAGCTCATGGTGATAATTTAGCACAGAAGGATGAGAAACTTTGATGCTGTTGGTACATTTTTACAACTTCATAAATGTTTGTGTAGTTCACTAGGGGCTCAAGAATGAGTTGTTTTATAACTAAATTGCAGAAAACCTCAAAATTCTGCATTATTTTTGAAAGTTCAAGTTCTATCAAAAATTTTAAAGCGAAATATTAAATTAATTTTTACAAATAATTTACAAATAATTTTTAAAATGTGTAGTTATAGACAAACAAAAATAAATATTCTAACATGATTTTCAGTTTCACGTAAGGTGAAAATAGAACCCAATTTTTATATTAATTTTAAAGTCACAAATTTTTATTAATTATGTAAACCTTCTCTACAATCTGTACCTTAGAGCTTGGTTATGATATTTTCCTAAAAACTGAATGTACTTACATGTCTATGATTGAAGATTGTGTGGTCAATATCAGCTGTTTATTTTCAAAAGTATACTAATTTCTAATATTTAAATTTTTAAGTTTTTGAAAAATCTAAGTGAATTGAATAAGCAACCATTCAGCAAATAGAATTTAAAAACCTACACAGAGTGCAGAAATTGCACCCTACCTACTGTTATGTGAGACATAGGTGTTAATAAATAAACCAACAAATATTTAAGAATTACTTCATTTAAATGGTCTACACATTGTCAGTAAATTGAAATACAAAAACCATTATCAACAACAGAAAACTGTAACAACGATTGAATGAACTGGTTTGACCTTTGTTTATATTTATCCAGTTTTTAAAAATTGATGGACCGGTTATCTAAAGAAAAAAGTAAATAAAAGGCTACACAATTAACAAAGTGTAAACATATTAGAATCACTGTTTGCATGCTTAATAGAATTAAACTGAATACATTTTAAAATTCCCAGTCATATCTCAATAAAACCAATTGGCTGCAATACCAATAAAAAAATAAAAAATGTGTGTTAGAAACAAAAAACATGACGTAACTCAGAAGAACACAGCTACCATTTCACTAAACATAACGTGATGTAGTTTGTTTTTTTTATAAAGTTTTAACATGCAACTTATTTTCAATAAAGAATAAATACTCTGTTTTAATGTTTCAAATAAAAAATGGACAACTTGAGACAAGAATATAAATGCAAAAAAAAAAGTGTTCAAAAGCCAATAAATGTATGAACTTGTCCTGGACAAATTAATCACTTGAGGAGCTGAAAGAATCAGAATCACATTTGCTGGATGAAAACAGTGGAATCTCTCTGATAGCCAAGGGAGCTGTTGGGTCCATAAGCTGAGATTCATCTACGGGGGTCAGTAGTTGGCTGTCTAGGGGACTTGTTTGTTCTGCTTCCATTGAGTCTGGGTGGTCAGAGGACTTTGATAATGTTTGTATACTGTTGTCAGTGAGAGGGTCTGGGTTAGTGTCTCGCAGATGGCTGATGTCAACTGAGTGAGAATCTGATGTTGGGACCTCGGCATTAGAACTAGTCTGTTGGTCTAGAGGTTGACTGGTGGTAACTGGTGGAGAGTCTGTATTTACAGCAAGCGATGGTTCCAATTTTGATTTGTCTAACAAAGTGTCATCCCTAATGACAAGATTAGGGGAGCCAGCAGCCGAGTCATTGTCTTCAGACTCCGAGGTCTGATTGTCTAGAGTTGAAAATAAGTCGACCAAGTGTCTTTTACACAACTCAGACAGGGACTTGACTCTAGTACTAGCATCCTCTAGTGATGATGAGGCTCCACTGTCATTTGAATGAACAGCATCCAGGAGATCCAAATCAACTGAAGACTTGGTACCCAATACACGATCTTGATGCAAGGACTTGCCATCCAGCATGGCTTGAGAAAGTAAAGCTTCTGGCTGTGTGTCAAGTAACTCAGCAGGTAAGTGTGTCTCAGGTGACTTGACTGTGTTTTCTGACAAACTACTTTGAACTTGTGCTACATTCTTCTGCGCTGGGTTTTTGACAGGTTTTGCTTGCACTAGAACTGCCTTCCCTTTGGGGGGTTTGTGCAGGGAGACTAGAGGTTTGATTGAGGACAGGTGAGAGGCCTGTGCTGGCTGACCTGGGGTCTGTGATGTCAGCGTCCAGACACTGTCAGCAGGGAGGGTTGTGGTGGGGGCGGACACCTGGCCAGGCCTGAGGGTCACCACCTGGATGTTGCCTCCCACAACCACTGGGCTGTCTGTGTGAGGCTTGGCTGCAGGGTTAGCTATGACAACACTGCTTTTGGTCTTGCCTAGTGTTGATATTGTGGTCAGGGGCTTGACCAGCACGGCTGTTGTGGCAGCTGTCAGATTGGCTTGTACAACTTCTTTAGGTGTGGATGAAGCTTCGGTCTCCTCCACTGATCCCTGGCTGCTCAGTGATGCCACTTGAAATGAAGGTGTGAACAGGGTCGTGGGTGATGTCATGGGTGTTGTTGACTTGACTGAAAACAAGTCCGGGTGAAACAGAGTTGTTTTCCCATTGTTCTCCAGTGCCACGTATTGCCTCCCCTTCTCCAGGTTGAGAAAAGCTTTCTTGATGATGCTCCCATGCTCCATGCTCTTGGTGTAGGTCAGGGGCTGGAGCAAACTGCTGCCTGAGGGCGCCACGCCCCCACCTGCCTCCTCTATCACAATTGGTGGGGGGAAATGTGTCTTTTTGATTGGAGCAAGAATGTTCTGGATGATAATTTGTTGGACATCAGTGCTGTGTTTGACAACTGGCAGGGCAGTGGCATCTGTCAGTGGTGGTGACATGGTGACCAGATGGTCGTCTTCAAACACTATTTCTTCTTCTGTCACCTGCTCAAAGCCCGCCACTTCTGAACTGCCTGCTTCAATAAAGTAGTTCTTTCTATGCCTCCCTAAGCCTTTGCCTCTCTTTTTACTGCTCCCAGAGGAATGGCTGCCGGACTGAATTTTGGAGCCACTGAACAAGCCTTTGGCACAAGGTGTTTCAATCATAAATTTGCCATCTGCCGCATCCGATTTCTTCAATACAGAGATTTTATTTGTGTCATTTAACATGCTGCGGATAGTCCGAGATTTAGGCTTGGAGTGGCCTAAGTCAGCCTCTGTGTCAGCACTTTCTAGTGTGCGCCTTAGTATTTCCTGGTACTTTTGAGATTTGTTTGAGACGGTTGTGTACACTTCAATATCAGCAGCAGTACACTCTACTGGCTCCCCGTACACTATTTCTTCATGTTCTATATCAATATCTGAATCTTCTACTTCCTCATCTGAGTAGGATAGTTCGGCCTTGATTTCTTCTATAGCACTATGTTTGCTTTTGCTGGATTTAGAAGACGTGCCATTTTTCTCAGCATTGTCCAGGCGTGTGGCAGCCTCCAGGAGGAGCAGACAGGAGGACATGAGAGGCTCCTGGGACTCGGAAAGACTTTTAGATGTGATACGTTTTGACCTGCGACACAGAATTTTTGGGGAGTTGCTGCGGTGTTTGGTGCCTGGGGATAAAGCCGAGGAGGGGCTGGTCTCTTCCCTGCAGTCTGAAGAACAGCTCTCAGTGGACTTTCTCTTGCTGCCTTTTTTCACAGAACAAGTTGTGGTCTCCACACTCTCTGAGGCTCCGAGGCATGTCTCATCCACTTGGAGTGAGGACTTCCTTTTCCTGGTCATGTAGCCCTTAGACTCTTCTTTGACAACACTACTCACAGAGTAATGTTTACCAGCTGAGTCTGTTTTATCACTGTCTTCATCTGTCTCCTCATTATGCTCAACTTTAAATTTTGATTGCAGCTTCTTCAACATTTTTGTGTTGTTGAGCTGGATATCATGAGAGGTGTGTCCAGCATCCAAACCTGCAGAGCTCATGGCAGCTGAAGCCAGCTGGTCTAAGTTGGATATTAACAGATTTTTTACATAGTCTCCTTCATCTGGTGCACTCAGCACCTCCTTATGCAGAACAATGGATCCCACACCTTGCCGCAAGACAATTGTCTTTTCTGTAATGGTCAAGATAAAAGTTTAGATACAAAATAAACAAATTAAATATTCAACTTTAAGGTTTTAAATACAGATATTTGAAATAACCTTTTTATAGTATTAATATACTTTATAAATAATGGATAATTAGAATAAACCATGAAAATAAAAGTTCTACTGCTCATACGAGTTTTATCAGGTCCCGCAGAATAGTCATGGTCATGATGTAGACCATAGTCCTCCTCAGGAACATCTGATTTATCATCCAACTTCTGTACAATTACCTGTTGTCAAATAAAAACAGAGAGCATTAGTGTTTTTCTTCAATGAAACCTGAGATCAAATGAGAACAACTTTAGCACAGCAGTAATAGCGTTATGATGAAGACACTAGTAAAGATTGTACTCACCTTGTCCTCTTGAGAGGCATCAGACTCAGTCTCAGACCCACATTCTTCACTAGACGCCAAGTCTAAAACAAGGGACTGAACTGTGTGTCTGGCTGGTTTCTCATCATACTCAAGACTTTCTAACAGCTCTTGTTTATCATAGCTAGGATGTTCGTATGTCTCCTTTACTCCTACAAGCAAGAAATTTCAAATTAAACATTTCAGTTAAAACAACAGGTCGAATATCTTGTATATGTAAAAAGTATTTAGCATAATACCCATACTGTCTTCATTAGTTTAGTCTGTATCTTACTTTTTGTTTTGGCTCTCTTTCTACTGATGCTTTGTTCATCATTACTTTGGAGGAATTTGTATGTTCTGCATGCATTTCGACCCCTCCGTTCTAATGCATTAGTCAACTCAACAACATCGTGCAAGCTGTGAAGTGCACACCGGAAATTGGCTTTCCATCTCTTTGGTTCAGGAGGGTCCCCCTCTTTGTAGATGCCTACAAATGGATGGATAAAAAATTAGCATACAGATAGTACAGATTATAGATACAGATTATATTTCAAGTGCTTGAATAAAACAGTTATTTGATATTGTTTTCCTAAACTTTTACCATCTTCAAAGAGGAAATCTTCTTCTTCTTCTTCGTTCTTAATTATTAGTGTTGAAGGGGATCGAGATTTATCTGCCAGTGGGTTTGAACTCGAAACTTTGATCGAATTAATCAACCATGAGCTTTTTGCCGACTCGACCACGCCTCCAACACAATTAAGCATAAAGTGTCAACTGGTTATGCGCCATTGAGGCCATTGACTCCGATTTCAGCCTGCTTTTCTTTTTGGATTTGCTTCCATAGCCTTTGTCCAACCAAGAACAAACTACAAGGCAGCAGTTGTTTAATTTTGGAGTTGTCTCTCCTAGAAGAGTGGCTGTCCCCAGCTAACGAGCCTCATCTACCCGAGGGTTCGAACTCGAGACTTTTTGGTTTAGCAACCATGAGCTTTGCCGACTCGACCACGCCGACCCCTAAAGAGGAAATAATTTTACCTGTATGCCGTGCCCATCGCTCAAAAACATCTCCATCAGTTTCAAGGTTCCACCCAAGACGAGAGGCGTGTTTCCATGATATCTGAAATATTCCTTCATGCCTGTTGGTCCAGCGCAAGCCAAATACATTCCCGACATCTAACAGCTCCATTAGCCATGGACGCATCCTTTGACGATCAATAGGTCTTACTGGACGTCGCAACTTACAGATTTCTTTTCTATCCAGAGAAGGGAACTTTTCAAAGTCAATCTGTAAAGGAACTACTTTCTTTCCTGAGGTGCCTGGTGCTGTGCTGGTGGAGACTGTTATTACCTCAATGCTGTGAGGTGTGTCCAAATCCTAGTATAGGTAATCATACAGCTTTAAATTAGGCATATTTTAAAATTTAAATTTCAAAAAACTTCTCTAATTTATTTTTGACAGATATTTAATCTTTCATGCTGATCTATGTATGAGGTTTAAACATGCAGGAACATACTTTTAAAAGTTCCCATAGATTGAGATAGAAAGAGGCGAAGAAAAGAAAGAAAGTCCAACAAAGCAAACCTTGCTACAGAATAGAGTAACATTTGCATACTCACCATTTTGGTCACTATTTTCGTTCCAAGAATGTAACAGCCTGAAAAAAAAAATTGAGCTTTTTATTTTAATAACAAAAAGAACAATCTAAATTTTAAAATGTGTAGGCACAATGAAAAATGTAAAATTATTTTCATGTATATAAAAACTTAACAGAAATGGTCTTTTTTTAGCTAGTTACAGGTTTCTGATTTAGAGAAGAAAGGTAACTCTACCTTTGCTTAAGTTCATTTTTTAAAATTGCATAGATGCAGTTTTACACAAATATAAGGTAAACTTAGGTTTAAAAAAAAACACGGAAGTTTCATTTAAGTATTACTTTAAGAGTAGACTAATTGTTAATTAAAGCTTAGTAATTATATATAGGCCTTTATAGCCTATATCAGTGGTAATACTAATAGTATACTATAGGTTATGTATGAGTCATTTTTAGTAGGCCTAATCATCATATGTGACAAAAATCAGATGTTTTTATGATATTATAACTTAGTAAAATAATAAACAATTGAGTAGAAGCCTTGACCTAGCTTCTTAGTCTTAAACTAAACTATCGTATAGGCCTAAAAAAATAAAAAATGTTTGTGATCGGTGTAGTCAGTGTAACTCAGTAACTCACTGAGTCTCACTGAGTCTCAGTGACTGTACTGTACCAGCCTGAGTCTTTTTTTTTTTAATTTTAGTTTTTTTTTTTCAAGTTTTGAAGTACTGGCTTCCTCAAATATAATAAATCATACCGCCTTAAACATTTTAATCAAACAATAATATTAAGGTTAGTGTTTACTGTTAGTGTTAGCTGTGAGTTCAGTCATAAAAAAAAATAATCTAAAAAAACAAGTGGTCAAAACGAAAGTGAAACTAGCAAAATAAAAACAATACAATAGCAAGCCAGTGTTTTTCATATAGCCTATATGAAATGTTTTCGTTTGTGTAGATATCTTATTTATAAATGACTTACGTCTCTCTAACAGCTAATAACAACAGAAATCAATCAAATATATTTTTGTTGGTAGGGACATTCAAGTTTCTCTTTCATTACGGAAGTACCTATTACGCATTCTATATTCAAGGGGAGATAATATGCGAACGCTTGTTTTTTCCACTGTTTTATCGTTGTAGGTGGCACTGCATGAGTAAAATAATTTAGCTTTCTGTTTATACGCATGCGTGAAAACATTAGCAACTGTACTTTTCCTTTCGATGTTAAAAATAATCGACATTTAGCCTAGTCACGGATGAATGCGTTATGAAATCGTTATTTTTTCAGCCGTAATCTTTAGCGTTTTTTATTTGTTTTTTTTTAATAATTAGATCTACACCTTCGCAACTTTTTTTTTTAATTTCACCCATACCCAAACCCAACCCGTTATATTTTTATGATTAGAAAAAAGGAGTGGGGGGGGGGGGGGGGGGGGTGTTAGAATCAGTGTTACCGAGGTTCCTACTCATATTCCAAGCCAAAAATTCTCACTTATATTCAAGCAGCTACCTGTTCAGTTAATATTTGTTTGATAGAAATCACCAAATTGTTCGTAGACAATACTAATTGTACTGCAGCACCTTGTATTTGTTTATTCTAGTAATAAACTGTCTGTAAATTGTGTGAGTATAGGTCTGGCCTACATAATATTATGTAGAACCACGGGAGAGTGGAATTGATGCGAAATTTTGCTGAAATTTTCTAAAAACAGACAGATTTATAATAAAGAAAATTTTGTTTACATTTTCTGCCTACATACATAGATTTAAGTCCCGAAAACTTTAAGAAGCTGTTGACCCTGTTTAACTAAAAGACAGTATAAGCCTAATTGACTAATTGAGTATGTCTTTTTTAATTAATCTTTTTTTTTTATTATTTGTAATAGACATAGATCTAGATCTAATTATGAGAGGCCTATTTGGCATAGTACATCACCAGGGACGCTATGAGCAAATTACGTTGCTTTTCATTGGATAATCATCTGCTGTTAACCAATCATCTAACGTTATTTGTAACCGGAAGCAAAAGATCCCTGTGTCAACGTCTATGAAGCTACATTCCTTTATAAACACTTCACTTATGGAAAAATAAAACAGTACTTATAACAGTTATTTATTACCGTACCTTATTCAATCTTCGAAAATGGTAATGCATGTGTAATGCTGTCATTTTGATGTTATTCATCTGATCAAATAGATTCTATATCTTATCTAGATTCTAGATAATAGATATTAATTACTAAGATATACTAAAGAAAATTAGGTAATCTATCGTTTTGGGTACGTAAAATCGCCCGCGATTTGTAATGTGAAAAACAGGTGACTCCTTAAATTTTAATAAATATTTCACATTTTGAGGAGGATTAATGTTTTAAAAAATTCAAAAATGTTTCCTTGATTCATTTATGTACCTGTTTTTAAACAATTGAATTAAAACTTTTCCGTAATAAATGAAGACTAGCGATGTTTCCAACAGATGCAACCATGCTCATTTACTATAGCAGCCATCTTGTCTAAGTTTTATTTTTATAAGCTTTTAGCGCCAGATTCAGGGGGAAGCCACTCTAATTTTACAAATGGCTGCTGATTATATAGCAAATCTTGCTCTCAGACACTGCTGTTTAAAGTTAATTTCTGGCCTATATCGATATACATAGCCATTGATTTAGTTTTATTATTCATTTATCTATAATATTTGACACAAAAGTATGACAATATACTTCTATTAAAGCCTTGACAATGAGGTAACGTTTTCGTACATAAATAGCCGCGGGCGATTTTACGTACCCAAAACGATAGATTACCGAAAATTATGTCTGTTTAGGCCTACTTTGTTTAGTTTAAAATTAAACAACTTAAGTTTTAACTTACTTACTACTTAGAGTCTAATACTTATTAATATTATACTTAATTAATTATGCTACTTTAAACTTTTTTAAACCTATTTTATTTTAAACTTTAAAGTAAACTAATATTTAAATATTAGTATGTAAACTTTCTGTACTTATCTTTGTTCAACTTCATTACTTTTAATGGCCTATAATAATACTAGACTATAATTATTAGTTTATTAGGGGCCTATTACTTTTTTTAGTTTAATTATTATAAATATTAAATAGGCCTAAGTACTTTAGTTAATTATTATAAATAAGTAGGCCCTGGGCCTAAGTACTGAAGTTTTTGTCTTTTAATAATTCAAATTGGGTTTGGCATGATTGAGTCGGTAAAGCTCATGGTTGTTAAGTCTCGAGTTCGAACCCTCTGGCAGATGAGGCTCATTAGCTGGGGAAAGCTACTCTTCTAGGAGAGACAACTCCAAAATTAAACAACTGCTGCCTTGTATTTTGTTCTTGGCTCGACGAAGGCTATGGAAGCTAATCCAAAAAGAAAAGCAGGCTGAAATTGGAGGCAATGGCCTAAATGGCGCATAACCAGTTGACACGTATACTTAACTGTGTTGGAGGGGTTCCCTTCCAACTAAAAATTAAGAACGAAGAAGAAGAAAGAATTCAAATTGTACTAGATTTTAATATACTTAGCTTTAGTCCTGTGCTGCCTTTTTCAATTTACTTGACTTAACAATTTCATTTAACAATGGCAATCTTGTCTAGACTTTAGATCTACATTCAAGAATAATGACAATATATTTTAACACTAAGTAATTTTTGTCTTAGATGCTCTCTAGAACAAAGCCTGCTGTAGGCCCTGGGGCCACAGCAGCAAGTAAAGACACAAAGAAAAAGAAAAAAATGCCAACTGTGGAGGAATTTCTAGACATGCGGGACTATACTGGTGCCATTACCCTTCTTGAGGTATTTGGATCATTTAATGATGAATGCTGTAATTAATTAGTAATTAGCTGTTCTAACTCTAGTTGAGGAAGCTGTTATTTTTTACTAGATGCTTGTACATTCTTATGAAGTCTGCTCCTTAGATTTATTTGGTGTATAATATCTCACAAAGGCTGTCTAAATTTTCAGTTTAGCAGAAATGCTGGAAAAGGCAATGAAGAAACAGATATGTGGATAGCTTATTGTGCTTTTCACTTGGGTGATTACAAACGAGCAATGGAGGTACCTTGCATTTTACTTTACTAACCTAAATGTTTAGTGCTAAATACGTTTCATTTATAAATGTAATGAAATTGTTATTTATGTATATTTAAAAACAGCTAACTCTTGTATTTGAGTTGCTTTTTATTTAAATTAAATCTTTTTTAATGTTTTTAAATTTTCATATTAGGAATATGAAAGACTTACAAAAAGAGATGGTGTCAACCCAGATATATGGTTGTATCTTGCTTGCTGTCAATTTTTTCTTGGAATGTACCCTGAAGCAGATCAAAACTGTACCAAATGTATGCTTATATTTAAATATCATACCTAATTATTTATATGAAATACTTTTTAAAATCTTCACTGATCAAGGAACTAATAGATTTGACATTTGTAGTTCACGTTATATTTTTTTTTAAATCAGGTCCTAAAGGTCGTCTTCAAAACAGACTTCAGTTTCATCTTTCTCATAAGTTTGGAGATGAGCGCCGATTAATGAGCTTTCACCAGAACCTGCAAGATATCATTGAAGATCAATTGTCCCTTGCATCTATTCACTATTTGCGTAGCCACTATCAGGAGGCTATAGATATATACAAGAGGATCTTACTTGACAATAGGTTTGTTTTGGGTTTTTTCTTTTGTCTTGAAATATTTGTGTATTTAACTACTCACTGTAATAAAATACTTTTTCACTTTTTACAAAAGAAGCAAACCATTTATTCCTAAATTTGTTGTACTTATTGCAGGGATTACCTAGCATTGAATGTCTATGTTGCCTTGTGTTATTACAAACTGGACTACTATGATGTCTCACAGGTAATAGACAATTATAAAACATTTTTAACAACTCAACTATTCATGCCTAAATAATCCAAACTTTAAAAATTAAAAGCAAGACTAGAATTTGGATTCTTTTTTCAAGATATTCTATAATATTTACTTTTAAACTTGTTCCTTTGTTTTCCAAGCTAGTGTTCATAATTCTGCCAGATTTACTCATTGCGAATTAGTGTGTTGTTTAAAATATTGATATTAATACATTCTATCAGGAAGTGTTAGCTGTATACCTGCAACAGTTTCAAGACAGTGCTGTGGCCCTCAATCTGAAAGCTTGCAACCACTTTAGGCTGTATAATGGCAAGGCTGCTGAGGTGAGAATGGCATCACATTTTGAAGTTTTAACACATTTCATTTACGCTGAAGAAGTTGACTTTCTGATGCTTTCTTATGTTGTTAATATATTATTGTGTGTGTTTGTGATATAATTAAGTATTTTTGAAAAATGTATGATTTTTGTCGCTGGGTTTAAAATTATCCTAGTGTTGGACTAATTATTTTTTAGGCTGAACTGAAAGCTCTTCAGGAAATGGCATCTCCATCATTTCAGTTTGCTCAAGATTTGATTAAACATAATCAGGTATTGGAAACATTTAAAATGTAAAGTAGAAAGGTAAAGAGATTGTGATATATGTGTGGTTTAAATGTTAGCTTTTACAGATACCATTGTTGTTGTATAATTTATTTTCAAATTGTTAGTTACAACAAACTTAATTTATTTGGTTTTATGTATGCTCTAATTATTTTGAGTCAATATTGATGCAGATGTTAAAAACAAATTATTGGATTTTTCAAACAAAATTTTTCTCTTTTTTAACAATTAGGTAGTTTTTCGAAATGGTGAAGGGTCTTTACAAGTATTACCTCCCTTAATAGATGTGATCCCAGAGGCCAGACTTAACCTAGTCATTTACTATCTTAAACAAGGTAACATTCAGACTTAACCTAGTCATTTACTATCTTAAACAAGGTAACATTCAGGCTTAAACTAGTCATTTACTATTTAAAGCAAGGTAACATTAAGACTTAACCTAATCATTTACTATCTTAAACAAGGTAACATTCAGACTTAACCTAGTCATTTACTATCTTAAACAAGGTAACATTCAGGCTTAAATTATGCTATTCATCACCCCTCTATAGTCATTTTAATTATATTTGTTTGAATAATGTGCTCCATATCATCCAAAGATGACATACCAGAAGCTTACAACTTGATCAAAGATTTAGAGCCCACGACTCCTCAAGAATATATTCTCAAGGGTGTGGTGAATGCTGCACTTGGACAAGAACAAGGATCGGTTGGTTGGTTTTTTAATTTTACTGTGTGTTAAGGCATTAAAATTATCAACTGAACTGATTCAAAAAATGAACATTCCTTAAGAATAGAATAAATTTAACCTTGCAGAGAGAACACATGAAGATTGCCCAGCAATACTTCCAGCTTGTAGGTGGTTCTGCCAGTGAATGTGGTATGTATGTACATTCTCTTTCTAACATCTGAATGTGTTTCAACTTCTCTTGAAGAAAAGGAACTGAATTTCTCAATCTTATCATGAATTTATAAACTGCATTAATATTAGTAATACACTTCTCCATATGATTACACCAATAACGTTTTTGTTATAAAAGTATTTGTGAGCTGAGTTACTGTAAGATTAATTTCTGTGCATTTATTACATATATCTATATTTTTTTAGATACTATCCCTGGTAGACAGTGTATGGCGTCTTGTTTTTTCTTGCTTAAACAGTTTGAAGATGTTCTCATTTACTTGAACTCAATCAAGGTATTTTCATTTACTGGTGTGAAGTATCAATGTTAAAACATATTTTTAAAATACTAATGGAATATTTATTTGGATTTTAAGTTATATTTCTAGAACTAAGTTATCTTTCAGATCAATTTTCTAATTTGTATTTAGTGTATTATTGGTTTTTTCAAAACAATATATCTTTCTACATAATTAGATTTTAATATTTTCAGAGTTATTTCTACAATGATGATACCTTTAATTTCAATTATGCTCAAGCCAAAGCTGCAGTTGGTAACTTCAAAGAAGCTGAAGAAGTTAGTATTTATAACATAAATGCTTACAGTATATCATATTTGTTATTTATTTATACCAGCAGGAGATGTTTTAATAATTGTTTTTGTCCTTTCAGATTTTTTTGCTAATACAAAGTGAGAAGACAAAAAATGATTACACATACTTGAGCTGGCTTGCTAGAACATGTAAGTTTATCATGTACTGCAGCTTGTTTTATTACCTTGTCATTTTAATTGGTTGACATTTGAGTTAGATTGATGTTTTCTAACTATGGTAAATGTCAAACACTATTTTAAGATTTTGATTCTGATAAAACATGTTATCTAAAAATGTTTGTACTCTGAAAAGACATCATGAACAGAAAAGCCAGGCTAGCTTGGGAGTTGTATTTAAAAATGGAAACATCTGGAGAATCATTCAGCTTACTGCAACTTATTGCTAATGACTGCTACAAGGTAGAATTAGAATTTCAACCCTTTTTTGTGTGCATATTTACTAAGTTAATTTAATTTTTCTGAATTTGCTTTGTTTTTAGTTAAAGCAGTTTTATAATTCTGATCTAGCAATATATTTTGTTTTGAATTTGTTTTTAGATGGGACAGTTTTATTATGCTGCTAAGGCATTTGATGTGCTAGAAAGATTGGATCCTAACCCTGAATATTGGGAAGGCAAGCGGGGAGCTTGTGTTGGGGTCTTTCAGCTCATTATTGCTGGCAGTGAACAAAGGTAGTGTTTACATTTTTTACTTGATATAACTATTAAAATAAGTTAAATAATTATTACTGCTTTTTAGTCTCAATAATTTTTATTTAGTTACTACAAGATACAAGTATGCAGCTGTTAATGTTATTGGCTGCTGTATTGTTTTTATTTATGTGGGTATCAAAATAAGAAGAATTACATAGTGTACAGAGATGTAATGTTTTACAGGGAAAAACTATTGGAGATAATACAAATTCTTCTCAATAGTCGATATCCTCAGGTAGAGGAAATGATTTGTGCGTTTAGAAAATGGGGATGTGAAAATACACTTATGCTGTGAATGGATCACAGTGAGACTGTGGTTTTTTTTCAAGAGTTTGTTATTTGCGTTTAGTTTATCAACTTCTTGTGTGATTTCTTTTGTTAAGGTCTTATAATAGTATCACTTTTTTTTTTGTTGAAAGTTAAATTATGGTTTGAGTTTAATTAGTTTTTTGTGTTTACTTTAATCCAGTTGTTTTTTTTTACATAACATACACAAATACAAATTGGTATTTAATAATATTTATTGCTTAAAAATATTTGTTTTTATTGATGACATTTTGTCAAGTCATAATTGTATTTTTAAAATAATACACACAAATATAAATAGATATTTAATAACTATTTTTTTATGTTCTATTTGTCAAATGACAGTGATGGAGTTGTGAACATTAAATGTACAAAATTTCTAGATTTTTTAAAAAAGATTAAATTTACCTAAAAGTCTGGAATGCAGAATAGTGATTTTTAAAAACCTAGTGCCTACATTTTTTCTTTTTTTCCTGCAGAGAAACTCTGCGAGATGTCATCAACATGTTGCGCAATACAAGCAATCCTCAGGTGGAGTACATCATTAGGACAATGAAGAAGTGGGCTAAAGACAACATGGTGCCTGTACCATAAACACAACTATTTTTGTTATTCCATCTGTGATAGTTTGTTTTGTTTTTAATTTTTATAACTTATGTATGCAATTCTTTAAATTAAACAAGCACATTAATTTAGTGCTTTTATCTAATAAAAATGTCCTAGCTTTTATCTGTAAATCAGATGAATTCAAACTGATTTTTCAGTTTTACTGCAACTGAAAGTCGAATTGTTGGGGAATTTTTATTATACATTTCTGTGTAATTATAAACTGAACAACAAATGTTAAACAAAAGATCTGGTATGGAATATCACATACTGTTTGGCTTAGGAGATTTTTTGAATACTGTCAGTGTTTATAGAATTTTTTTGTACATTTATATTTTGTAAGTAAGAGCACCTGTTTGTAAATACATTTCAGATAATATTTTGAACAAGATAAATTTTAATAATTTTTACATGAAGATCAGTCTCCTGTTTATTAGTATGTTCAATACAATGTGTTGTATTCTTGATACAGTTTTAAAAAGTATAGAAGGTTACAAGTTATTGTCTTTTTGGAAAATCTGGTCGATAATATAATCAAATCAAAACATTTAAATACAAATGTACTTGTTTTTCAAAGTAGACACAATAAAAATGACTTTTAACTGAATTGTTTGTATTGTCATTTGATCTGAAATAACATACTTTTATCTTAACCGTAACATGATAGTCACAACTCTTATTTTAGCTATTAGATTATGGCTGCTCACTGTACACATAAGAATGTTATGGATTTAGCTATTTTTATGATAGTTTAGCTTACAGACATAGCACTTCATACTGCAAAAAAATTGACTTTACAAAGCCTTTTATAGATAAGTAATTGAAAATCTACACAATGAAAACTGTAGATTTATGTGGTTTTTATTTTGTAACAATCACATTAGTTTTTAATACTTGGAATGGGTATACTTAACAATTCATAGGTAGTTACTAATAAATATCACATTAACAAAATATGGGCAAAATATTTACTTAGGAGTCTTGTAAAAAATTACATTCAACATTCAGTCATAAATTATAGGCTAGCACAATGCAAGGTAAAACATTAAGGATTTTTCACACACATTTTAAAACTGTACATATTTATAAACAAAATATTAAAGCAATCCTTTGATTTAAAAACGGTACAAAAATATTTAAAACTTGTGTCATGTTGTGATATATCTTGGACTTCAGTTCACAACAATTAACATTGGCAGTGGGCTTTTAGCCTATAATATCATTAAATAGAATATATAACATTATCTTTATAAAAACATGCAGACCAATGAAAGAAAAAGCACTGTTCTAAGAATGCAGTCCAATCACTAGTTAGAATGGTGAATTCATACCCAGCTTTGTATCAAAATCTAAGCGAGCTCTTCTTTGCCTCCTCACAGCCAATCTAATAGAAAAAGATGTGACAAACATTTTTAAAATGAGAATAGCAGTATTGTGGACAATACTTTAACAAACAGAATTTGGAATATCTAAGAGGATGAAGTGGTCAGATGATAGAGCTCACTATCACTGACCCGAGTTCTGATCCAGAGTTTATAAGTCTATCCAGCTCTAATTGGTACCTAACATTACGAAAACAAAGACGACAGAGAGCTGACCACTCTATCCCTCATATACAGGGTAAAAAGATAAACTCTACTTCATCTGTATGTTGTGCACAAGAAGATGATGCTATTAAACTAGTACCATATACAAGGTTGAGGGAATAAATGAGAATTGTATGGAGTAAATAAGAAATATTACTTGATTTCCCTCTTCTTAGCAAGTTCATTGAGAGAGATGGTGATGAGAGGCCATACACATCCTATAACCCAAACAGCTGGCACTACATCAGACAGAGGCAAGGCAGATCCAAAGGTATTGTGCCTCATGTACACGTCTGCTACACAGAAGACAATTTGTGTTGCAAGTCTGAAATTTATTTTTAAAGAAATTTTTATTAAGAAATGAGCAAATTTCTGAATTATTCAAAACAATTTTAAATATCATACTAGTGTATTTTATAATAAATAACTCCATCACTGGTATGGTTAATAAAAAAATTAAAATGTTTGAAGATTATGCTAGATTGGCTGCAATAAAGAAAGTTGTATTTATAAGAATGTACTAGTATAATCAGGGCAAATAAACTACAAGTACATCACAGGCATCTTGTGACACTATGTCAGAGTTTAGCAAGCTCACACAATTTTCTTTATACATATTGCTAATAAAGCTAATAAGATACTAATTAAGGGTGTTGTTTTATATTGGCCAGATATTTGTAGCTAAGGTAATTCATAATGCAGGCCAGACTGAACTTTTCTTCCTGCCAGTTACTTACAAGATTCCAGCAGTTAGAGACCAAACCAAATTTTTAAATGGCAGTCTCTGCCAGAGATGGTCTTGCCAGTGGACTAGACTCATTGATATTGCAACTGTGGTCAAGAGATAATATGTTCTTTCATAAATTTGTGTGCAAGTGTCAAAAAACAAACAATTTTTTTATGTAAAGAAACATTATCATAAAAACATCATTTGTGAAGTATAAGCTAAAGAATAAAAAAAAAATTAAATTTTTAAACGACAAGAGAGCTTACCAAGAAAAATGACAAAATACAAGTGAAAAATGTTTTGCGCCAGGACCAGCCCACCTTGAAATTTCTGGCTCCATGAAGTGATGTTGGAGCTGTTGGCATCATATCTGTTCAATCAAGTTAATTCTTGTGTCATTTACAGACGTTACACAGAAAAACTAAAAAGTATTTAATTAATTAAATTATTTTAAATTTAAACTCAAGCAAAGATGGTTTTATTAATTGATAATATTAATAGAAATCAACTCATTAAGTTTAAACTTAATAGTAAACTGCTGTTAATATGTACTTAATCAAATTTTTTATTTGTAGCTAATAAAAACAATACCTGATTTCGTATATAGAACAGTGAACAGTAGAAACATTCTCACAGAATGAATGTAGCACTAATGCAAAGCTGAGCACAGCAATAATGATGGACGGCAGGAAGCGGGTACAAAACTGGAGGACGAATTCAATTATCATCTGAAGAAAAATATTTTAAAACATGAATGGACACGACATTTTAAACAGGTAATCTTTATTCAAATAATTTGTGGCTGATATTACCTGTTTGTTGACATGGTGAATGTTTTTATGTGTGGCAAGTCCCACTGTCCTTGCCTCATTTGGGTTGCCCAGCAGTGAAAGACTAAGGGCGGGTACGACTACTAGGACCAGCCATAGAACATGTTGGACGTCCATGACAGGCGGCAAGAGAAACAGGCAACAGACAAACTGGGACAGCACAACAGCCAGAAGACAGCACAGCATAAGGTAGAAGCAGTTCCTCATGGCAAATATGTAGTGTCTTGACTAAAAAGATGGAAATAAGAGATATTATGAAACAAAACTTGTATTATAAAAAGGAAGAATGGTTGAGACACTATTAAACTTGAATTGTATAGAGAAAACATTGCAAGATATGTCATTGTTGAAGCTCATGTATGCAACTGTATGTCCATATGACTACTAAATGTAATCTAATGGTAAGGTTAAAAGAAAAGATAGAAAAATTTAATTTAAAAAAAAAAAGAAAAAAGTTTTATAAATTAGAAACATTTTAAACTGGTAGGCCTATTACTCAACAGATCATACAAAGCTGGCCAAATATCCATCCAACAGTTCCAGTCATCTATATATATAATTTTCTTCTGGGAGCCGTTAGAAAACAAGCTGCAAGCGCCTCCTTGCAGTCCCCTCTCTTTCTCTCTATCACTATCACTACCACCCCCACCCCACCCCCACATTGTCTGGTGAGCTGTGGTCACGCTAAATGTTTACAAAGCTAAATGTTTACAAATCATAGAGCCGTAGAGCCGGGTTTCTATTAGGGGCAGATAATTTAGTTCGATTTTAAACTTACAGGAGGTAACTAAGAAATAACTAAGAGGAGGCTGCTTTCATGGGGGGGGGGGGGGGGGGGGTGTAGAGTCGGGGTTAGGGGAAAGGGGGGGGGGGGGGTTAGTGTTTTAAAGCAAATATTTTCAGTGGCAGCATTGGTACTGTCGAATTCACAAATTATGAATTACTGAAAAGTAGAAAATAAAACAACTAAATAGCGGCGTATGATACGCTGCGGGTCGGCTCGTCTTATATATTGTGTATACCTCCATTATAAGCTGCACCAATGTTATATTGTCTCCTCTTTGAAAAAATAAGCAACAAGGCAGAGACAGGATCCTAGAGGAAAGTTCAATTGGTGTTGGCTCATCTTCATTCCAGGGATAGGTCATGACAGGGTGTCTGGCGCACAGTTGTGGGAATAAGGGCTCAATGGCTATACTGTCACAAATTTAAAGAGGAACATTAGAACAGTTGTGGAAATAAGGGTTCAATGGCTATACTGTCACAAATTTATAGTGGAACATTAGAACAGTTGTGGGAATAAGGGTTCAATGGCTATACTGTCACAAATTTAAAATATAACATTAACATATCGTGGGAAACAATATTTATAATTTTCACTGTAAAAACATTGATATAATTATTAAAGTACATTATACAATTTAACAGATTATATTAAGACTAGCATACCTGCTATCAGCCTGCATAAAAACAGGTGTATTGACAATATTTAATGAGCTGCCAACTACTAGCACAACCTCACCATTTTCTTGCATAATTTTTACCATTTCACACGTTGCTGAAATTTATTTTTTAAATTTTTTTATTATAATTTCTAAAATCTTTTCATAAACATTTAATAACTAGAAAAATTATACAAATTTTGCTGACATTAAACAAATTATACAAATTTTGCTGACATTAAACAAATTATACAAATTTTGCTGTTTAAAAATACTGCTTAGTTTAAAGTATTTAAATGACATTAAACATGTCGAGATTATATGTGAATTTACATTAAGCAAATGTCAGAATATGTTTGACTAGACTTAAAGCAATTGTTGGCCAGACTGTATCTGATTATCCCTAATGTTATGAGCTAACCTTCAGGCACACAGTCTGTGAACAAGTTCACCAACAGTGGAACATTGTCAATGTTTTGTAGATGAGGTCTAATGTTTTCTATACCCCTGGGTAGGTGGGCCTGGCAGATGAAAATATAACAATCAATACAAATTACTTAGTCCTAACTTTTCTTGTTAAAATCAGTTTAACATTTTAAATATTATTTATTTTGATATGATGGATGTCAGAAAAACTAGTTTGCTTAAGTTATGAAGTCATTGCTCATTTTAAATGCTGATCAGGTGATTAAAGGGAGAGCAGTAAATTTTTAAACCATGTGTTAAAGCAGATATGTCATCATTTGAGTGATTTTTATTACTAGGCTTAGAATTGTGAATCTGAAAGAAACAGTTCTGAGCTAACATAACATATTAAAATTATGTGTGTAAAAATTAGATGGTCTAGTTTGAAAGTATTACCATAATAAAAATGTTATTTACAACATAATAAATAACAGTACATTTATTAGTAATGAAAATGTATGAGGTGTTAGATGATGTAAATGTTTTAAAGCCAACTGTAAGCGATGCTAAGTTTGAAGAGATTTACTTGCAAATGGCTCACTGACCCCTTACACACAAGCAGGAATATGTCAACTAAATCAATTCATTTTTAAATATTTAAAGTATGAATGAACTTAACTGCTTAATTTAAAAATTATTCAGGTGTAATGCATATATGTCATTACATTCCTTGGGGGAGGGGAGAAAGGGGGATTGCTATTTGTGATAATGTATAATAAGATGAAGAAAAATGTGGTTAAAATTATCTCAGAAAGATTGACCTAAGACTATAATGTATAAGATTCTCAACTTAATAAAAAAATCTGTATAAGCACATAATAGTAAATATTGGCGTAACAAATGCTGATTCTCAAAGGCATTGTAACTAGATTGTCAAGTGTTTTCTTTTAGATTTTAACACAGGGCTATATAAACTTGACTTAAAACAATCTGTTTGAAAATTAATGGAAATATTTCTATACCATAATTTACCTAACAGTTGTAATTAGAAAAAAAAGTGAGATTTACATTAAAAAATGTTTTAAAATAGGCTTAATGCAGCAACAACTACGGTTTTCACGTTGGATGCGAATGATTGGTTAGCATGTATTGTCTTTACTAAATCAACATTCTATGTAGTAATATACAGGTGATATAATTAGAGGTATGTGAGGCTTAACTAAGGTAGGGGCAGGTGAAACATCACTGGGGACTGGTAAGAAATCAGTGTACAGAGATATATTGAGGGGGGTGGAAAGGGGGGGACAATGGAGAACATGACAATATAACTGGGGACTGGTAATACCATTTAAAATTTTAGCACCAGAATGATTAAGGAAATAGGTCAAAATAATATTTTGAAAATACATTCTATTTTTACCTGACTTAAAGCTATAAAGTAAACTGATCATAATTTTATTGTCAGTTTTCTAAAATTATGTAAGTAGTCTAAATATATTTTTGTAATTTGTTATTATAAAGCTTTTTTTTTTTTAATTTGTAAATGTGAGCCAAAAAAGTTAAAGCAAATAAAAGAAATTTTCAACATCCATCCTGAAACAGTGAATTGGCAGAAATGAAAATGAAACACAAAACAAATGGCATGCAAAATAAAAAAAGAGGTTCCCATGTCCCAAAACAACCGTTGAGTTAAATACCTCTCCTTTAAACTCGGCTCTCCAATGACTAGTAGTAGTGGTTAAATTCACATCAGAATTATGATTTTGCTAGAGTATAGAAAAGGTTGCTTATGTGTAGAAGTTAGGTAAACAATTTCTGGCAGTAACAAGAGTATCAATACTGTAGAACATAGGCACAAAGTCTGACAATAATTTAATGGAAGTTTTTTCTTCCATAGTATAGGCCAACATGTTTTAAATGTTAAGGT
Organism: Physella acuta; assembly: GCF_028476545.2. Taxonomy (NCBI): domain Eukaryota; kingdom Metazoa; phylum Mollusca; class Gastropoda; family Physidae; genus Physella; species Physella acuta. Next base: position 757,298 of record NW_026731775.1, on the reverse strand, counting down.
CTATGATATCTGGTTATTGATTAAAGATGTATATATATAGGATTATGAATTGTTATTTTGATAAGAACATTGATATCTTATATGTAAAATAAATGGTAAAAAGAAAATGAGCTAAAATCAGAAGCCACATAAAAGATTTAACCTTAGGGCACCGAGTGCATAGAAAAACAACATCTAGCATACAAGAAAGTTGAGAGGAAACTGTATTCACCCTATTGTCTAGTGCACCAGTTAAACTGTCCTCTGTGTTCTCCGTCACATAACTGGAGGTGTAACGGCTATCAGACTGGACATCAAAATCTTCCTCATCGTCCTCATCCTCGTATTCAGATTCTGCCCAAGATTTGTGCCCTCTGCGTGGCACCAGTCTTCGCTTGTCCTCATCCTCTAGCTCGCTGTTGTTCTCAACCTCATTGTCATTTTTATTTTGCTCCGTCAAGGCGGCTTCTTTCAGCAGAGCTGAGGTTTCATCTCCGTCCTGCTCGTCGTAGTTACCTTTGCCACAGATGGTAGAGCCCACATCAGTCAGTAGAATGCTGTCCTCTGTCACTGAGTCATGATCAGGTACCATTGGCAGTGTGTCTTTTGCAAATTTTACCTACATTTAGATCAACATTTTACAATTCAGTAATGTGAATGGCACAATTTTTTTTTTACCTTGTTTGGATGATTATTCAGTATGGATTAAAATGAATGTTAATGTTACAATGTAAACAACCAATTTTTAGTGACTATTAGGATTACTTTGTTTATGTCACAACTATTGATTTATTTGGCATACACAGTTTGAGAATGTAAAGTAAAAAGTGTATGGAAGTGTACTGAAGCAACTACCTGAACTTCTTGAGTATTTACAAAACTTGGAGCACTCTGTGTACGTGGAACAAACATGGGATTGGTTACACAGAGAGATCCTGTGGTCAAGTCCCTGGAGCGTATCAAACCCTGAGGGTTACTGCCAGTTTCAGACATGGGTCCATCTGCTGCCTCCCCCTGCACATTGTTGCACAGGCTGGAGAGGTTTCTGCTGGAGGAGTTCTCTGAGGCAACAGACTCAGCAGCCATGAGAGAAACATGACAGTTCCACCCCGCTTCCAGACCCATCTTTTCTGCAAAAACCTAAAAAAAATTATGTGGGATTATTTATTTTAAAAACTGTTTTATAGTTTTATAGTGTATGTTTATAACAAAGTTAAAAAATACATTTTAAAATGTGAACTTACTCGACTTCTTACTTCATTTTCTTTTGAAAAATGAACAAATCTTATACAGGCTGACTCCAGTTTGTCAATTAATTGAACAAAATCCTGGAATAATAAAGAGAATAGAGATTCAACATTTTGCTCAATATTACAAGGTGCCCAGTAAGATATCCCATGTTACTATTTCTTAACTCTCGCACATGACAAATTAAACACAAATCAGAAAAACAAGATTAGATAGGTTGATAATAAAAATAGAATTAAACGATATTGACTGATTTAACCATAAATAAACATATCTAAGCTAGCTTCATTGATTAAATATAAATCAAAATAAGGTTAGCTTGACATAACATAATAACAAAAGAAGACAAACTTGACTGATTAAACATAAAAACATAACTTAAGTACCCAGACTAATTTAACATAAGATGACAAACAAGACTTGCCTGCCTGGCTTGATATTGCAAGGAGACCATCCCAATGAAGGTCTGATGAGACTGAAGCATCTTGCCCAGGCCCAGCTCCTCCATGGATGTTGTGGGGCTCATCTCCAGCAGGGAGTCAACACTGTGGGACCTGGGGTGTCTTTGGATCTCCTCATCCCCATCCAGGAACACCCTGTGTGAAATGGCACTCATGTTAAAAGGTGTGTGTAGTTTTGTATACAATGACATAACTACCAACATCTAGAATACACTTTGTATGATGGAACTTGTGATAAATAGTGTATGTAGTTTATGTACTCAGTGACATCACTAATACCATCCAGTAACACTCTGTGTGAAACGGCACTCATGTTAAAAGGTGTGTGTAGTTTTACAATGACATTATCATCTAGGAAACTGATGGCACTGCTACTCACCCCATATCCTCACCATGAGCTACTTTACTCACCCCATATCCTCACCATGAGCTACTTTAGTTGTACTCACCCCATATCCTCACCATGAGCTACTTTAGTTGTACTCACCCCATATCCTCACCATGAGCTACTTTAGTTGTACTCACCCCATATCCTCACCATGAGCTACTTTAGTTGTACTCACCCCATATCCTCACCATGAGCTACTGTACTCACCCCATATCCTCACCATGAGCTACTTTAGTTGTACTTGGAGTCTCCATTAGTTCTGTGTACACATCGCTGGACCACTCTTCCACAGACTTTGGCAGTGGCTTGTACGCAAATGCTGTACAGTACGCGATCATTGAATTTCTGTGGTAAAAGTCAAGCACCCTCTTCCTGTAGAAAGCATGTCACAATAGCATTCACATAATGAAGACAGTACTTGACCATTACATTGATCAACTCGTAGGTCACAGCTTATAATGGTACCAATGCTAGAATATAATCCTCTGACCTGTACTTGACCATCGCATTGATCAACTCATAGGTCACAGGTTATAATGGTACCAATGCTAGAATGTAATCCTCTGACCTGTCCATCTCTGTGAGAGTTTGAAGATCTGTCCCATTCCAGGCATCAGTGCAACAGTCCAGGACCAGATCTCCTGTTCCTTGGGTCATCAGCTGGCACATCCCTGCAGAGGGAAATCTTTTCAATAAAGATTAAATATGTTGGGAACAATAGAAATCTTTTAAATAAAGATTAAATATGTTGGGGATAATAGAACTCTTTTAAATAAAGATTAAATATGTTGGGAATAATAGAAATCTTTTAAATAAAGATTAAATATGTTGGGAACAATAGAAATCTTTTAAATAAAGATTAAATATGTTGGGGATAATAGAACTCTTTTAAATAAAGATTAAATATGTTGGGAATAATAGAAATCTTTTAAATAAAGATTAAATATGTTGGGAACAATAGAAATCTTTTAAATAAAGATTAAATATGTTGGGAATAGTAGAAATCTTTTAAATAAAGATTAAATATGTTGGGAATAATAGAAGCCTTTAAAATAATTAGTAAATATGTAGTAGAGAATATAAACATTTTATATGAACATTTTAAATAAACATTCAATATGCAAGCTTTAAGAACAATACTCACAAATGATTTTAGTAAAGCAGACTGAAACTAACAGAGCTTTTTAAGCTAACTTATTAAATTTGTAACCATTAGCTTAGAGTAGAAAGAAAATGTTACCAGTCAACTTATCCCTGACCACCACAGACACCTGGTTGGGCATGGGGATCTTGTGCTGAATGAATGATCTAGCTCGGTTCTGCTTCTCCCTCTCAGCCTCTTCGTGTGGCTAGAAAAATAGGGATGTCAGGACAATTTTTATTGCACTAGTTCAAGCTAAATAGAATGATTTGTGTTGTCTAAAGACTTTTAATACAAAGACTGGAGAACTAACTCACAAAGTCAAATACACAAAATTTACAAGAAGAAAAGTGTGTTGGGTTAGTCTGTTTTTAAGTTCAGTTCAGTCAAGGTCACTAGTTGTTACAGTTATTGACCCACAGAGTATGTGCATACAATTTCTTCTAATGGAACTCACCACTTGTCTATAAACACCAAGGGTGGCCTCATGTGTAAATATATTCACAGCATCATCAACAAAACCAATTTCCCTTGGTAGTAAACACAAGCACCTGTAAGGGATGAAATGAATTAATTTTCTAAACTTGCACATATATTTCAAATAAAGCAGTATTATGAACTATTGGGTCTAGAACAAATGTTAAGTGTTGCATGCAAGGTCTAAAAATGTGCCAACATTTTAAATTCAAATAAAATAGTAATGTGAACTTTGGCATCTAGGGCAGGAGTGATCTGTTGCAGGTAATGTACCCTTTCAGACCTTATGGTCCTTCTGGGTATATGCAAACAAAGACTGTGTCTTTAAACTCTACTTATAAAAAGATTATTTAGCCAGCCACTATGTCCAGCCACTTTCACCTGAGTCAGTCAGGTACACATTACAGATGAGAGGACTCAGGAAATGTCTTAAGGACTTGATCCTAGGATATGGAAACTGTCAGATTAACTAACATTAAATACAACTCCAGCACACTACTGCTGCATGTGATGTAAATAAAAATACAGTAAAAAGGCAACCTTCTGTTAATAACAGCAACTGTGTCTTTTTTTTCTCTGGCAGCGCATGACACGTGATCTGTAAACTGGGTGTACCACTCTGATGTGCAGGGGTTGCAGGTGTTCAGGAGGATGTTCAGACCCTAGGACAGAGGCAACAGACATAGAAACCAACAGACCCTAGGACAGAGTCAGGAGACATAGAAACCAACACACCCTAGGACAGAGTCATCAGACATAGAAACCAACAGTTGCATTTAAAATGCCATTTTTTCATACAGGGAATTATCTAAAAAGTAGCCCAGTGTTTCGTTAACAAGCTTAGTCTAGTAGTCCGAGTCAGCTTCACTAATAAGAAATAAACCCACCCTCTATTGGAAGAGCTTACCAATGGTTTAAGGGCAGAAAGATGATTTTTCCAGTTGGGGTCATCAAACAAGACACCAAAAGCATCCTAGAATTTCAAATGTTTCTGCTTTTATTGACATATGATATGCAAAACTGACTCAAATGTATTTTTATCAAAATAAAATTAAGTAGTAATGAAGATAAAGAAAAACAACGACAAAAAGGACAATTTTCAATTATAGTCACAATTTATATTCCCAGATTTGATGCCATTAGATTATATTTATCAAGATATTTATCAAGAAAACTGTATTAGCATATCATGCTGTGAGTGAAAAAAACCCACCCTTAGTTTCGCAGCATCGTGTGTCATATCCAACACTTCAATGTTTGATGAGGGGTCACTGTCTGCGAAAATATAAAATTTTAGGTTGGTTGCATCCAACTATTCAGATGATGCTATGAAAGATAAAATTATTGATTTGTTAATGAACTTATAACGAATTAGCTTCTTCCATGTTCGTGTACCTGATGGAGTCTTGTGTCGTCTCCTACGTTTTATCACCTTTTTTTCATCTTTATCATTTTTATCATCTTCGTCGTCTTCATGGAACTCTTGCTTAGAGGCAGAGGAGAAGAAGAAAACCTTTTCTGCTGAAGGATTAGGCCAGGACAGGATTCCTTTCTTGTCCACACAACACAAAGCCTGTTGAACAGGTATCAAGATTTGTGTAATAAGAGCATGCATCAAGTTTTTATTGGTTCAAGAACAACTACAAGTTTATATGGTTTGAAAACATGTAGCAAGTTTTTAATGTTTATAAAACATGTTCCACTTTTTTAATGGTTCAAGTACAAGTACCAAAATTTTAATTGTTTCAAGAACATGTACCAAGTTTTCACTGTTTTATAAAAACATACAAAGTTTTTAATGATTTAAATAATGTTCTAACCATCCAAGTTAACAATACTGCTATGATAGAATCTAAAGAATTGCTAGCAATGAACTGATGAAATAAAACTCTCCTTACAGTGACACTGCCAAGGGCATGAAGCATCTCAAAATCTGGACAGATAATAGGTCGTTTAGCCCAGAACATGTCCCAGAACCGGCTTAGTGTTTCTGGCCAGCTTATGCTGATGTCAGCATCTTTAACCGAAATGTTGCTGCAACTTCCTAAACTTTCGGTGGAGTCTTTAAAATCCTATCAGAAGGAGATTATGAATGTTAAAACAGTGAAAAATTGTATATTTTGATGTAGGATTTTCAAAATTAGAATAAAATTCAGGAATATTTTTTTTTTGCTAACGAACACCTTAAACTGAAACATCAGCTCTCGAGTGTTTTTTAAAATGGACATCTGATTGACTGAAACACGATATAGAATCTATTTTCATATTACCTTTAATGAGCGGAAAATATCATAAGCAGCAAAAATGTGAGCCTGTCCAAATATGTTGACCACAGTCCACAAAAATGGCAGGAGGACTGGAACTAGAGGGAGGGCCCCATGGACCTGTACAAAGTAATCTCATTTTAAAAAATTCATTCATAATGAGTATTAAATTTAATAAGAATTTATGTGAATACTATCATTAATTATTCTGACTTAAGAATTCTATTTGAATTTTATTTATACTATGCCTATAATTAAATGTAATGATTTAAGAATTGTATCTAAGCTGTAATTACAAATATTGAATTCATTATTATATTTATACTATAATTAATTATACTGAATTAACTATTGTATGCATACTATAATGTTCTGCAAAAAAAGTAAAAAAAAAACTGCCAAAAGGAATAAAACAGCACCTGTAAAACTAAAATAAGTTCAGTCCAATGTCCTCCTCCTTTCTCTAAATACAAATATCTTGACACATTAATAGCTAAAAACAAAAGCTGAAACACAAACAAAAACTGCTTGACGTTTAAACAATATGAAAGTCTTTAAACTCAGAGTAGTTTTACAATTAAAACTTTAAAAAAAAAAAAACTGGCAGAAATATTCTCAAGAGCAGAAATTTTTATAAGGAATGTTAACAAAAATGTAACATAAATCCAATCATACAATAATGAATTACAATTTATTTGTTTTGATCACACAATCTTATAGGTAACTTAGCAATCACACACTATCTTAGCATGAGGTGCAATTAAAAAAAAAACTTAGAATAACTTACAAAAGTTACAGGTAAAAATCTCTGCTCAAGCCAAACATTGCACACAGTGTAGCGCTCATTTTCTAAAAAACTAAGTGGCTTGCTTGGATTTTCTTCAAACATAGACCTGGAAAAAAGTGGAATTCACTTCTGATATTATTTAAGGTCATTTATTTGATAATTTATGCATTAGAATAATATCCTTCACAGTATTAGTTTGATCCTAAGCAAGTAATGTATAAGGTCCAATGAGTTATAGTAATCAGATTAATTGATTAAGTGCAAGAAATTTCAGTGAAAGATGAACTTTACTTGATATTCTTTATAATAGGTGTTTCTTTGAGAACAAATTTCTTAGGAACAAGCGGTTTCCTTGGTTGTGGCCCTTCCCCTGACTCCTGATGCATTTCAGAGAAATAAATCTCCCCAGATTTTAGCACCATGTCACCCTATATAAAGATGTTACAGCATAAGAAATTATGGTTTTATTAGTAAAATAAAAATTTCTAATTGCAATGATAATTTACAACTGAGAAATACCTGAATAATGCATAAATAAGAATTATAGGGGAAACAACTTTAGTGTCTACACAGCTGTACATAAAGAAGAAAGGAGAAATAGCTCCACAACTTATGAAAGAACAAAAGGAGAAACACATCTACAAATGTACAAAAAAAAGAAAGGAGAATTACCTCTACAGCCTGACAATGTTCAGGCGCTGGATGACCTGGTCTGAGCATTATAACATCCCCAGCAACCAGGAGTGTGTGTGGTAAGTTGACCAACATCTTGTCCCGCATGCACCACTGTAGGGATATACAAGGTGACATTGGCGTGTGCAGGTGGGGATAGTTCTCTGAGCTCCAGGTACTATTGGTGACAGCATCTGTTATAGAAAGCATTTCAACAAGACATCAGTATGGTGATAACATCCTTTGGAAACTCTCAGTTTATGGTTTAATTTTGTGTAATTAACCTACATACAAATATTTCAATAAATATTTTTTTAACAAGAAAAATCATTGAAATTGCATTGATAAATTTAAATCTGCTTACAATTAAAAGATTTATTTTTAAGTTTTTACAGCAGCAAAGAGTTATTTGGCCTTGTTTTGACAGACACTATCATATATTTACCTTGGAGGATCTTTATAAATGCTTTCTTTAAGCCAATGTCTTTAGCTGTGTTTCTTTTAATTCTTAAGCAAATTAGGAGGCAGTTAAAAGCTATAGATAATATGAGTAGAACAGCTTCAACAACCAGCCATGCTCTGCTACCTGATGAAAATCTAAAACAAACGATAACATGAGATTAATGAATAATTTGTACAAATCTGAACAGCAAATTATCAGACTAAGCTGTTTGAATTGATATTGAACAAGCAATTTTAAGGAAGTGGCAGACTGAGACAATGTTAAAATATATTTTTTCACTATAAATTGCTTCACATAAACTAGATGTTGCATATAATATAATTAAGGCCTCACCAACCCTGGTTAACTGGCATTAGTTTCATATTATAGTGCAAGCATTATTTACTGCCTGTCTATGGCATTTGATGTTATATACCCATTTATTGAAAGAGTCTCATGTCAATCTTAATCATTTTTTTTTAATATGTTGAAATGCCAAGGCCAAATTTAAAGAAAAACAACATCTAAATGACATCGGTTGTGAACAAACACCCTTGAACTCACTTATCAACTTCTTCCATAGAAGCCGCAACAAGCAAAGCCACAGCCATGCCAAGTACAGAGAAAAATGAAATTGGTGTGTAACGGGAAGATCTGCACAGCATTTGTGACACAAATCTTTTGAAACATGTTTTTTGTAAAATCTGCTCATGTTCATCCACAATACTGGTAATTTCATTGCACAACTTCTGTACTGCCTCAGATGAACTAAGACCACTCATTTTACATACATATCTGAAAAACACAAAAAGAATAGCTTTCAATGTAACACATATGCTATAGGCACCATGCATGCACTCCAACTCTCTAACCCTCCTCCCGCCTCCTCCCTTGCTCTCCAGGCATGGGCAACAGCGTGTGTACCCACCCACCCCTTTTGGACAACTGTGTCTTTCAGGTAGTCTTCACCCGTCACTAAATAGCGGCGTATGTTACACGGGTTAGCTTGTATTTTTATTTCTGTGTTTTTTCTCTAAGATGGTATTCATTAAAATAAACTAAATAGAAAGAAGTTGTTAAAAAATATAAGTCTGCATCAAAGTTCATATAAATCATCGGCGCATTGAAATTTAGGTGCGCTAAAATTTTTCACAGATATCAGTGCAATTTATGCCCAACAAGACTGCCAATTGGTAATAAAAATTTGGGCGATTCCAGCCGGAAAAGGATATGCATGCGTAATGGAGAAAAAATACCGCCTTCATTTGCTGTGATATTTTTTATGATACTGGGCATGCAGGTGTTTACAAAACAAACCGCAGAACCCTAACCTTAATCCTTACCTAACCCTAGCGCAGCTATTAATATTATATCACTGCGCTTGCGCAGAACTAATGAGTTTCTTATCTTCTGCCGAAGACCTGTTTTATCACCTTTTTTTCATCTTTATCACCTGTACGTCTAGCTAGGTCTAGATAGAGGCTAGCTAGAGGTCCTTGCTAGATTCTAATCTAAATTCTAAATATTAGTAAATAAATTAAATCTAGGCCTACGGACATTAATATATAATATATACTATAGCTCTAGATCTAAATCTAGACTAGACTAGTAGTAGTAACACATACATTGTCAATGTCACATTATTTTTAAAGGGATGTGTGACACTTCATCATTCTAAAATCTGTAGCCAGAAACCAAGTCGGTAAAATAAATAAATTAGGCCTACAAATTATAAAACCAAAACAATTGTAAATGTACTCTCTATTTATCAAAACAGCAATTAACCACCAATTTATTCATTGAACATGGTATCTCTACTGACATTTAAAAGTTGAAAAAGGGCATTTTTGTTTCTGCTAAATGTATAATATTCTAAAGGCTAAATAATAATATAAATAAGTACATTTTAGCCAAGTTGTTTCAACATATAGATCTAGATCTAAGCATGAATTAGTATAGTATAGGACAGTATGTATAGGTAGACAGTTGTGTATTATAGTGTAGGCCTATAGCTTGCAACGGTGATTTAGAACCACACAATTCATAACATATAGATTTACAGTCGAATCTAATAATTTTAATAGTAGTACTCAAATAACAGTTCTGAAGTCCAGAAGTAGGCCTAATTTTAAAAAAAAAATGATAGGACCTAATCATTACCCATTTGGCATTTAATCATCAGCTAGATCCATATCTTATGAGTGATTCCTCTTAGGGCCTAATTGCTTCTTCGAGCTGACAAAGACACATATTTTAATGCCCTTTATCTTGGCTAACTGTATTCGTGAATATTATAATTTCGAAATAGATTTAGATCTACATCTTTAAATAATATGAGTAAAAAAATCTTAAAACTTGTCATTTTGAACGTATGTGTGTATTTATTGTCGATTGCTTGACTTTAGAGTTACTTCTTGATAATGTAATCAGTATTCTGAATTTATAATCGATTAGTGATTAGGCCTAATTTGAATATCATAATCACGATAAGTAAGAGACAGGCTGCATAAAACTTAATGCAAATACTATAGGCCTAGCTATTTTTAGTTCTAAACTGTATCTTTTTGAGCATAAAACTGCATGTAATGTAAGTTTAAGAAGTAATATTTCTAATTTCTTAAATCATGTTTATCGATACAATACACAATGAAGGTTATATTTTTACTCTATGAGTACTGGCCTAGAATATTGTTTTCCGTCGCCTAGACACGAAAAAATAATATAGATTTCTAGATCTAGATGTAGAATCTAGAATAGATTCTCTAGACTGGATCTAGATATAGATTCTAGATATGCAAAATGAGAAATTATCTAGTCAAGGGCTGATCTAGATTAGATCTAGATTTCTAGAATCTAGACTATTTCATTATTTGTCGATCTATTTTTTATTTTGTGACATACATTGAGTACATATAGTTAGTACATTGACGACACATTCACATTGAAATTGTATTACACACTGACACCCCCACTACTGTTAACATGATACATGTGTTAAGTGTTAGTGTGTGTTAGTGTAAGCAAGGCAAGTGTTAGTGTACTTACTTCTTAGTGTAGTCACAGTTAACATCAAGCCGGTCATCACCAGCCCTGTGGTTTCGTGGTGAAGAGAATCAGAATGTGGCTGTTGTTATTACTTGTGTTGTTTGTTAGCGTGTTAGTTACAGCAGTCCCTCTGTTTTGTTTCTTCTTTAAAAAAAATATTTGGGGTATTTTTTATACCAGTGTCTGATAATAGAATCTTCTTATTGAATTGGTAGTTAACTAAAATAAAATACTCACATGGCTTGCTAATGCCTGTGTTTAATTTAATGTCATTGCTAACCAACCCTATCTCTAACCTAATCCCAACCCTAGTAGTGACCTAGTCATACCATACGCTTAATCCTAATTTCTAACGAAGTGGTACTTTACTCCAAATAGCCCTCAGAAGGCTATTTGTACTTTGCTCTTTTTAGCCGACCAAGCAAATTTATTGTTAAATTTAATATTGTCCTGTGCATGCGTGCATGATTATTTTTTTATTATCTTGTGTATGACACTCGACTTTTAAATAATATTGGAACTTTTCGGGTGGTCTAAGTGGTTACGCATTGGCTGGTTAGTTTCCGTGGCGTAGGTTCCATTCCTTTTGGCTCGGATTGGAGTTTGTATTTATTTTATTTAAATTTTATTTAAAGTTTAGGAATTAGGGTTAAGTTTAGTTAGGCATTAGGGTAGGTTTAGATGAGTTTGGCATTAGGGGATAGGGTTTAGGATTGGGCTTAGGTTTAGTGATAAGGTTAGATCTAAAAAAATAGTTCTACATTGCATGAATAAGGGAATTTAAGGATCACAGATAAATGTCTCACTCTGATTGGTCAGAGTACAAATAGCCTTCATAGGGCTATTTGTAGTGAAGTACGAATAGCCGCAGCCATTTTTAACCATAAAACAAGTCAAGGTTACAATTCTATAAACAACCTACCACACCTATTTTTGGAAGAAACTATTATAATTATTGGACATCAGTATCTGCAATCATCCAAACATGTTTCTTGTCATGTAAAAATCAGTCTGGTACACTGTGAATGACAATCAAATCAATAAGAATAAAACATTGATTATTTATAATCATTAGAAATTAATAATAGTTGACAGACCAATCTAATTATTAAATTAAAATTAGGCCTAAAAACTTAGAGAGGTAAGTAGGGCAAGCTTTATAGTTTAGGCCTAGGCCCTATAGGCCTATATATTTAATTAATTGCTTAGGCTTAATCATTTTCATCAAGTAGATCTAAATTTACTGTAGACTAGATTATCTCTAGATCTAGCTTTGTTTGCTAGAGTAGTCTGTCTGTAAGTTTAGACTAGAGGCTAGAGAGAGATTTCTAAAAAGTAATAGGCCTGTAGACTACTGTAGCTAGAATATAGATAATAGATCTATTTAGCAGATAAATATGAAATTTTATTATGTGTATTACTTTTAGCATAGAGGTTCAAGCAAAAGATAAATAGCTTTGATACATCCTACCAGCTGCTCAATTGTTTACTGTTAAGAAGGCTTAAGAGTTCCTGTTGATTAGCCTACCCATGGCCCTCTGTTGAGCAGCATGGCATGAATGAATAGATGTTAGGGTGGGTTGTTGTTTATTTTTTGTTGTTTTTTTGGTGGGGGGGGGGGGGGGGGGGTTGTAGGCCTAGTGAGCAGCATGCTGGCTATTAAAAAATATTGCTCTGCTTAATCACAGAATAGACACACCGCTTATTATAGTTCAATATTACCTAACAACCATTTTGTAACATTGATACTGTGATGTTAATTATTGATCAAGCTGATGTATCAAAATAATCTTTTTTTTTCCAGAAAATCCCCTTCATTCAATGTGCTTTCATAACCTAAAACACACAGAATGGCCTATACATCAGTGAAAAATCGTCAAACAAAAAGCTCTCTGCAATTTGAATTAGACTCATATCACATCTTAGATATAGAGATTGATGACACAGGAATAGAAGCATGTCAAACAGGGCTGTGTGATATTGATAAAGCAGAAATAGCACTGTTAAAGTATCATGAAATTCCAGAATTTCTGAAAGGAAATCCATTTGTTGTTAAAGGCTACAGATCAATGCTTCCATTTTCTATGTGCATGAAAAGGTAAACAAGAAGAAAGTTTTATTTTTCTATTATTTTATACTCTCATTATTATACTCTATTTTAGTAACAAGTTTTAATCATCTTAGGATTGTTTTAAAGATTGTTTAGGTTTGAGTTACATAATTATGAGGTTTATTATCACTTTTACCAAGTGAAGGAAATATTAAAAAGTTTTTAAATTGTTTATATTTGAATAATTACATAATAAATTACGATCACAAAAGTATGAAACTAGTTCCATTAAATGGATATTAGATACATTTGTAGTTGCACAATGATATTTGATCTTAGCTACAAACATATGAAAATGCATACTGTTGTACAATTAAACCATCATAAAATATCCAGTTCCAAAATTTAAAAAGCAGCCTACATTTTTTAGCTATGCTTTAAAGATTTATTCTTTAACTAATCTCAGTTATCTGTAAATATTTCAGCTTATTGTACTGGACGAATGAGACGTTAAACATTTGGACTCATCTTTTTGGATTCTTTGTTTTTCTTCTGCTGGTGTTGTATGACAATCTAGTGACACTTCCAAATTTAGGCGGCTCATTTTCTGATCATGTTATTTTAACTATTGGACTTGTTTGCTTCATGGTAATGTTTCTTTAAATATTTTTAAAAAGTTAATATTCATTTTATTTTTTATTTCTAGCTAGCTGTGAACTATTGTATTTGAATCTAATAACTTGATTTTTTTTAAAAAAATGTAAATACTTTATTTAATACTTTATAAAGTAAGACTTACATTTAACACAGCCAATATTGGAAGTAGGAAATATTTTTCCCAAATACTGTTTTTACAAAAAGATTTCCATCTACTTGAAAATCTTAATGTATTATTCTATAATTAAAAAAAACTCATAGGTTTCAATATTTAATGTTTTTAGGTGATTGAGTTAAAGTTATTTTCTGATGCTTCTGTTTTTTTCCTTTTAGCCAATACTTAAATTTGAAAATTGTTAATTGTACACAAATGAAAATTCAGACAAGATTAATAAACATTTCAGTTTTGTATGCTGTGTTCCACTGGCTTTCACATCTTCTGTTGCCATTCTGAGAGAGCAAGTCGCAGATGGCTGGCTGTTGACATGACAGGAGTCTCCATGGGCATCATAGGATGTTATCTGCCTGCTGTGCATTATGCGTTTTATTGCTTATCTGTACGTAATGTTTCCTTGATCTTTGCTTTGTTTACTTTTTATAGGGGAGTAGTCTGGTTCCATCAACTTCAGGTGGGCTCCTAATGTAAACAAGCAGAAAGTATCTGCTGATCGCAAGTGGGAATAACTTTATAATCCCCTGTGCTGACCACGCAGTTCTATGATATGGCCACTATTGATGTTACGGTTTGAAAGGGCAGCGTTAAATTTTCTATGTAGAAATTTTGTGGCCTAAATGGTGCACAGTACCCTTACTATCTTGGCTTGTAACTTAAGATATTTACACCAAGTCTATCACACAGATTATTGGTACTAATCAATATTTTCCTGTGATATCATAATAAATAGATTAAATTACAACTAGTATGCCAATAGCTTAATATCTCTTTTTGATGACAATCAATTTTTGAAAATTGCATATTCAATTATTTATCTTTTTAAATGTTAAAGATGAAAGGATTTACTTGTTGTGTTTTCATGACTTAATATTTTTTTACCTTCTAGATATGGAGAGATTTGTACATGATCATCATCACTGTGCTTTCTGTTTGTACGTTGATGTTCCAGCTTCATCCCAATTTTTTTACCCACCATTGGTTTTATACACGTATTAGCGTGTATGTTGGTCTTTCCTCTTATGGGGTTTTACCAACACTTCACTGGATTTATCTAAATGGTGGAATGTCTTCTCCCCTAGTTCAAGTATGTTGATGTATTATTACTTAGAAAAGTATCTTGAGATATACAAAAATATAAAGCAGCCTACAATAAATATTAACTTAGCTTTCAGTGTAATTTCAACATTCTTAGACAGTAAGTTACAAAATTAGCTTTTGATTTCAGATGTTTGTCCCAAAAGTCACAATGATGTACATGCTTGGTGGGCTAGCATTTTCCTTTTATATTACCAAGTTTCCAGAAAGACTTTTCCCAGGTGGGTTTTGTAGACATTTTATTAAGATTGTAAATATTTAATCATGATACATCTTTATTACAAAAATGTGTAAACTAATTGAATTTGTTTCATCTTTGTCATGTTATTTCTATATTTCAACCTTTTTTTAAAACAATTTTTCAGGAAAATTTGATTACATTGGTTCCAGTCATCAGATATGGCATACACTTATAGTGATTGCATTTTGTTATTGGCATAAAGCTGGTGAGGAAATCCTAATGTTTAGGATATCTAACGAATGTCCAGCTTAACAAGACTGATCACCTTCTACCTGAGATATTTAGCTGTGATCAAACCATTTTTTTATCTATTTATTTTTACTTTTGAATTACTAGAAAATCTTTTTATGTACTTAACTAATATCAATGGCATAACATGACTGTAAAGTGTTCCTTAAAGAGAAGAATACCAGATACAAGAAACAATACTTAAATACATCAAACTTATAAATCCAAGTATAAATTATATTTATATATAAGTGTAATACTTAATTTTAAAAATAGCACAGATAAATTATTTAATTTAAAATATGTGTCAATTAGTTTTTCTTGGATAAACAAGAATCCAAAAAGTCTCTCAGCAAAGAATTAAAGACCAGAGCATTCATATATAAAAAAAAAAATTTGAATTTTTTTTTTACTACATTGTAATTTTTTTATCAGAACATGATAGTACAATGTGAAAAACAGGTAAATTCAGTGTTTATTAAAAGTTAGTAGGACAACACTTATTTATAAATATCAAATTGTGTATAGTAAAAAGTTCAGTGCTAGCTTTGAACAACTTAAGATATATGAATTTAAACTTACAACTGAGTTATATTCCCTATTGGGAAAACCATGTCTGATGTTTAAAATGATCATAAGTATGATTTAGGTATTTAACCTTTGAGTATTCTGGCATGCCACAGATTTCTTGGTACACACATTTGGCCAAGATATTTTCTTCCATGTTTTAAAATCAGATTATTTTTGTTCACATTTTATATCTGTTGTTTATGCAATAGTTTATGTAAGTTAAGAAAAACTGTTTTTTTACAAGCTCACTTAGTACTTGAGATTAAAGTATTATTTATCACTAAAACAATCAAATATGATAATTTTATTTTACATGAAATGAACACTGCAGCTGAAGGTGTCAATGGTTACTTTTTAAACTTAAGTTACTGTGTTTACGTCTCTTTTTGTAATCCTTTACTATTTTTCATACATTATCATGGGTTGATCTATCATGGCTGGGGAAATTGAGGGGGGTGGTGTGACTAGTTAAAAAGCTTTGCTAATTTTTATGATACTGAATGTATTGTAAGTCTTCTGTTCTTAATATTTTTAATGTATAATTGTATAGCTTTGGGTGGATCACTGGAGGGTCATGAAGGTCGAGCCCCTCCCCCCCCCCCCCCCCCCCCCCCAACTCAGGTGCTGGATCAACCTATGGATATTGTATTTTGTATGCCAACACATTCTGTGTTCATAGAGCAGTGAATACTCTCATTTTAAATTGTTTTGTTGGTTGTTTTTTATTTAGCAAGATTAATTTTATTTCTACCTTTACAGGACAATATCTATAATCTTCAAGCAACAAACATTATGTTTTTACAATTTCTTGTCATATTTGTTGTTTTTTTTAAATATTTTCTTTAGATGTCAACTTACGCAATAAACAATTATTTTAATTTTGAAAGAATAATCAACTCATTAAAAATTCTTTTAAAATTGATTAAAGCATTTTATCATAGATGTAGTTTAATTCTACAGTTCTAGCTTAATGTTTTATTTCTCAATGCATTAGGACCTATAATAAACATGTTTACATTAGATACTTTTAGAATAAATTTTGTTTCACAACATGTTCGTGTTTTAATTATGCTGAAAAATGTTGGTCTCTGTGACAATTTAACTTAACAAATTTAGTGTGCTTGTCTGGGGGTGCTTGTGTTACAGTAACTAAAGTTGGAACAAAAGCAGCAACGATGTATCTTTGTGTGATCCCATCGAGATTCTGAACCCTGTCTAGGATACTAGCCCCTAATTACACCCCATGTTAATTTAAATAATCCCTCCTTCCCTACTTATTGAAAACTAGATTGGCTTAGCGGGTACATTGTAACGTTGCTAGACTCTACTTGTGAAGGAGGGAAATTTAGATGTGATAACGGTGAAACTACTGACACTCTCAATGTGCTTATCTATGGCTATTGATTTTGAAGTCTGAAAGATGTATCGTTTGAAGTACATAGGAGTTTAGTATATGTCATTGTTTGGCTTGACTTCCCATGTTTGCCAAGCAGTTTCCATTTATCCAACTTATTATAGAAAATACACTTGCGACATGTTTACTGTACGTCTAGCAATAAGTGAGTTTTGGTAAAATTGGCTTATAGCAACGTTTTTTTTTAGACATGCAAGGGTAAATGCACTGTAACAACAGCCTTAAAGTTTGGCATAGAAAACTGCAAGCCACTGACCATCCAAACAGACGTTTACAAAAACTGGGAATCACTCAGAACAAAGAAATTTCCTGACTTTAACTCTCTAAGATAAGCACACAATTTTAAATTTGTGTTCCACTTTTAGAGTGGGAAAAAACAATTCACAAATTAAAATTTTACAAATACTGTTGTACAAGATATTGTTAACTTGTTATTCATGTTTTTAAACTTTTTTTTTGTTGTATTTTATGGGTATTCTTGACAGTGGTTTATTAATATAGAAGCAAATTGACAGAAGTAAGTTATGTCATGCTTCTACAGGCCCATTAGTTGCAACACTATTTTAGAATCATCTTGGGATACTGAAGTTATTTAGAAACAGCACTTAGATCCTGGAGACTCTGAAATTCTAGGAGAAAAACAATTCAAGAAGATTTCTGGGATTATAAAACTCATCAAGTAAAGTAAAGCAGTTATAAACAGAACACTTTTTATTCAAATGTAAAATGTTTTAATCATATACTGTATATAAAACGTGCATCTCTGGTTTAATTTCATTCAACAGTTTACACTTAATAGAATTTAAATTTTATCAATCGTTATTCAATTCTGGTTACAAAACAGCAGCTCTTGTGTGTCGTTTATTGAATATAAATAACACAAAATAGCAACATCAAAATAATAGTAACATAATTATATAATATTGTTATATAATTATAAGTATATCAAATTGTAGCACAATTTGTTGGTAAAACTAAATATTTTAGAATTTTGGAGATATGATCACAAAAAAGTCTTACATTATAATTATAAACACCTAAAGTAATAATTATTACAAAAAGTATTGAGAACTATTGAATGAGAAGATAAAAGCATGTTATTGTTACATCAGTAATATAAATAAGTAAAATATCTTGAAATAAAAAAATAAAATTGTGTTTACATGTGTCTAAAACTTGTTAAAATGATAATAAGCAAACATAGGAACAGCTTGTATATGTGCCAAATAAGGAATGTTTTGAGCCATGTCATCACAATCAACAAATAAACAAACAAGAGTAAACAACAAATTATTGATTTCTATTATATTTTACAAGGAAGATGCTTAGAGGATTTGAATTGATTTTTAGCACAAACCAAATGTGCTGTTGTCATTCATGTGTAGGGCTACAGGGGTGACTCAACGAGCATAAAAGATACTAAAGATGTGGTAGAACCAAAATCAAAAGTTCAACAAGAGAAAGGAAAGGAAAAGCATTTACAAGAAAATTTAAAGTAATTAATGAACTACTTTGAACCCTAGTTTTAATGCATTTTGTTTTATGTATATATCTACTGATATTGGAAAATTAATGCATCCAATTACAAGGCAATTTGAAGATTTAAAATTACAGCAGTACAAGTAACATCAGGATTTTTTTTTTAAATGTGTATGTGTAGTTACAGAAAAATGTTGAAGTTAAATAGTGGTGGATACAAATAAAAGAAAATTTAAATAGAAACAACTAAGAAATAAAGCCTACACAATTTTTATAACATGATTTATAAAAATCATACACACATCAACAATAATTATCAAATATATTTATGTATAAATAAATCTGTCAAAAGTAACTGACACATTTATTACCTGCTGGCCCAGTGAAACAAGACTTGGGGATGATCAAACATTCTTTAGGGTGCCTGGACATGAATTCCATTTCAAACACTCACTCTTATTTTCCCTGTTAATTTTCTATTTATTTGTTTAATGTAGTATCCAGTGCCATCACAAGGAACTGAGGAAATATCAATAAACTTGTTAAAATTGTCATTAAGTTGAAATATAAACATTTGGAAGAATAATTCAAATTATCAACAACAAAAAAGATGTGGCTAAATATTACAATCAAAAGAACACTTTGACTTGTTTATTTTGGAAGTTGAAAAGATTGCACACACTTAGTTTTAAAACCAATATTTTTGTTGTTTGGTTTAAGCATTTAGTTTAAAGTTAACAGATTAAACTGATTAGTTAACATATATTTTCCGTTAGAAATACAGCCAGTGAACGTTGAGTATTGGTGCAAAATATATTCAGCTAAGTTCAATACAACTGAAAAAGAAATGAGTTATTCCTACAGACCTCTTCATAGCCAATGTTTATCTGGCCAGTTTGATTGACATCTTTTTCTCTAAATTTGTCTGTTAAAGACTTGAGCATAACGCAAGCTTGAATGAAATCATCAAAATTTATACAGTAGCCACCACGGTTGCGGTCAAACACTCGTACAACAACTTGACTGAACTGTGGGGATCTGCAAGTGAAAAAAATGTGTCAATAATGCTATCTCACATAGTGAAGTTGTCAAATATTGATTTGTTAAACTATTAATCATAAGGAGAGTTGATTTTATATTTTAACTGTTCATTACATTTTAGCTGATAATTGTTTTCTACAAGGGTAAGTATTGTAAAAAATCTTACAGTCTATAACCAAATGTCTGTAAAGCTGTTCCAAGCTCATTAGCATCAATGTTTCCAGATCGATCAGTATCAAATCTTAAGAGAACAAAAAATACATGAATGAAAGAAAAAAAAACTGGCCATTTTATAACTATCTAATAAAAATTAATATTTAAATAATTTACCTATCAAAGCAAGCTTTCCAATCTTGAATATATTTCCACAGAGCAGCAAACTCATGAATGTCAATAGTTCCACTTCTACACACACAAAAAAGAGAATGACATAACAGCATATAAGCTAGAATATCTCACTCTACATATTGTTAAAAAATTATAATAAGAAGAGTAAAATACAGGTTAACAATGTTTTTATAAACAGTATGAATGAAGTTCTAATCCTACTAATCCAAACTTATTTTGGTACTTCCTCCCCTTCCCAAAATGTTAAAAAGAAATATAAATGAAGGGGGGGGGGGGGGGTGCTTGATATTTAACTGTATGCATATTTTAAAAACAGTAATCAGCTTTTTAAAGTTTTTGGCCTGTTTAGATAAAAATTAACCATTTATTTGGTGTTCCTGGCACCTGACTGGTGAACATAAAAAAAAAAACATCCTGATCTGTTGCCACTACACAATTAAATACATACGGTTAAAAGAATTCTTATACCAGTTTCAGCTAGTTGAGTGAATTAATATTTGTACCTGTCTTTATCAAACATGCCAATCATAAGTCTACATGTCTCAGGATTAAATGGAGACCAGTTCCCATTCATAAGTGCTTGCTGTAACTCTGTCGCTGTGATCTTCCCTGAACGGTCTGTGTCCACTGACTGCAATTTTATTAAACAATAAAACCGGTTAAATAAGAAAGACAGTTTTTCCTGAGAGCATAGAAAGTTAAATAATCTAAAAGGATGTTGCTAGGGAAATAAATATCAGTCTGACCTGGAACCAAGTCCATAGCTCTGGACTAACACCAGCAGGCATCCCACCTCCACCATAGCCACCAGGGGCAGCACCAAAGTTCCCTTGAGCACCATATCCTCCCTGTTGTTGAGCACCATACCCTCCTTGCTGTGGGGCTCCATATCCTCCTTGCTGAGAGGCACCAAAAGCAGCCCCACCATAACCAGGGGCTTGGCCTGGCGGAGCACCGTACTGAGGGGCCTGACCCATGTGTGGTGCTCCAAACTGTGGTGCTTGTCCTCCTGGTTGGCCAAATTGTCCAGCTGGGGGTTGACCATACGCTGGAGGTGCCCCTCCTTGTCCAGCTCCTTGCCCATAACCACTCTTAGGTTTTATAAAACAATTAATAAAGTTTATTAAATTTTTTAATGACAAACCTAATCATTAGAATTCAAAACATTCTCATTTAATGTGGGAGCAGGATGTTATCCCTTATCAAAATATGGAAGTAGGAAATTACCTCCAAACCATTTAGAGATAGATACAGATATGTTTGGTTTAGGGAAAGGTTAAGATTAGGGATCAGAGTTTCTTTCAGGCATCTCTTCTGAGTGGCAGTGCCACCCCCACCACAACCCAAAAAGCATGTCCACCGCCCCCTGGTGTGAAATGGAATATAATTTATTTAAAAAATATATATTTAACCAGTGTGTCACTGTTTCCTAGATTTGTTAGTTAAATTTAGTCTAACAATGAATTTTAATAAATGAATGATAGTGTATTAGCTATAGATCAAACTAAAGCAAAGATTTCAATTTTTTTTAATATTAAAATTTTTTTTTTTTTTTTAAAAATGGAATGTATCAATACGCAATAATTTAATTTATGTCATACTCTACTCTAGTCTACATTCAAATAGTCATGTCATATTAATTAAATACATACAATACAATATTATATAGAATCTAATGCCTATTAACTAGTATTAACTTAATTTGAGAACCTAATTAAAACTAAAATATAGGCCTACTTTTTTTTACCATTATTATTGTATGTATGTAGATCTATGTAATACTAGTAATAGTAAAACTTCTAGCCTAGTCTAGTAAATATTAAATATAATTTTATTCAAATTAGGCCTATTATTAAAATATTAATTATTAATGATCCCTGTGCCTGTGGAAACATTAACACAGATAAAAAACGTCAACTTACTTACATTATCTTGAGTCTAGATCTACATTCTTATTCTACATCCTTAAACTCAACTTTGTTTTGAAATCAGAAATTACATGTAAAAAAACAGTCACAGTCACATAGGCCTAACTAAAACTACTACTAACTAAACTACTAGTGAGTGAAATCTAGTCTAAAAATCTAAAATCATTAATAATTTGCCTTAGGCCTAAACGTTTTAACTTACATATTGTTGTTGTCCACCCCAAGACATTTTGTTAATAATATACGCCTACAGTCAAAATATTGAACTAGAATATAGGTTTAGAGTCTAGAGATCTAGCGTAAATAAAATGAACAATCTACGTTCAAGTATCATAAGTGTTGTAAGATTTTTTTTCTATGACGAATAAGGAAATGTTAGGAAGTCTTTTGAATGAAGATACGTAAGTTGGTTAGGGTAACTAACACAAATAACAGGCCCAACAAAAATTACAGAGACAAAATGTGAACATACAGACTAGCGTCCTAGATCTAGATCAGTGTTTCTTCCAGACTTTTTTCTCCGGGGGGGGGGGGGGCACTTGAAATTTTCGGGGGGGGGGGGGGCGGTAGACTTTCTTCTAGGGGGGGGGGGGGGGCGGACACTGTTAAAAGTTTATATTTTCTATATAAATTTCATTTCGTTCGGGGGGGGGGGGGGGGGGAAGATGCCTGGAAGAAACTCTGATCTAGATCTAGATCTAATCCAGATCTAGATTCTATCTTTGTCTAGATTGCATATCATATATGATTTTTTTTAAAAACATATTGAATTCATTATTCAATAGTTCTGTTCTAAGTTAAGATTTTAATATTTGAAATCAATTTTAGAAATGATTGTTTATAACCAGGTAATGTTCATGAACTCCAAAATAAAATGCTTCATAGTGTAGTTGTTTTTATCTTCTGTGGTGTGTATTGAAATGTAGATCTAGATCTATAGGCCTACAACATTGTCATAGAGAGGATGGGATGGCATCAGTAAATAACGTCACATAGCAAGAGAAAATGATTTCAGATATAAAATAACTGTGATAACATCATTTCGAACTGTGATTGGGGGGGGGGGGGGGTCTTATAATTTGTAAATTATATTTTTTAAGGCGGTGGGGTTGGGTGTCCTGATTTTTTTGTAACGAAAGTAAATCTGCTAAAATTGCGAGTTCAAATTTCTCCGGGGGGGGGGGGCACTTGATATTTTCGGGGTGGGGGAGGCGGACTAAATTTTCCAAACGGGGGCGGACATTGATAAAAGTATATATTTTCTATAGAAATTCCATTTCGTTGGGGGGGGGGGGGAGTCCCCCGAAGAGATGCCTGGAAGAAAATGTTGCCAAGTTGAGCGATTTTTTGCCTGGCAAAACTAAATGAAAACTTCCCTAAGCTGCATGGAGATGGAAAATAGAAGAACACCACGCTCTCTCACTGTAAGTTGTAGCAACAGATTTCTGAGCTAGTGTCTGAAAAGCAACAACAGAGGTCACGCTGATATGCCGTAAATATTCATAATTATGGGGGGGTTTTCGGTGTGAAAATCATATTTCAATGGTTTTGTTTTTTCAACACAGTGATGTTGATGCGCTGTTCATTTTGTGCATCAGTAAAATATATTATTTTCCCTATTAAGAATGGTTTGGAGAATGCATACTAGGCTGGTAGGGTTCGGTACCTCGAATAGGGTTAAGAAACATTGCTGTAGGGCCTGTACTGAAGACTGGGTTAACAAGTTTTGTAAAATAAAAGGAAAGCGAGACTAAAACAGTCTAATGTGGAAAACGTGAAAACGTCATTTGTTGATGGCAGTGTTTCTCCCAGACTTTTTTTCTCCGGGGGGGGGGGGGGGGGGACACTGTTAAAAGTATGTATTTTCAATATATAATTCCATTTCGTTCGGGGGGGGGGGGGGGGTAGTCTTTCTTCGTCACAAAGCCTGGAAGAAACACTGGTTGATGGGATAGTGAGGTGGAATTATTGTCTGAACGACTGCCATGTAATGCAGCGTGTTGTTGCAGCTTTTGCCGCAGCTTTCCTGACACAATCAGCCATTGTTTTTTTTAGCCCTACCTACCCTATGTCGGTGACAGATCGCGGAGAACAACTTAAACTTCCGGCGAAATTATTTTTGCTCCAGCAATAATGAGCAGCCACAAACGCCGAATACGTGTTTGCAATTTCTCAATTTAAAAAAATTATACCCATGAACTAAATTAAAAAAAAAACTAATGGGAAAAAAATGATTAATTAGTCTGAAAAAAATTGTTTTAAATACAATGATTATATAGCAGTCCCCTATTGTACATCCTACTAATAAATATAAGACATCTATTCGAGGGGGGCTCAGCCCCCCCCCCCCCCCCCCCCCCGATGGAAATGGAATTATTATGGAAAACATACTTTACGAGTGTCCGCCCCCCTCCTCCCCCAAAAACTTCAAGTGCCCCCCCCCCCCCCCCGAGAAAAAGTCTGAAAGTGGCAATGTAGACTCTCGACAGTTTGTACTTGAATATAGATAAAAATAAGAAAATGGCGCTGGATGGGGCACGTCTTAAGAATGATCCAGATGATATTGCAGGAATGGCGCTAAACAGGACGCCTCAAGGAAAATTAAAGCCAAGGTAGACGTGGAGACGCACAGTGGGAAGCTGCCGACAGAGGCAGGACTGTCATGGGGGACTGCCTGGAAAATTGCCGGTGACCGACAAAAGTGGAGGGGGCTTTCTGTGACGGCCCCATGTGTCTTGGGTAAAAAAGGGAAAAGAGGATAAAAATAGACTTTGAAAAATGTTAAATAAGACAAAACAATGACAAGGTGTTGTATGACATACATACAAACAGATAATTTCATAGACGTAACTTTAAAATGAAGTTAATAGAAATTTAAAATGGTTTAGCTCATTTATTTTGAAACAAGTTATCACGAAACAACCGCGTCCATGAAAAAGTGCGCGAATAAGGTTACTCTGGTCATTTCAGAATTTTCCGAATAACCAAATCAACTGTAGTTACATTCAATGTACGCACGGAAGCAGAGTAAATACCGAGATTTACTCTCCATATAACGTTATAGTTGTATTGATTTCTGACGACGGTCTCACAGCCAATTCTAGAGGGAGTGATCTTGAACTTGAATATACTTTTTTTTTTTCATAAAAGGAACAATGTTTGCATTAGATGGGAGTTACATCCCCTTGTTGTTCCAAGATTTCTGTAGGGTTGCTGTTATGTTGGGTTATAGAACTTGAATGTCACTGTGATGGTGGTCTCGCTGTTTGGACTGGTCACCGCAGTTGTTAGATGAGAGGTGTTTGCTAGTGACTCATACTTTTCATTGCTCATATGTGTAGAGGTGCTTTGACCAACACACTAAAACTGTATGGTGCCATGAACTTGGGACAGTCAAGGTAGAGGTTGGATCAAGCTATAGGCGCCCTAGCAATCGCTGGTATTATCAATTATGATCTTTTAAGTCTGTTGGTTATTATCACATTTTACGTTAGTCAAACTTTCCTGGGATCTGTATCCGTTAATCAAACTCTCCTATCTGTATCCGTTAATCAAATTCTCCTTGTATCTGTTAATTAAATTCTCCTATCTGTATCCGTTAATCAAACTCGGATCCAATGGTGATGCTGATGTCACCAGGCTGTATAAAGGTCGAGTGGTACCACAAGTTGGTGTCGAGAATAACTGGGAACAGACAGAAAATAACACATTAGATTATATATATATATATATATATATATATATATATATATATATATATATATATATATATATATATATATATATATATATATATATATATATATCATATATATATATATATACCTCGTTTGTTAAAAAATAACGTATTTCTTCCTAAGACTATTGAGTGTGTATCGTGAATCATCTCGTATTCCACAGCATCTGTCAACATGTCTGAAGGTAAATATTTATGGGAAATTACATTTGCATAGCTTCTCTTTAGTTTTTAGCAATCTAGAGAAAATATGTTGGTCGGAAGCCATTTTGAATGTCCACGGGACAAACAAAGGTCATTGTGAAGGACTGACCCAATGTGAACTGACCCAATGTGAAGGACTGACCCAATGTGAAGGACTGACCCAATGTGAAGGACTGACCCAATGTGAAGGACTGACCCAATGTAGACTGACCCAATGTGAAGGACTGACCAAAATAAAAGTAATGGCGCGTTGAAAAATAAAATACTAAAATGACGTAAAAAAGACTCAATTTAAAAATGACAAGGACTTGATCTCAACCCTTTAAGAAAGACATCGTGTTAAAAAAGAACGCCTGTGTCCATTATGTTGGTGAGAGCTTACAGATCTACATCTCATTTTGAGACTGACAATACATGTTGAACACAGGATATAAACTTAAGGGATAAATGTTCAACACACGATTTAAACTTACGTAATACATGTTCATGGGACGGCGTGGCCTAGCGATAGAGAGCTAGACTACTATGTCCCTCAAGTCCGCCCAGCTCTGATGGGTAACTTACTAGTGATGATGTCTCTGAAGCAGATGAACTCTACTTCATCTACCCCATGTATCTTGGACACGAACGGGAAAGGATGATGAATACATGTTCAACACACGATATAAACTTAAGTAATACATGTTCAACACACGATATAAACTTAAGTAACAAATGTTCAACACACGATATAAACTTAAGTAATACATGTTCAACACACGATATAAACTTAAGTAATACATGTTCAACACACGATATAAACTTAAGTAATACAAGTTCAACACACGATATAAACTTAATTGATACATGTTCAACACACGATATAAACTTAAGTAATACATGTTCAACACACGATATAAACTTAATTGATACATGTTCAACACACGATATAAACTTAAGTAATACATGTTCAACACACGATATAAACTTAGTTCAACACACAATATAAACTTAAGTAATACATGTTCAACACACGATGTAAACTTAAGTAATGCATGTTCAACACACAATATAAACTTAGTTCAACACACGATATAAACTTAAGTAATACATGTTCAACACACGATATAAACTTAAGTAATACATGTTCAACACACGATATAAACTTAAGTAATACATGTTCAACACACGATATAAACTTAAGTAATACATGTTCAACACACGATATAAACTTAAGTAATACATGTTCAACACACGATGTAAACTTAAGTAATACATGTTCAACACACGATATAAACTTAAGTAATACATGTTCAACACACGATATAAACTTAATTGATACATGTTCAACACACGATATAAACTTAAGTAATACATGTTCAACACACGATATAAACTTAAGTAATACATGTTCAACACACGATGTAAACTTAAGTAATACATGTTCAACACACGATATAAACTTAATTGATACATGTTCAACACACGATATAAACTTAAGTAATACATGTTCAACACACGATATAAACTTAAGTAATACATGTTCAACACACGATATAAGATATAAACTTAAGTAATAAACATGTTCAACACACTATATAAACGTAAGTAATAAACATGTTCAACACACGATATAAACTTAAGTAATACATGTTCAACACACGATGTAAACTTAAGTAATACATGTTCAACACACAATATAAACTTAGTTCAACACACAATATAAACTTAAGTAATACATGTTCAACACACGATATAAACTTAAGTAATACATGTTCAACACACGATATAAACTTAAGTAATAAATGTTCAACACACGATGTAAACTTAAGTAATAAATGTTCAACACACGATATAAACTTAAGTAATAAATGTTCAACACACGATGTAAACTTAAGTAATAAATGTTCAACACACGATGTAAACGTGAAAAATGTTCAACACACGATATAATTTATATATAAAACTTAAGTGATAAGTTAGGGCGGGGCGGTACAGCTAGATGGTTGCATTGAAAACCATGGCGGCGTTAGCTTTTCTAGAATTAAACAGAGTTGCTGCCCTTGGGAAGGAATTCCATTTTTGTCAGCTTCAATTCTAGGCCTATATCCAAGATATAAACGGATAAAAGAGGGGAGGGGAAAATGAGTGTATGAATGTTGCGAGACAAATGAGATAAAATGTTTTCCCTTAATGGAAGTTCTCAGCTTTTTTTTTTTTTACATTTAATCTTATAACAACATAGACGCGTCTTATAGCCGTGGATTTTTAGATTTCGATTTCATGAATCAAATCAGCACTGTGAATAATCTAGAGGAGAGATTTCAACTTTATATACACATGTAATGTAGTCGTTTTATATAGGCCGATTTATAAATTCTTTTATAAAATATAATCCGCTGTACATAATCGTGCGGGACGGCGAGGTCGAATAGTAGAGCATGTGGCCAATAACCCGAAAGTCTCAAGTTCGAATTTGTAGAACGTCCCTGAGTCCACCCAGCTCTGGTGTGTACCTGACTCACGTTAGGGAAAGTAAATGCGGCTGAGACATAGTGGGCAGCAGGCTACTATTAGTGTATTAGCCTGCTACCAGCCTACTATTAGCCGGCTACCACCCTATTATTAGTCTGCTACCAGCCTACTCTGGCTGCTATTAGCCTGCTACCAGCCTGCTATTAGCCTCCTACCAGCCTGCTATTAGCCTGTTATTAGCCTGTTATTAGCCTGCTACCAGCCTACTCAGGCTACTATTAGCCTGCTACCAGCCTACTCAGGCTACTATTAGGCTGCTACCAGCCTACTCAGGCTGCTATTAGCCTGCTACCAGCATACTCAGGCTACTATTAGCCTGCTACCAGCCTACTATTAGCCTGCTACCAGCCTACAATTTGCCTGCTACCAGCCTACTAACAGCCTACTATTAGCCTGCTACCAGCCTACAATTTGCCTGCTACCAGCCTACTAACAGCCTACTATTAGCCTGATAGTGATACCAGCCTACTCTACTCACAGATGTCACCAGGTTCGACTATGACGGTGAGTGGACGACACGCATGGCTACACCCGGGGCTGGGTATGAGAGTCCAGTTCTTGGTCCCCGACAGCTGGGCTTGCCAAGATGGCCGTCCTACATAGTCGATCTGAAAGAGAATTTAGTTCCAGATTAATGGATAAAATGAGATTATCACCTCGCTATCTGCAGGTGTCATGAGATTATCAGCTCGATATTTTCAGGTAACATAAGATTATCAGCTCGATATTTGCAGGTAACATGAGATTATCACCTCGCTACCTGCAGGTAACATAAGATTATCAGCTCGATATTTGCAGGTAACATGAGATTATCAGCTCGATATTTTCAGGTAACATAAGATTATCAGCTCGATATTTGCAGGTAACATAAGATTATCAGCTCGATATTTGCAGGTAACATGAGATTATCGCCTAGCTATCTGCAGGTAACATGAGATAAGCACTCGCTACCTATAGGTAACATAAGATTAGCACACGCTAACACAAAGACTTACGTGTAATGCTGCCCCCTGACCGGGCGAGCCCATGAAGATCCACAACAAGTACTCGTTCTCTGCGCCCTTGGGTAGGAACTGCATGCTGCCCAGATGGGAGCGTAGTGTGTTAGCCAGTGTGACGTCACAGTTGCTCCTGGTAGACAGTCACAAAACAATATCAGCCAGGTAAAGAAGTTGCTGCTTATAGTTTGATTTCATCCCACATCTCCCCGATTACCTACCATTCCACATCTCCCCAATCACCTACCATCCCACATCATCAGTTACCTACCATCCCGCATCTCCCCGATTACCTACCATGCCACATCTCCCCAATTACCTACCATCCCACATCCCCAGTTACCTACCATCCCACATCCCCAGTTACCTACCATCTCACATCCCCAATTACCTACCATCCCACATTCCCAGTTACCTACCATCCCACATCTCCCCACTTACCTACCTTCCCATATCTTCCCAGTTACCTACCATCCTACATCATCAGTTACCTACCATCCTACATCCCCCAATTACCTACCAACCCACATCTCCCCAGTTAACTACCATCCTAAATCTCCCCAGTTACCTACCATCCTACATCATCAGTTACCTACCATCCCACATCCCCCAATTTCCTACCATCCCACATCTCCCCACTTACCTACCATCCCACCTCTCCCCAGTTACCTACCATCCCACATCCCCCAGTTACCTACCATCTCACATCCTCAATTACCTACCATTCCACATCCCCAGTTACCTACCATCCCACATCTCTCCACTTACCTACCATCCCATATCTCCCCAGTTACCTACCATCCTACATCATCAGTTACCTACCATCCCACATCCCCCAATTACCTACCATCCCACATCTCCCCAGTTAACTACCATCCTAAATCTCCCCAGTTACCTACCATCCTACATCATCAGTTACCTACCATCCCACATCCCCCAATTTCCTACCATCCCACATCTCCCCACTTACCTACCATCCCACCTCTCCCCAGTTACCTACCATCCCACATCCCCCAGTTACCTACCATCTCACATCCTCAATTACCTACCATTCCACATCCCCAGTTACCTACCATCCCACATCTCTCCACTTACCTACCATCCCATATCTCCCCAGTTACCTACCATCCTACATCATCAGTTACCTACCATCCCACATCCCCCAATTACCTACAATCCCACATCTCCCCACTTACCTACCATCCCACCTCTCCCCAGTTACCTACCATCCCACATCCCCCACTTACCTACCATCCCATATCTCCCCAGTTACCTACCATCCTACATCATCAGTTACCTACCATCCCACATCCCCCAATTACCTACTGTTACGGGCCAGTGGTAGGTTAGTTTAGAATAGGTTAGAATAGTCTAGAACTAGGGGAGAGTGCCTGTGTGAGTGGAGTTCACCTTACTGTGTAGTTACCCTTGTGTGTTTATGTCTTGTAATCCCAAGGTCGAATGCGGGTATAAAAGGGGGAGTGAACGATTGTGGGGGGCAGTCAGCGGGTTAGTAGCGGTTAGGACGAGGGCTGTTCTGGTACGCTTGAATGCATTGAGACGAATAAAAGTAGTGAAGTTAAACACGAAGCGTTGTTATTGATTTGAAATGAACCCAGAACGTAACAACTGGTGGCCAGTATGAATCAAGTAGAAGCATAAACTGGATGCTGTCCTGTCGTTTGCCTGATGCTGTCCTGATGTTTGCCGGTTGCTGTCCTGATGTTTGCCGGTTGCTGTCCTGATGTTTGCCGGTTGCTGTCCTGATGTTTGCCGTTTGCTGTCCTGACGTTTGATGGATGCTGTGGGGATGCCGTTAGCCCGACGCTATAGCTGTTTGACAGAGTATGTAACAACATCGACTGAGAGTTGCAAAATTTTTTGTGATGTAGAATGGTTGAGATATGAATA
The DNA here is from genome assembly GCF_028476545.2 of Physella acuta. NCBI lineage: Eukaryota > Metazoa > Mollusca > Gastropoda > Physidae > Physella > Physella acuta. Next base: position 725,805 of record NW_026731775.1, on the reverse strand, counting down.
GGAGTCATAAACCAGTGTAGCCATAGAGCGCAGGTTGACTCAAATTTTTTGTGATGTAGAGTGGTTGAGATATAGGTAGGAGTCGTAAACCAGTGTAGCCATAGAGCGCACAGGGTGGACTCAATTTGATTTTGTTAGTGATGTAGAATGGTTGAGATATGAGTAGGAGTCATAAACCAGTGTAGCCATAGAGCGCAGGTTGACTCAAATTTTTTGTGATGTAGAATGGTTGAGATATGAGTAGGAGTCATAAACCAGTGTAGCCATAGAGCGCAGGTTGACTCAAATTTTTTGTGATGTAGAATGGTTGAGATATGAGTAGGAGTCGTAAACCAGTGTAGCCATAGAGCGCAGGTTGACTCAAATTTTTTTGTGATGTGGAATGGTTGAGATATGAGTAGGAGTCGTAAACCAGTGTAGCCATAGAGCGCAGGTTGACTCAAATTTTTTGTGATGTGGAATGGTTGAGATATGGGTAGGAGTCGTAAACCAGTGTAGCCAGAGAGCGCAGGTTGACTCAAATTTTTTGTGACGTAGAATGGTTGAGATATGGGTAGGAGTCGTAAACCAGTGTAGCCATAGAGCGCACAGGGTAGACTCAAATTTTTAGTGATGTAGAATGGTTGAGATATGAATAGGAGTCATAAACCAGTGTAGCCATAGAGCGCAGGTTGACTCAAATTTTTTGTGATGTAGAGTGGTTGAGATATGAGTAGGAGTCGTAAACCAGTGTAGCCATAGAGCGCACAGGGTGGACTCAATTTGATTTTGTTAGTGATGTGGAATGGTTGAGATATGGGTAGGAGTCGTAAACCAGTGTAGCCATAGAGCGCAGGTTGACTCAAATTTTTTGTGATGTGGAATGGTTGAGATATGGGTAGGAGTCGTAAACCAGTGTAGCCATAGAGCGCAGGTTGACTCAAATTTTTTGTGATGTGGAATGGTTGAGATATGGGTAGGAGTCGTAAACCAGTGTAGCCAGAGAGCGCAGGTTGACTCAAATTTTTTGTGATGTGGAATGGTTGAGATATGGGTAGGAGTCGTAAACCAGTGTAGCCAGAGAGCGCACAGGGTAGACTAAAAAAAATTTTGGTCTGGGAAGTTCTTAGATTCGGTACGATGCAACTGGGTGTGTATGATTTTTTCTTTGTTTGTTAGTTACACGGATGATTTGTGCTAGCTCGAAATTGTGGCAGTTCTGTATATTGTCATTATGTATTTCATTGTATATACAATCTGTCATATACATTCTTCGGAATGTATATTTTTAACTTGTGTATGTTTTTTGTGTATGTATATTTTTAGCGCAATTTCCATTCTGGAGAATTGCGTTTATTAACGCGTCATTTCTGGATGGATGGATGGATGGATGAATGTATGGATGAATGTGTGTCCGGGCTTTAAGTCGTATCTCCTCCTCAACGAAGCAATATCGATGACTAGTTCCAAAAGCAATTATGTTAAGCAAGTTACAAGAATGAGCATAGGCCATAAAAATTCCGGGTTTCTTTCATGTATTTCCCGGAAAAGCCAAAAAAACCTCGAAAAAAAGCAGTTTTTGGCTCATATCTCGTCAACCAGACCACTTAGCGACTTGAAACATGTACCAATCGATTCCTGCCATAATTTAGAGCAATATTGCCGAAGAAAGTTTTCAAAAATATCCTCTCGTTTGGTCACAAATTTTAAAATTACAAAAACACCTACAAACCGATTGTTCTTCTAGCTTGAACGCATCCCAGCATTATACGTCAGAGCTATTTTTAGATAACATAAGGAAATTGCGCATAAATGTCACTAGACTTTTTTAATTAACTTGTTTAACTAGTGTATGTGTATGAAAGGCTTTGTGTTTTTTATTTAGCTAGGTTTTGGTAGTCAGTATTTGTAGTTATTACTACAAATACTTAGGTGGGGGGTAGTGTTACGGGCCAGTGGTAGGTTAGTTTAGAATAGGTTAGAATAGTCTAGAACTAGGGGAGAGTGCCTGTGTGAGTGGAGTTCACCTTACTGTGTAGTTACCCTTGTGTGTTTATGTCTTGTAATCCCAAGGTCGAATGCGGGTATAAAAGGGGGAGTGAACGATTGTGGGGGGCAGTCAGCGGGTTAGTAGCGGTTAGGACGAGGGCTGTTCTGGTACGCTTGAATGCATTGAGACGAATAAAAGTAGTGAAGTTAAACACGAAGCGTTGTTATTGATTTGAAATGAACCCAGAACGTAACACCTACCATCCCACATCTCCCCAGTTAACTACCATCCTACATCTCCCCAGTTACCTACCATCCTACATCATCAGTTACCTACCATCCCACATCCCCCAATTACCTACAATCCCACATCTCCCCACTTACCTACCATCCCACCTCTCCCCAGTTACCTACCATCCCACATCCCCCAGTTACCTACCATCTCATATCCCCCAATTACCTACCATCCCACAACCCAAGTTACCTACCATCCCACATCTCCCCACTTACCTACCATCCCATATCTCCCCAGTTATCTACCATCCTACATAATCAGTTACCTACCATCCCACATCCCCAATTACCTACCATCCACCATCACACATCTTCCCACTTACCTACCATCCCACCTCCTCCAGTAACCTACCATCCCACATCACCAGTTACCTACCATCCCACATCTCCCAGTTACCTACCATCCCAAATACCATCTCTTCCCAGTTACCTACCATCCCACATCTCCCCAGTTACCTACCATCCCACCCTAGTTACCTACCATCCCACATCTCCCAGTTACCTACCATCCCAAACACCACCCCACATCTCCCCAGTTACCTACCATCCCGCATACCATCTCTCCCCAGTTACCTACCACCCCACATACCCAGTTACCTACCATCCCACATCTCCCCAGTCACCTACCATCCCACATCTCCCCAGTTACCTACCATCCCACATCTCCCCAGTTACCTACCATCCCACATCTCCCCAGCTACCAACCATCCTACATCCTCAGTTACCTACCATCCAACATCCCCCAGTTACCTACCATCCCACATCCCCCAGTTACCTACCATCCCACATCCCCCAGTTACCTACCATACCACATCCCCCAGTTACCTACCATCCCACATACCACCTCTCCTCCCCCTCTCTCCCTGCTGCCCTGTCCTCCGACATAGCGAACACATCCTCCAGACTGCGAAAGTCAGTGCCATAATAAAAGAACTGGCAGTTACTTTGTTCCGCTAGAATCTCAGGATTCGATGTGTACAGCTCTTTGAAAAATTGAAAACTGAAACAAGAGAGTTTTAAAATAAATCGGGTGATAATTAGAAACAAAATCTTCAGCCGTGTGGGCGGGAAATGTGACAAAAAAAAACAATTAACTTTTCTAACAATTGTTTTTCTAAAACCCACATTAAGGGTTATTGATTCTTGTGGTCTCTAAATTTAGATGCTGTTTAAAAAGGGTAAATGAAATTAAAAACCATTTTTTAATAATGTTGCTGACAGTTAATGTCTTAAAATAAATATGCTGAGTGTTTTTAACTGTTCTGTGTTAGATAATGATGGTTGAATTAGCAGGGTGAAAAGTAAATCTGATGTATAAGACAGTCAGAGGATCATTTGATACAAGAACTCTTTGTGTCTGGTATAACATGATGGGTTCATTTACATGAGGGCATTGGGGAATTGACATGAGATTCTTGATAAATAGTGAGGTACATTTCTACCTGAATGTACTGCTGACAACCACAACCTTACCTGAATGTACTGACAACCACATCCTTACCTGAATGTACTGCTGACAACCCCACCTTACCTGAATGTACTGCTGACAACCACAACCTTACCTGAATGTACTGACAACCACATCTTTACCTGAATGTACTGACAACCACATTCTTACCTGAATGTACTGATGACAACCACATCTTTACCTGAATGTACTGCTGACAACCACAACCTTACCTGAATGTACTGACAACCACATCTTTACCTGAATGTACTGATGACAACCACAACCTTACCTGAATGTACTGCTGACAACCACATCCTTACCTGAATGTACTGATGACAACCTCAACCTTACCTGAATGTACTGACTGACAACCACATCTTTACCTGAATGTACTGATGACAACCCCAGCCTTACCTGAACGTATTGACAGCCCCCCAGTCGCGACACGCCCCCTTGAGCAGTACCGGTACAGCACCATAGCCTGACCCCAGAACGGCCTGAACGTACTGATGACAACCCCAACCTTAAATTGAATGTACTGACAACCCCCACCTTACTTGAATGTACTGATGACAACCCCCACCTTACCTGAATGTACTGAAGACAACCCCAGCCTTACCTCAGTGTACTGATGACAACCCCAGCCTTACCTGAATGTACTGACAACCACATCATTACCTGAATGTACTGACGACAACCCCCACCTTACCTGAATGTACTGACGACAACCCCCACCTTACCTGAATGTACTGATGACAACCCCCACCTTACCTGAATGTACTGATGACAACCTCAACCTTACCTGAATGTACTGACAACCACATCATTACCCGAATGTACTGATGACAACCCCACTTTACCCAAATGTACTGATGACAACCCCCACCTTACCTGAATGTACTGACAACCACATCCTTACCCGAATGTACTGATGACAACCCCACTTTACCCAAATGTACTGATGACAACCCCCACCTTACCTGAATGTACTGCTGACAACCCCCACCTTACCTGAATGTACTGCTGACAACCCAAGTCTTACCTGAACGTATTGACAGCCCCCCAGTCGCGACACGCCCCCTTGAGCAGTACCGGTACAGCACCATAGCCTGACCCCAGAACGGCCTCATCCCCGGACACCTGCGACAACGCCGAGACGTGGGTCAAATTCTGGCACTGGTCACATGAGAAATACGGCCCTGTCCACTCTCTCAACAGGCTCTTGCTAATTAAGCATTTATCGTTGTAGATGTAATTAATTGCACTTGATTGTAAGTCCAAAGCCAGCGTCACAACTACCAAGACGACTAATGTTACCGCGATGATAAACTTAAAGCGATGACGATACAGATGGAACAGTTTGGTGTGAAAATAAACCAGTCCAGCTTTTGGAAGGAGTTTTTTAAACACCAAGAATGTTGAAGAGGGCCGAAAAAGGTGGTATATTTCATCGTCTGATAAACCAAGTTTTTGGCCTCGTTCCTTCAGGCGTCGAATCTCTCTTAAGACCTGCACCTCATTGATGGTTACACACAATCGTTTGCGACGTTTCTTTGATTTGTCCATTTTTTTCACGACTTTGTCACCAGGGACAATCGTATGTTAGTATAACGTGAAATGGTTGTTTTCGGGATTTTTAAAGTTTTCTTAAAGAAACTTTTGCTTTCCTTGCGGTTGAAAGAAACAGTAGAAAACTGTAGACGTAAGCAGAAAAGTTATCTCCCTTTAATGCTGTAGGATAGTAAATTAATTCCCCTTTTTTTTAATTAAAAAAAACAATTGGTAACGTCCGTTTACTGAAATAAATGGAGTAAAAATTCACACATTTTTTTTCCAAAAATTAGAATCACTGATGTTAAAAAATAGAAATGTTTGAGACTTATTTAAAACAGCTAACGTAAACGTGTTCGGAATGGAAATTCCAACGTGAACCAGTTTGTCATTTCATCGGACTGGCGGCAGAACTCATTACATCTCGCGTCTGCTAAAGGCACGCGCTGAACAAATGCTGACGTCAGCAAACGACCAGTGAGCATTTCACTTGAACCAGTAGCATCTTGTCAGAAGGTAATTTTTCTCTCCCTTGAACTTTGAACTCGCTCTGTGCCAGAGAGAAAGCCTTGAAGTGACATAGTATCAGCCAATCAATAACGAGATACTCTGAAGCCGTAATTGTACTTTCCACTCTTTGAGTTTCTATAGCAGGGCCATTTTTCTCATTCTTTTTTTTTTCTTGCTTCAACTTCCTATCCTTAAGGAAACAAGAAATGTACAACGATAATTTTTTTTTCAAGATAGATTTTATTGACCTAGCAAATGGGAGTTTGATGTGGTAGCCAGTAGCTAGAGGACACGATCTAAAAGTGGCTACCTAAATCAGGCTGAGAGTCATTTAAGTAGCAAACTGGTGATTGAATTTATTGATTATAAAATGTCTTGCTTGCTTGCAGGAACTGACTCAACACCTCCCACACACCTCACTTACCACCCCGCACAACTTTTCTCCTTGCGTACACCTCACTTCTCCTCCACATCTTTTCCCCTCACCTCAAACATCACTTCCTACTCTCTACTTCCCACTCACACACATCACAATTCACATCCCTTCGCCAACACCTTCCACCTCCACCCACATCACTTACCCTCTCAACACATCACTTACCCTCCCAACACATCACCCAACACATCACTTACCCTCCCAACACATCACCCAACACATCACTTACCCTCCCAACACATCACTTACCCTCCCAACACATCACTTACCCTCCCAACACATCACTTACCCTCCCAACACATCACTTACCCTCCCAACACATCACTTACCCTCCCAACACATCACTTACCCTCCCAACACATCACTTACCCTCCCAACACATCACTTACCCTCCCAACACATCACTTACCCTCCCAACACATCACTTACCCTCCCTATCACCTTTGCGTCTTCCTCCGCACCTCACTTTACCTCACCTTCACCACATATCACCCCACCACATATCACTCCCCTCCACCCCACATCACTCCCCTCGACCACCATATCACTCCCCTCCACCACATGTCACTCCCCACCACATATCACTCCCCTCCTCCACACCTCGCCCCCCCCCCACATCACTTCCCCCCTATACCCACCCCACACTTAGATGTTCTCTCTTCCATCCCATTATTTTCCTGGCTTGATTACAATTGCCAGCAGAACCTTTCACGGTCACGTGACCTCAACCTGTGCAATAAACAGATTAGGCAGACTTTAACGCACCAGTGGTTCGGTGCTATTGTTCTGGTTGGTGCAGGCACGTGTCGATTGGACAATCTCGTTCTTGTTTTGTTTTTTATTTCATGTTCATTCAATCAAATTACGGATATCAATCTCTGAGCGCAGTTATTGTCTAAGTAACAATATTGGCAGTACTACAGGGCAGTAGGGCACTAATAGCCGCACTACAGGGCAGTAGGGCACTAAGAGTAGTGCTACACGGCAGAAGGGCACTAACAGCAGCACTACAGGACAGTAGGGCACTAAGAGCAGTACTACAGGGCATTAGGGCACTAAGAACAGTACTACAGGGCAGTGGGGCAGTAAGAACAGTACTACAGGGCAGTGGGACACTAATAGCGTTACTACTGGGCAGTGGGGCACTAAGAACAGTACTACAGGGCAGTGGGGCACTAAGAACAGTACTACAGGGCAGTAGGGCAGTAAGAGCAGTACTACAGAGCAGTAGGGCACTAAGAGCAGTACTACAGGGCAGTAGGGCACTAAGAACAGTACTACAGGGCAGTAGGGCAGTAAGAACAGTACTACAGGGCAGTGGGGCACTAATAGCCGCACTACAGGGCAGTGGGGCACTAAGAGCAGTGCTACAGAGCAGTAGGGCACTAAGAGCAGTACTACAGGGCAGCTGTGAACACATCATCACCACCTAAGAGATTATGTTTTGTCAGGAGAGTATGTGTGTTGTGAAAGGATTGTGTATTGATAAAAGAATGTGACTTTACGACTTGAGTGTGGGGATGTGACGTTTTGTAAGACAGGAGGTGTAGGTGTAGTTAGTTTTCGTCATGTCGTGCTGTGGGTGGGGTGGAAGCTTTAGTATCTTCGTTGTGTATGTCTCAGGAATATGCAGCCAAGTCTTTTCTAGAATATGGATGTTATCAACTGCATGTTAGTTTAGTGTCAAATAAGACTAACATGGAATTACATAGGCAATCGTGTTAAGTTTCGCTGTGAAGTGGTGTTAAGTAATGCAAGACTGAAGAGTGAAATCCAAGATAAAAAGAAACAATTCTTAACACAGGTTAGAAGCTCGCAGAATTACAGCAGAGCAGCACCACACAACATCATCACACACAATCACTACACAACCTCACCGCACACCAACACCACACAACCTCACGCACACACCAACACTACACAACATCACACACAACAGGGCTACACAACATCACCACACAACAGCATCGTACAACATCATCGCACAAATGCACCAAACGACTACACCACGATCGTACCACACATCTGCACCACACCACCCTACCACACACCATCACCACACATCTCACAACAGTACCACACATCAGTACCAGTCGAGATGACCACTTCAGTCAAAATACTCCACGAAGGTCTAGAACCAGAACGTTGATCGATCGAGGGGAAAGAATGTAGAGATCAAAAACATTTTCTCTAGTAAAGAAAGCCGTGTGATGGAGCTCGCTTGCAATTACAGGTTTTTTTAAAAAAATGTCGTTATTTTAAAAGATTTTTTTTAGGCAGCTTTCTCGTACGACCTTTGAGTTTTCACTTTTAAGCTGTTTCTAGAGCCTAGGACCAACACCCTTAATATACGAGAACATTATGGTAATACCTCCTCCCCCACCCCCCCCCCCCACCCCCCTATGTATGCTTTGTGTGCGTACGTATGCGTGCGTATGTCCCCTGTATGAATTACAACTTTCACCCGATAGCCATGAAACTTTGGGAAGTTGTTGAGAGTGCTCCTGAGAAGGTTTATGTGGGGGGAAAAGTTTAAGTTTCGGAAGGGCGGCGCCTCGACAGGGTACGATTTGACGCACCGGGCTTTCCCGTGAGCTCTATGGCGCCTACGTTTGTTTTAAGGAGTGCGGTACACTATGGATACGATGGGTTTTTTGTCGGTGAGGGACATAATAGCAGCGGCGTCATAAGGACGGGTGTCGCCCTTCACCCTCCCTATTTTATCATTTTAGTAGCCAGGAAAAAACATTATTTTTAACAGTAAATGTAACGAATTATTTTTTTTAAATGTTGGTATCACTCCGCCAAAAGGTGTCACTTGGTGCGGACCGCATATAAAGCCCCGCCTTATGACGATACTGCCTAATAGACCTAGAATTTTGAAATTAAATTAGTTTATTTGGAGCCGTTTTATCAAACATGTATTATGTGTTCTATATTGAGAAAAGTAACACAAAAATGGAACGATAGGCAAATTGCGTTTACAATGCCGAAACCTTATTTAAATTAACCGTGAATTAGACCAATGTAGAAGTAGCTAAGAAAATAACCTTATATATAACCAAATTTATGCTAAGGGGTCGTCCATAAATAACGTCACATTCGTAAGGGGGGGGGGGGGGTCCGTAATTTTGTGACGGTGTGTGATGCGGGGGAGGGGGGGTTCAGATGGTGCGACGTCACACGTTTGCATTATAAAAAAGCAATGTTAGAAAATGAATCTTAGACGTTAGTTTGCGTTTTAGAAAACTGTTTTAATAAATTGTAATAGGAATCGATTAAAATACTCTATTTTGACAGAGTTCAGACAAGATTTTGGAAAAATATCGATGTTTAAAAAAAAATTCAACTGCAATTTTGAGGGGGGTTGTAGGCTGAGATGTGACGTCATTTTAAAGGTGGGGGGTCTGTCTTTTTGTGACGACGTGTGACGGAGGGGAGGGGGGGAGGTAAAAATCGTCAAAAAAAAGCGTGATGTCATTTATGTGACAAATTTACCCCCCCCCCCCCCCACACACACACACACCGTCACATTGTCCACAAAAAGGCAGCCCTTTCCCTAAAATGTTACACATCAGCCTACATTCCTCACCCCCTTCTCGTAATAGCAGGTAATTGTTTTTAAAACATTAATTTCATTCTAAAATATTTACTGAGCTCGGTCAACATATAGAATCTAGTATAGTAATCAATTTCTAATACAATTTGAAAAATAGCATTTTTAACGCGAGTTAACGGCTTCTAACATTACTTTTAAAATATTTTTTTTTTAAATGCATCTGTTTGACATCACACTTTCTGAACATTATATGGACCATAAAAATTTGGCTATATTTGAATGGAGAGCTGCCAGCAGCTATAAATATACTATTTAGGTCAAGATAGCGAAGAAAAAAAATAGAACATACTCACATGATTTATAGTTCAAGGTTTAAATTTCAGTAGCATAAGTTGTTTAAGTTTATTTGACCCCTGCTAAGCACTAACGTGTCAAAGTGTAGTGGCAATTTGGCACATAAAGCCTTGTCTAAATGATATTTTTGTCTTAGACAAAGTTGGCACAGAATTTTTAAATTACGTTGTCGTATGCAGTTGCCAGTTAGTCTGATGTTTTATAACTTTACAAAGTTTAACTTAGGAGATGCCTGGAATAAACACAAAATGTATTGATATTTATCTAAATTTTAAAGAAAACTACGAATTTTAAAACTAGAATGCAAACTCAGTCAAACTGCGTTTTGGAGAGCGAAAATGACTATCCTCTTTATAGCGTCGGAACTAAAATAGAACTTCGTGTACATAAAGGCATAGACACAGTAGACCTAGTAAGTTCTACATTCAAATAGTAAATTCAATTTTCTTTAAGACTGTCAGAAATTTTTTAATTCGTTCACATGACATAAAAGAAGTCGATGCACAATTTCATCAAAATATGTAACTTTTAAGGGAGACAAAAACAAAGCAATCATTAAGCCATATCAATAATTTATATATCAGTTATATGGATACTCAAAGCATGACTAGCCTAAACGACAAGGGGGAGTCTATGCCGCCACAATGACATTTAAAATTATTTTATTGAACTGAATCGTTTAACATTAATTTAAAAAAATTTGATAATCGTTATCAGTGGCGTAGCGAGGTCAGGTGTCACCCGGTGCGGCACTTAATGGTGTCACCCCCCCCCCCCCAGAGGCGTAGCTACCCTTCCCGGGGACAAATTTTCGATTTGCAACCCCCCCCCCCCCCCTTCAAACTTTCGATTTTCACCCACCCTTAAGTTTTTCTCTATATATTTTGCTGTGTCACCCGGTGCGGTCCGCACCCCCCGCCCCCCCTCGCTACGCCCCTGATCGTTATGAGAATTGACCAGTCAATCGAATGGTTTCTAAACTATTATAGATCTATTATTTCGGCAATTTCATTGCTAAGGGAAACAACTCAATGAATAAACCAATAGATGGGTCTGGCTAAATACTATAGTGATTACTGTCGTTCTGACTATATTTGTTGGAGATACAAAAAGGGAATGTAAGAGGGAAACGTCATTTCTATAGCCCATAGGGGGCACCGTCCTACATCATCTTAAACTGTACAAATAATTAAACCCATCTTAATTAGAAGCTCTATGACGGATTAATTTTCTGGTTTATGAGTAAGTTAGTTATCAGTCACTTACTAATACTATCTCAGTGTAAGCATACGTATAAGTACATTGCAAGTAAGAAACAGTTTTTTTTTTTTTAAATTTGGGGTATTAAGGTTAACTACTAGGACAAATGAAGCTAACAAAATAAGTGTTTGTAATTATTTTATTTCTATAATATCTGATCAACATCACCCCTTTGTAGTGAATCAATCAAAGATTTTCATGTGAACGAAAATATTGACAATATTTGCTGTCTGAAAATAAAGTTTTTTTTTAGGTAGGCCTACAAGTCTAGCTTAGTCAAAATAAGTAACAGATTTATATTAAAACAAATTAGTTTTTAAAACAACCTCAATTACCAACTAATTATTTTAATGTTCATGTTTTTTTTTAAAAAGAAAATATGAAGTCTTTCCTCAGAAGAAATAGCTAATACATCATAAGAATGATACTGAAAACAGTCAGGTACTTGAATGGTTATCACAGCTGTACATTCATGCAAATATTTTAACTTTAACTGTAAATAGAAATAGGTTCTACAAAAGGATGACCAATATTCTAGAAAACCATGAACATAGACCCATTAAACCCATAATTGAATGAAGAATATAAATATTACATTTCCAAATTTTATTTCGTAGTTTTATTAAGTATTTTATTATTAAGTAGATATATATGTGTAGTAAAAAAAAATTTCATAGATTTCTTACGTAAAATAGATGTTCAATAAATATATTGCAAGAAAGAAATAGGTCTGTAAATTAAGTCGTGATTGAGTATGACAGAATAAATGGTCTTGTTAGTAATAATCTGTTATCTGACAAAGTTATCTGTTATCTAACAAAGTTATCTAACAAAGTTAGAAAAAAATATGTTTGATTGCACAACATTGAAAACTTTTTTAAAAATATGTTAAATGTTCTTTAAAAAATGTAAAATAAAGATGTGCATACTTGGATGGATGTAGGCATAAAGTTTACTTTGGTTTAAACCTGAATTTGGATTTACACTTCAGTAGGACAAATTATGCTATCAATTTATCAAATATTTTTTTATGAACTGCATTAACCACACATAAATATTGAAAAACTGACAATTCATGTTTTATTGTTACACTCAATTCAATGTAATGATAAAAAAGTTTAAACATACAAGCATTTAAACAGGTTTAATTTGATCTTAATTCCTGTGTAAAAGAAAAAAAGACTTCATGATAAAAACAATTGCTTTACTTTCTCTGTAGACTAGAGCTATTCTTCTCTTTTATTTCACATTCTTATTTTTTTATTTCTTGAAAATGTTGTATAAATGCTAATCAACTTTTGCAAATTTACTTCAACATGAGCTTTTCTAAATGTGTGGTTAAGAGAACATTTTTGAAACAAAAAGATAGAAATATTTGGAATGTTTTGGAAGTTTTAATAACCTGAGCATTACCAAAATACAAAAGTATTTCATTATCATAAAGGATTGGGTAATTCTATAATTGTTCATAGTCAATTTTTGTAATCACACATTGAAGTATTACACCATTAAAGAAACTAATCAACACACTTGAAGATATCACTTAAAAATAGATTTCTAATTTTATTACTTATATACAACAGTGTGTTTGTAAGTTAAAGAAGGCTGTCTTTCAGCTAAAACTTCATCAAATCTTTTATTCAGTAAACCGATATACAAAGCAAGTTTTAAACATCAGGCATTATAATGAAACCAAACAAACATGATTGTAATGGCACAAGGCAAATGTAGCAACACTGACCCAGCTGGAACTTCAAATCAATCAAAATCAACCATCAGCAATGAAGATTTTCTTAAGGAAAACAATTAGGAGATAATTTAAATTAGGTTTAATTTCATTTTTTTAAAAAACAGTTTAACATAGATCAAATAAATAGAATGACAATAACTATTTCTACTCAGAGAAAATGTTCCATAAATTTTGTTTAAGAAATTTGATTTTCTCTAAATTATTATGTTTTAAATCTTAAAACAACAGAAGATAAATATAATGGACGGTTATTGCTGTATGTACACAAAAAATATTCAAGGAAAGACAGGTTCTATACAAAAAGCTGGACTTTTTCTTCCTGGTATATTCAATAAATTTATTTAGGGATGTACGGTAGAGACACAAGAAATAAATGATCACCCCAGTCTGTCCCCTGCATTGTACATGTCATCTATCACCTCCTCCTCAACAAACTCTGAAGTCTCCTCATCATTGTCCCCCCCTCCCATTCTCATCCCATTCATCCTGTCAGACTTGAGACTCCTGTCCAGCGGCAGAGATAGAGCTTTATGAATGGCTTCAATTGTTTTCATGTTCACATAATATCCTAAATATATCCCAGGAAGTCGACTTTGTAATTCTTCTAGATGTGCATGAGCCTACAATAAACAATACAAAAGTTATAATTACGACCCTTTTGCTAACATTATTATGCTATTACACAGTAAACACATTATAATGTTGAAATCCTGTGGTTTAGAAAATTAAAACTGAATGACTATTAGCTAAAACTGAGATTCATTGTGGTTTCAAAGACTCATTAAAGTCAACACCTTGATATAACCTGGAATCTTGTGCTATATCCCATATATATATTAAACTGTACAGGACTGTAGATATATGTTTGTAAAGTACAGGGCTCTCTCTAAGAATATGTGTTTGTGTGCCTACATATTGATTACCTCAGGGTTTACACATTTTTTTTTTTTGTGTGCCTACACATTGATTACCTCAGGGTTTACACATTTAGAATGAAACAACTATTCACTAGCAGAAAAAAACGTTTTTCAATAATTTATTTTTTAAGGTCATACAATTCTGCAGTGTAAACATTTAATATGAACCAGCTTGAAATAAAAAGAACTTACAGCCTTCCATCTCTCTTTAGCAGCATAATGTTCTATCATGAAACCGTAAATATCTCCAATCCTTACGGCAGAGTCTAAATCTTTTTCTTCCAGTAAAACCTGACATTGTTTGATTGCTTCTTCTGAATTCTCTTGATATGATCTTAATGGATAGTGGTATACAAACACCATTAAAAAAATGTGACAAAAATGTACCCTGGTAATTACATTTAACTACAATTTCTAAACTAAACTAGACAAAAAAATGTTAGCCTTTCACCTCCTAGCTGTAGTAAACCTCTTAATGAGAGACATTTTGTGCTTGATTACACCCAGCTTTTCCTCTTGTACCATGGAATCATCAAACTTAGCTTTAGACATGCATTTGTAGGCCTCCCCCAGAGCCCCCAGGGCTTTGTCATAATTCTGGTACTCATCAATTTCAACCTGTTGCATTTTAAAATGTCATATTGGTGGGTTTTCTTTCTAAATAGCATTGAATATTTAAACAATAAAGTCGTTGGTTGTTTTTTTTTTTTTTATATAAGAGTAATATTTTAAACAAATATGTTTCTAGGCAAATAACAAAAAGAAATCTAACATTACCATAATTTTTATGTGACATTTAAAAAACATTATTTCAAATAAAGATATCCTAATACATTTTACAATAAAAAAACTAACACTACAATAATTTCGAATGTGATATTTAACAACAAAGGCCAAACCTGAGCACAAGCATCATAAAAGGAAGCAAGCGCGTCCAGTGCTCTCCCCTTGGTGTAGAAGGCTATAATGTTTTTCATAATTTCTGGATCTTTCCTCCAGTCTAAGGACTGCAGGTAGTTAGCAGCCATGACGTAAATCTCTCGCTGCCTTGAAACCCCAGCAAAAAATACAATTTTTTCAGTGTCACCTGATTTCAGAAGTGCCTTCATTGCCTGAAATAAATCAAGTTATCACATTTATTTTTTTAACAAATTGTAACTTAAATTGTAACTGCAAGGAAAAATATTTATTCAAAATTTCATTTATTTTCCAAGTATACTATGGTTATACAATTGAGTGATTTAGGTGATCTGATTAGAACTTTTTTTTAGAATATTTCTATAATGTCTTAATTCCTAAATAGTTCAATTTCTTGAAGATTTTTAATGCTAAATATTTAAAGTAACTTGTAGTTGTAGTAAAATATTTTACTGAGTTTAAAATGAGTTTCTGCACTCTAGACCAAAAGTACCTTGATCTTGTTGCCAGCTTGAGTAAACTTTTTAGTGGCCAGGTGATAAGCTCCTTGGTGCATGCAGACTTCAGCTATTGCCTCCAAGATTTTTAATCTAGCCATCGGGTCATTTTCAAATTCTTTATCTGGAGTCAGTTTCTCTGCTAGCTCCTCTGTAATTTCTACTGTTTGGTCCATACAAATTTTCACAGCCTCCCAATACTGTAAAATCAAATATACTTTTTAAATTGCGGGATGTGGCTTACAGTTTATAAGGAAATAATACTTTTTTCTGTTACAAAACATTTAAAATAACTCTATAATGAGGTTTTATTTCTATGAGTTGAGTTAAAATTGAATTACTTTTTTCCCAATTGCCAACATATCAACTGCCTTATCATACTGGCCATTTTCCAAGAAGAAGTCAGCACATTTCTGTAACAGTTCAGGATCTGCCCTTTCATCCAGCTCACTGGATATTTGCTGTAGGGATTCATATTGCTTGGTTGTGAAGGCTAGTTCAAGTGCTTTAGAGTAATTTCCTGCCTGAAAAGATTCAACCAGAGACTAGGTTTTATTTTCTTTAAAAATAAAATTATCTTCAATTTTAAATGGAATCACCTATTCTAAACTCCTATAAGTGATAATCACTTTCCATGTTTTGACCCGTATATGATAAATCAAGGATAAGTTGGTTTACCTTGTGATACATCATCACAGCCTTGTGCTGTTGTCCTGTCTTTGTTTCATAATACCTGGCCGCCTCCATGATATCCTCAGGTCGACCAAGCAGAGCACAGTTGAGAAGCTGATCCTCAAATCCATGTTCCTGGAGGAAACATGTTTAAAACATTCAGTGCTGCTAGTTCCTTTCTCAATAATAAAAAAACTGGAAATAGATTTCTAAAACAAAACAAAGATTTACCTTGCACAGCCTTATAGCACTTCCATAAGCTTTAGCTTTCTGGAAGAAAGTAATGGCCTCTTTAATTTGGTTCTGATTTTCATATTGTCTGGCCAGGTAGTAGCAAGCTGCTCTGTCATTGGTTGTGGTACAAATTTCAGCTGCCTGCACAAACATTCAGGAAAACAAAGGGGAAGTAATCATGCATGATTTCTGATTAGATCATTGATTCTGTTTTGTTTTAAAAAAATGTATTTAAAGCTGACTCACCTTATCAGTATTGCTACAGTAGCAATGTATCCTGACAAGAGAGAAGTTATCCCCAGCTGTCTGGTAGTACTGTATTGCTGACTCCATGTCTCCTGTACTCTCCATGTACTGACCCCACCACTTGTGTAATGTCCTAAAACAAACAGGAATTCAATACCAAATATGAAAGAATATTGCAATTTATAATACAAAAACACCAGCTGAAACATCACGATTTTAAAAGTTGTCAAGTTTGACTGACTTGTCTTGTGTTTTGTTGACGTAAGCTTCCAACTGATCAGGGTCATCTATCAGCATACGAGGCACTTCAAATTTGTGGGTTTCAGATTTCTCATAGCTGGTTAAAAAAAAACATTATATTAAGTACATTTAGAATTGGTTTGAAATTTATTGAAATAGCTAACTATAATACAAGTTTCAAATATAATTTAGAGTACTTATTTCTTACTTGGGTATGGCTGCAGTAGTGTCCCCTTCATCTTCAAGGTGTCGAGCATAGTTATAAAATGTAGTTCTTAAGTGAATGCGATCATACATTTCTGCTGTTTCTAAGGCCTAGAAAATTAAGTAATATACTGTATATTTTATTGTATGCGTTAATAAATTATAAAAGATATTTTTAAAACAAGAGAACTGAAAAAACCTTAATAGTGTAAAAAAATACTTATTTTGATGTGGTTATTGGTAAAAAGTAATGAAATAATGAAAGATCTTTTATATATTTAAATATAAATATCAGAGTTTCAAATTTACCTTTTGCCACTGTCCTCTGTTTTGATAAAATTCATTCAAAAGATCATATCGTTTACAATTTCTTAATAATCGTTCTGCATCCTCCTGTAGTAAAAAAAAACAATCATAAATGAGGTTGGAAAAAGCTTACTGCTCCTTCATGTTACAATTGTTGTAAAAACCGTAGTGAAAAATTCAACAAACTGTTCCTACTCACATGAAGCCCTAAGTGAATGGCCAACACAGCTACTCTGGCATCAAGCTCTGGCTCTGCCATAGCCTCCCTTAGTGCTTTAGCTCCCCTGGCATGGCCCATGTTACCTAGGCAAACACTTGCCACATCTAAACGTCGGCTTTTAACACACATCTTGGCCATATTTTCCCACACAGATTCACTGAAATCAAAATTTATATCAACATTACCTCACAAGTAGTTGGTTTTTATTTAATTTGAACATACACATTATGGAGGATCCTACACACCTTTTTATTAGCTTGATGGCTTTAAATGCTTCATCCATGTTGCCCACAGTAAGATAAAAACTAAAGTTCATCATAGCGTCCCTTGTTCCCTTGTCACTTTTCTCAAGGCCAACAAAGTCCCGCATTATCTTTCTGGCTACTCTCTTAGGGTAAGACACTGCACCAGTCTCTGGGTTGATAATGCCACCATCTTGGTGCTCCTCAACATTAATCTCACCCTGGTGGAGGAGAGAGACAAACATTAATGTCACCCTTAATGAGAGCGACAAACATTAATGTCACCCTTACAGAGAGAGACAAACATTAATGTCACCCTTACAGAGAGAGACAAACATTAATGTCACCCTTACAGAGAGAGACAAACATTCATGTCAAACTGGTGGAGAAGTGAGACAAACATTGAGGTGGAACCCTCAAACAAAGAAAGCGCAAAAGGTGTCAAACCTAGAAACACCTGGAGACAAATCTTGAGGCTGAAACCACAAAGATGGGCTTCACCTGAAGTCAGGTTTAGAAAATGGTACAGGACAGAGAACTCTGGAGACCTTTGGTTGGCGGACTAAACCACAGCAGGGATGATGGACAATGATGATGATGGAGAAAGACAAACTCAATAACATGTCCTAACTTAAACAACATTGTATTATCACTACTTACTTTGTTGTGCACATTTACCAACAAAATACAGAAATAACAAAGCTAACCTTTTGTGTAAAGCAGTAGTATGGGATTTCAATACCCATAAGATGGACGTAATTTGGAGGAAGGGAAAAGTTGTCTTGTATGAGTATCCCATTTTCTGGCGTGCAAAATAAGGAGATGATCATAACCTCCACCTGTGAATGAGAAGAGAAACTGTGCCTGTTGTATACAGTAATATTCAATAATATCTAGCAGTGATGTCAGTAGTATATTCAGTAATAAGTGGTTGTATAGAAAAATGAGAGAAGTACTTACAGGTCCTTCCTCAATGATTTTAGTTAGAGAAGGTTTTTTCATCTGGTTTGTGTTGATGGCTTCAGACAAGATCCAAGCCTCACAGACAAAAAGCTTAGGCTCTGCTGGGTCCCAGTGCTGGGACACTGGGAATCGGCCTGCGATGTCTTTAGCTGCCTGGTTCTTACCTCTAGAGTACAGGGAGAAATAAGGTAGAGATTTCTATGTTAGCAATCTAATTACCAAAACACATAATACAAGCAGTGAAATACAGTTAATAAAAAATCAAGTTATAACTAAAATACTGTTGGGGTAGTTGTATAAATTAAAATAAGAGTGGCAAGAAAACAAAACTACCAAATGAAATTGTTATCACACATAAAAATTCTAGAGCTAGTGGCTGGTATAGTATAAATGAGGATCTACCTCTCAGCATCATTAGTGTCCCCATCGCTGTCTTGAACACTGTTAGGGTTGGGGTAGTCATCTTGTTCACCTCGACCAGTTTCAAAGTTGAAATACTGCACAGTATCCAGCTCAACATCCCAGAAGTAAAGCTTATGGTCAGGCTTTCCATCAGACTGGTCCAAAAATGAACAAAAAATGTATTGTTGTGTTTAATCAAGTTATTCAAATAAGCAATATTATTTACCTGGTACAGATTAAATTATTCATTATTTTTATTCTAGTAACTGATTAGAATTTAGCTAGCTTTCTTGAGACTTTGAATCAAAGTTTTTATTAGAATCCTGATCATCCACTTACCCAGTATGGGGGGGGGGGGGAGAGTGGGGATATGCTTAACTTTCAAAATTACCCCATGCAAGTAAAATGTTGGATGTGGGGGGGGGGGGGGGGAGAAGGAGTAATTCTAGAATTTAACAGAACAATCAATTCAATTACCTAACAATACATAAGATAATTCATATCTGATAAAATACTCACGGATAGATCTTTTAGAAATTTAAAATCTGAGACTTGTGTAAAATTAGAACAAAACAATTTTATTTATTATTGTGTGCATATTTACTAATCTACTGCATGTAACAAATTACGGAATACTAAGTCCACTATCAAGAGCTGGTAAACAATTTTTTAAAACAAGAATTAAAACAATAAATATTCCTGAAAGACTTACTGAAATGACTTGGACACTGACACGGTTCCCAGCACAGTTGACTTTAGCACAGATAATTGAACCAAAGCCTGGAATTACTTCTGCTAAATTTTTGGGGCTACTGTGAGCTTTTGCTTCCCTGGAATTTTTAGTTTAATAACATTTTACGCAGTTGATAAATATTTAATTTTATAAACAGTACAATACTACATTCAAGTTAATAAAAAAGTACTTTTAAAAAAGATTGGATGTAATCTATACAAACCTCCTTGAAAGATCGTAGACACGAAGGATACCTAGATTTGTTGCCACTACCAAATAGACACCACAAATGTCAAGGCTAACTGGGTGACCTTCTGGTTCAGCAAAGGTTATCACCTGTTTAACTGTCCCCTGGGAAAAAAAACATAAAAGATTAAAGAACATTTTTGCAGCATTCACAACTAAGGCCCTACTACTATATCAGTAGTAGATCTATAAGCAGATTTTCGTACTACATTAATTGTTTATTCATTCTTAATCTCTAATTAATCTTAGATTAAGTAATCACTTAGGTAACAACCATTAGCAGTAAGTCAATTATATAAGGATAAACATAACACATCAAAATTGTCTTAATAAATTCAATTTTAAAGGTACATAGCTTAAACATGAATGTGTATGTAGTGTAAGTAAAAAATATAATTTATGATCTACCATACATATAGAGCTACAAACTATTTGAGACATAGAGCACATAAGGGTAATTATATCAGTTGTTTAAACTTATTTAACGTTATACATACTTGAAAAGTGCGA
Source organism: Physella acuta (assembly GCF_028476545.2). Lineage (NCBI taxonomy): Eukaryota > Metazoa > Mollusca > Gastropoda > Physidae > Physella > Physella acuta. Next base: position 705,123 of record NW_026731775.1, on the reverse strand, counting down.
ACTTGTACTTTATTTTGCTCTATTGTGTACACATTCTGTTCATTAAGGGAAATAACCATTGCATCGGTAACAAATGAGCCTGAAACAAAATTTCAAACGCAATAGCTTTAGGATAGACAGCAACTTGAGAAACATTAGGACAGGATTAATTAAAGAATGTAAAAAAAAAAGCTTTTTAAATACAATTTTAGCCATACAATTTCAGGCTTGAATTAACTTCTAATATATTTGTTTTAAATTGACTTTTATAGTGAGTTAAATTCACATTACCTGCTGCCATAATTTGTGTCTTGTCAGGGGAGTACTCATAAATAATAACTCTTTTTCCATTCCAAACTGCTAAGGCATCCTAAAATAAATGTAAAACATGCTTATTTTTATATTCAAAGCAAGAGAAATACTTCACATTGTTTATAGAATGAGCTAAAAAGTTATTATCAAAAGCGGTATAGCTCAACATTATAGAGAAAAAATAGTGACAAGGCTTACCTTAGTAGTACATATTCCCTTGACCTGGATCTCTGTCTTTAAATCATGATGGACACCTGTCCCAAACATTTCAATACTTAGAGCACCTGGTCCATACTGGACAACTGCTATCTGAAATGGACAAGGGGGGCACTTTACTAATGTGTTTACATTTTGAGTACCTGCTATAAGCCCCCCTGTGAAAAAGTCCACTTTAACAAACCTAGACCCAACTGTAAACAATTAGCTATACAAAACATGCGCCCACATGCAAACACTCAACTACAGGTATACCTGAGCTTACCTGATCTCTGTAGCTGAAACTCATGACGTGCTCACTGAGAATGTAAACACTGGCAATTGTGTTGACGGCCATCAGACCTTTCGTGCTGCTCCACTGGGGAAGGTAAGACAGAAGCTCACATTATACTATTTATACAAGCAAGCTATAAATTTAAAAAAAACCCATGTCCTATAGAAAAAGAAGATCAAACACTATAAAGCTGGGCCTATGTACCTCTATTTGTCGTACAGGTCCCTCCACAGTGGCAGGAGGCTGGAGCTTCCACTTCTCATCCCCTTCCAGTTTCCTGCTGCCAGCCACAGCGGAAAACTTCCACAGTGCAATGTTGCCCAAGTTTGTCCCTCCAGCCAGGACTCCACTTTCTTTGTTGTAAGCAAGGCACATGATAGTCTCAGTGGTGTTGTAGCCAGAGTTCCCTTCTAAGGTTAGAATGTAGTTGTCATCTTGGTCCAGGTCCCACATTCTAGCACAAGCAGAATGAATCTCAGGTTAATTAGGTTAATTAAGGTGTAAATCTTCTCATAATCTATATAACTAAATTTATGGAACAATACACCAGTGTTAAACTTTTGTAGAGTGGAAATATAGTTAAACATGATCTAACCTATGACTATCTTAAAAAAAATTGAGAGTAGAAACTTCTAAATGAAGAAAAACTACTATTTAATCCTGCTATGTTGGCATATTGTGACTTTGACTTGAATTAGATGTAATCAAATTACCTGACCACTGTTTCACCAGTCGCTGTAGCTAAAATTCCTTTACCAGCCCAAATAAATGTCGGGTTCTCAGATTTTCCACTTAATTTAACCTGTAACAAGTTTAAAAGTTCATCAAACAATGTATAGCTGTAAATGAGCTAAGATTCTAGTTTAAAGTGCTGAACAGTTTATTATTTTTATACTAAGTATTTTTTTAAAAATAGGAATAAAGATAAGAAAGATTGAAGAAGATCAATGAAACAAATTAAAACTAAAAAACTATAATTTAAAAAAAACAACAGGATGACAAATACAAAACAGACCTTTAGGATTTCTTTAGTATCACTCTCCCCAAAGATAGCATGCTGTGTCAACATTAAATTCTGTGTGATGGTAACAAGATAGTTTTTGTCTTCATAAAATAAAAGTTTTTTAACTGGGGCTTCAACTGAAAAGCACTGGGTACATCTACCTTGGTCATTCATGAAATACACACCACCTGTAAAATACATTTTCAAAAAATGAAAGCACTTTAAAAAAATACTAATGATTTGAGGGCTTTTCCTCAAATAAATCTAGTACTAATTATAGCTATCTAAATTGTACAAGGAAATTATTACCACTTGCGCCTCCAATAAAAAATAAGAGAGATTCTTGTGGACCAAAAGGAGAAGGTGTCATTTTATTTTTGCCTCCCCTCTTCCAGTTAAACATATCCAGTGCTGTCTCATCTCCACTCACAGCTGCTCTAGCAAGGCTACTGATGTCCCTACATTTTACAAGTTCAGTGATTAAACTTCTTTAGCTAAAATTAATAAATTATGTCTAATTAATTACTTATATTGATCTCTGAAATTTAAATGAAAAATATTGTTTTACTCAAATTTTAAGAGTTACATTTGATATTTTAAATAAAACAAGATGGAGTAACTTGCATTGCAGGATCAGGAGGAGGTGCTGGCTTCAAGATGATTTGAGAAATAGGTTCCTGGACATGGTTTTGAATTGGGTCATTACCTAGATGTCCTTTACTGTCAGATTTCCAGCTAATGAGCACTCCAGTCTGATAAGGTAAAAGACATTATTTAAGTTAAAAAAATGTGTTTAATGTAAGCTATTTAAAAACTAAAAAAAAAGCTATTTTTGCTTACAGTGTCTGCAGAAAGTAATCTTGTCCCATTTGAACTCCAGTGCATAGCTGAAATTTCAGAACGATGAAGATGTGGAGCCTCTATAAGTTCTTTATCTGACTCATTCCATAGAGTAAGTTCTCCAGTCTCCCACCCTACAGCTATAATTTTACGAGTGGGATGCCAAGCGTAGGATGTTGGCTGACCTTGATGAGCTATAGGTTTGTGGGGAAGTTTTTCTCCCTAGCAAGAAGAAAGCTCTTTATTTTATTAATTATTTTACAAGAATAGAAATATATTAAAGCCTTCACTAAAACAATAAGTAAGAAACTATTTTTAATAATGTGTAATGAAATCTTTTAAATATATCTCTTTAAATTGTAATTAATTGTGTGTTTTAATGGAATACCGAATGTACCTCTTCATTAAAAAGTCTAACACTGCCTCCATGATCCTCATTGTTAGAAAAAACAGCAAGTATTGGTGAGCTTTTAAGCCAACCAATATTTACATTTATCCCAGCACCTTCTGTATCTAGTCTGTGGTCAAAATGCACTGCCATTTCAAAAGTATACTTGCTGTCAGTCTCTAATGAAGCTTTACTACTTTTAGAATGTTCATAACTATCTATGATGGTTCAATAAAATCATCTGGAAGAAAGAAAAATATTATTATAAATGCAAACCTCAAGTTTTAACATTTTCCCTTGTAGCCATTTTATCTTACTCATTAGACATTATTGAGCTTATTTATGGTTTGATTATTTTCAAAGTAAAATTGTGTAGGCCTATATAAAAATAATAGACTTCTCTATGTGTTTTTAACTTGCTTAGTCAAATTTCTGATGAAAAAGATTTAATTTAATGAATTAAGTAAGAGTGTAGAGGTGGGTTTACATTAGGCGTAGGACTTTTTTTAGGACTGGTATTTGATTTAACAGTGATGTTCTATAGGCCTACAAATTTTACAAAAATAATTTGGGAAGTGTTATGCCCTATAGTAAATTTTATCTCAAACTTAACCCAAAAAAAAGTAACAGTATTAAATTAATTAAATTAGTGTTTCAAAGTAGTAGATCTAGATCTATATTTAATTTTTAAGAATGTGAATTATTGAATTAAAAATTAACATGAAATGGAATTTAAAATTTTAAAAGTAACATTCTCTGTCAGTGCAGTTTTTTGTATTCATTCAGTAAATGATTGAATGATGTTTTAGGGTTAACTTAGCACTTTAAACTTTAAGTATTTTTATACTAGTTTTAATAGTGGTCCATTGATGAGTGCTGCTGAGCCTGAGTCGAGTGCAGTCACTGCAGTGAGTGTGTCAGTGTTGAGTGTGTTGCTCGTCAGACGTCAACAAGTTGAAATAGTAGAGAATAAAAGTCTAACATAGTCATTAAAATATAACAACAATCATCTTGCTATTTATAATGTATATTCATTCATCCACTTACTTTAAATAAAATCATAAATTCGGCAGTAACATAGACGAAAGTAGATATCTGGTTTGATATGTTACCTTGGTAACTATGATGCCTAACCCGTATTGATGCGTTCCAGGTCCACAGTGTTTTGAAAAAATGCGTGACTCCGGAAGTAATATTTCATGGTGGGTAAAAAAAAATAAAAAATTAAAATTTGAGAAAAGGAAAGAAATACTGCATATTTCTGTCCTTAACAAATTAAATGCTTAATCAAATAATAAAAAAAAATGTACATATTTTTAAACGTAACAATATGATTCTGGGGGAAAAGTGTTATAATAGGAAGGGGAGGTGTCTTCATAGATGACGTCACTTTTTAAAAAGACATTTCAAGCAGTAGCTTTATTAGTAGCTTATATTGAGGCTTATATTGAGGCGAAGAGACCCCATTCGGCATCCGGGGGCGAACTTTCAAATTGCCCCCACCCCCTTTCATATATATATATATATATATATATATATATATATATATATATATATATATATATATATATATATATATATATATATATATATATATATATATATACCCTGTATATTTTACGACCAAAGCCCGAAGTACGGCAAAATGTTAGTATCCAAAATCCAAAATACTACTGTATGTATTATTTTGTGTGATTTAGCCCTCTATGATGCCATGGTGAGACTAGTATGAAATAACAAAATCCGTCCTCGAGCAACAAGACGGAACGGTCAAAAGACAATGCAGCGGTATAGATGCTGCCCGTATACTGCATACAGATTGGATGACATGGGCACAGAGGCGTAGCGACCCTTCCCGGCGTCCGGGGACAAACTTTCGATTTGCACACCCCCCCCCCCCCCGTCAAACTTTCTATTTGAACCCCCCCCCCTCGAACTTTTCGTTTACGCACCCCCCCCCCCCTCAAACTTTCAATTTGTTTTTCCAATTTGGGCGCCCCCCCCCCTAAGGTCGGCGCCCGGGGACATATGTCCCCCCCCTGTACGCCTCTGCATGGGCATCTGAAATTAGGGTCTATATTTTTTTTATCAACAAAAGGGGAATACCCAATGAAATTTCTCATTCTAGTCTGCTAACTCAATGTGCCAGATTTCTAAAGCATCAGAGACGAAATTCAGATCAGCAGACGCTGAAGATAATAATGTACGCATCGGTAGTTATCGTGTTAACAAAGGTCCTTTCAGTTGCCATGAACCTCGATGGCGCTCTCTGGAAGCTAAGAACAGAGCATGACGTTCTCAAAGAGTTGCGTACCTGAAGTGAGTTTTCCTTCCAGTACGAACAACTGTTCACAGATGTGTTCTGCCTGCTCGCACATAGTCAACAACACATGTAGACAAATCGTACAGGTCAATGAGTAACAACTGGTCTATTGATGGTGATTCAGACCAAGACGTTCAGTTTGGAATCAACAACTGTGAACTTTCTAAATCAATGTGCCGTTCAACTACATTGTCAAAATAAGTAATATATGTCGGAGAAAGAGGGTAACAATGTGTAACAGACACCAGAGAACGAATTGAGAGAGAGGAAATGTTGGTTGATGCGATTTGGGACAATTTACTTATTTTATAGTAAGGAAACTTTATAGAGTTAATTTGAAACATGGAAAGCCTGATTAACAGTTTTATTAAGTTTTTCAAAAATGTCGGCCAAACAGAATCGCCTTCCATTCCACTCGCTCTAACCTTATGCTATGTTACAGGTCAGATAGCCACTTACTAATCACAGATAGCCAGATAATGGTCGCTGATGTTGATATTGGTGAGACACATTGGGGGAGCTGCAATGTTAACATGTGTTTTTATTTAATATGGGGATCCGTTTGTCGCGGTCCTAATTAATTAACAGGGGCCATGAAAGTTGACACGGACATTATTGATAGTGGTTCAATTGCAGGTGGTTCATCAACTAGGATTCCCAACTATAGATGCCCTCTGCGCAAAAACCTACACCAGAACAACTTTTTAAATGTTTGTTTTTTTTTGTAATGTAGGTCAACTGCTGTTAAAAAAAAACAATGGATGAGTTAAATAAAGGACATGGGGTCATCCATAAATGACGTCACGCTTTTTTTGACGTTTTTTTTACCCCCCCCCCCCCCTCCGTCACACGTCGTCACAAAAAGCCAGACCCCCCCCCCCCCTAAAATGACGTCATACCTAAGCCTACAAAACCTCTCAAAATTGCTGTTGAATTTTTCTTAAAACATCGATATTTTTCCAAAATCTTGTCAGAACTCTGTCAACATAGAGTATTTTGATCAATTCCTACTACAATTTATTAAAACCGTTTTCTAAAACGCGAAATAACTGTTAAACTCGTTTTCTAACATTGCTTTTTTATAATACAAAAGCGTGACGTTACACCATCTAACCCCCCCCTCCCCCTCCACACACCATCACAAAATTACGGACCCCCCCCCTATAACTGTGACGTCATTTATGGACGACCCCCAAGACAACAGAGGTGTAACCGTGTATTACACACGAAGTTTTTTTTTTTAAATCTTATAATTGGTTCGTGAATGGGAATTTGAATCATTCTAAATTTAATCTCAAGGTAAACCACATTTAGTCTGCTCCATAGAATCCACATTACACCGAAAACAAGCCCCACTTTCCGACTTTCGTAATACGCCTGTAAACAAGGTCGTTCCACATTGATAGTATTTGAGAAGAGCAAATGAATTAGACCGTGTCCTCGCTTAAGCTAGCTACACATGTACACACAGCTTCGACACATTGTGCAAGGTTCCTACACTTTTTTAAAAACATGGACGTCTTTTTATTCGATCAACAAGTTTTTCTTTTTCACGTCAGCGTAAGCGTTTTATTTTCCTTACAACGATAATTTCTTACTCCTGTTGGCTATTTATATCTGATACAAGCAATAATCATTCACATCTATTGATTTCTATTTCCTATTTCTAACGTATTTGGAACGACATTCCTTAGCTAACACCTCCGATGATACACTTTGGCGATATTGTGTCTTTTCAGATTTTCAGTAGTCCTAATTGTCATTTTAAAAAATCAAACTTAATAAAATTATTATTTTAATCTAAGTGGGGGGGGGGGGGGGGGGGGGAGGGGCGACTTGAACGTATATGTTCTATATAGTGAAGTTTAGGAACCGTAATTATAAAGGTGCATGACGTTAGATTTTAATTTCTAGTTGTGGACCTACTCCAGCACTATCATAGGCGGATCTGCATAGATGGTGCCCCTAGGTCGCAGCCAGGTGTTCGGGGTTGGGGGATACCGTTAATATGACTAGAGTATTTAAGCCCCAAATAAATTGCCAAATATGTTGATTCCTTTTGCACAAATTGTGAGAAATTATATGTATCCTGTGTCGTTACGAGGTCGGATTTCACCAGGTGTGATAGCTTTTGGTGTCAGTCCAAAAATGTAGCTAATTTTTCTATAGTTTGTTACTCATTCAAATGCTCTGAAATTTATTTTCTTGCTTTTCTTAAATTGCTGTTCACAACCCGATCCGGGACGGTACTGTGCGTACTACACCACAACCCCAGGGACTTTAATAAATGGAAAAGATGTCTATAGGGCTTGATGTTATAAACCAATGCATCACGAGTAACTGATGTAAATTCAATTATAATTTGGTGACCTTTTTGCGCTTTAGTAACTGTGACTTTTTGCCCCATGCCTTGTGTAAATCTGCCCCAGCATAGGTCGAGACTTACTTGACTTAATCCTCTTTACTCATCAACCCTAACTTTCCATTTCGTCCGGTCCACGGCTGTTGATACATTGCAGCCTCCTAAGACATCCACTTCAGTTCTTCAAGGAGACTCTTCAGGTCTGTCTTGGGCACCCTCTCTTTCGCCCATCATGGGGGCTCGACTCAAGCGTCTGGCGTGTCACATTAAAGTGAGCCTTTCGTAATGACAAGTAAATGTAAACAAGGCAGGCGCTGTATTCTTCGGATCATAGTTGTTGGGGCGCAAGTTGGTCCACTCTATCGCCCAGACGCCGCAGGGCGTGCTTTATGAAAGGCTTGAGTGCATGTTAACCCCCCCTCCCTAATAGTGAAGTAAAATACACCACGGCGACCGCGCAGGTGTCAGGGACGTCACGGGGCGTTCTCTGGAGCCACCGGCTATACTACCGCAGCGGGTACGGGTACAGTCACTAGTCCGGTTTTGTAATTGAATGCCCTGTATTGCCATGTCCTTCTTGTACAATGTTCTTTAAAATGAACGTAGGTGCAATAGTGCTCACGCGGGGAGTTCGGGACACCGAATTGCACCCTATTTGTCGCGCCTCTTTCGATATAGTGAACGATTAACATAGCCAATCGTATCCATAGTGTATCGCACTCGTTCAAACGACTGTCTGCGCCATAGGGCTCACGAGAAAGTCCGTGGCGTGTTATTGCAATTTGTCAGGGCGATGGCCCTTCCAAACTTAAATACTGTTTTTCGCGGAAATCACACCATGAGTAATCTCAACAACTCCTAAAAGTTTCGTGGCGATTGGAAAATGTAGTAATGCATAAAGGACATACGCACACACACACACTTTCATTTTTATATATCCAACATGTATATAGGTTTAATATTTGCTGAATTGTATGATTTCATCAAAGCTAGCTGGGTTAGTGTCAGTGGTGTATATGATGCTCCTTCAATTAGTTCTAAATAAAATATTGGATTGAAAATGTATCAAATCGTCACCCCATGGGACGCGATCCATTGATTGGGATACCATGCGCTGATATGATATAGATCTTGATTAGATCTAGTTTCTTCAGGCATCTCTTCGGGGGGGGGGGGGGGGGTCTCAGTGTCCGATTGTAGGAAAAAAAGTCACAGGAAAAAAAAAACACAGGAAAAAAAATCAGAAAAAAGTCACAGGAAAAAAAGTCACAAGAAAAAAAGTCACAATTATATATTTGCATGGAATTTGTTAATACTTTTATGAATTATATATTGAGAGAGTGAAAAATTAACTTAAGATTAATTAAATATAATGTTATGTGTTTAGGTTATATCAGAGGCGTAGCCACCCTTCCCGGCGCCCGGGGACAAACTTTTCGATTTACACCCCCCTCTCGAGATTTCCATTTGCACCCCCCCCCCCTCAAACTTTTGATTTGCACCCCCCTAAACCTTTCAATTTATTTTTCCAACCCATTTTGGCGCCCCCTAAGGTCGGCGCCCGGGGACATATGCCTCCCCCCCCGCCCCCCGCCCCCTCGCTACGCTACTGGGTTATATACGCATGGTAATGTTTATAATTCACCTAAAATATTTAGTTTTAAGTAGGCCTATGTAGATTGTAATTATGTAAAACATAATATTAATAGCATTTAATAGAATGTTCCAACGTCCTCGGTTTTCATCGTGTTTTTTAAAATATACTAACATTAAATTACCATGAAATGGTAAATTCATCTGACTTGCTGCTCTCGACTCATGGCAACGATAGTTATGATTAGTTCAACCACGTTTACTGCCCACATTTATCACGCTCATTACATAACAAAGCATAGGATCAAAACAGAAAGCCGACACGGTTCAAAGGCTGTCATTGGCACAAAACGTCCACAACACACAATATGTTCGGACATGGCCGACTGAGAAGAGGCCGACCGTAGAATAGCCTACGGCAAAACATATGCAAAACCCAATGATGTGCCTAAATTTCTTATATAATTAGCTTTTCTGCCGCGTATTTAACTAAATACGCAACATAAGTTGAGATTGTTGTGTAAATTATCTAAGAGTATTTTACTTACAACAGTTATAAACCATAATGCTTTTAACGTCTATAAATAATATATGCTATCAAAAAATATAACCCACAACAATAAAAAAAAATTACAATTTGCAACAAATAAATCAAAATATTTCGGAAAAGATTTTTGTGACTTTTTTCCGTGACTTTGTTTCTGTGACTTTTTTTCCGATAAAATTTTTCCATTGTGACTTTTTTTTCTGTGACTTTTTTACCTAGCAAAAACTGTGACTTTTTTCTGTGGGTTTTTTTTTCCTGTGACTTTTTTCCGTTCAACCAGTGTCCGTCCCCACCCCGGGAAATTTACTCCCCCTCCCCTCAATATCAAGTGCCCCGGAGAAGAAACACTGGATCTAGATCTAAATCTAGAACTAGAATCTAGATCTTGCCACTAATGCCACTCAGGCATATCAAGATGTCTTAAAAAGTCGAACTTCCGGAATAAAAGTTTAAGCCGCCATAAAAATTTTCTTTTTTTGATTTAATGAAAAGAACAAGTTGGCATAATCTAGCTAGATCTAGACTTCTAGATCTAGATCTAGATTTAGATATAGACTAGAAATCAAGTAAGTCTAAGATTAGTTGCGAACTCTTAATTTGTCAGCTTAGTTAGTAACTAGATCTAGAATCTAGATCTAGATCTAAATCACTTAATCAGTCTCTACTAGCTAGATCTAGACTAGATCTAGATCTAGATCTAGATTATTAATATTAATCTAGATCAGCGTAGCGAGGGGGGGGGGGGGACATATGTCCCCGGGCGCCGACCTTAGGGGGCGCCAAAATGGGTTGGAAAAATAAATTGAAAGGTCGAGGGGGGTGCAAATCGAAAGTTTGGGGGGGGGGGGGGTGCAAATCGAAGTCTTGAGGGGGAGTGCAAATGAAATCTTGAGGGGGGGGGTGCAAATCGAAAAGTTTGTCACTTGTCAAGATCTATAAATCTAGATCTAGAGAATCTAGATCTAAAATCTAGATTTCTAGATTTATCTAGATCTAGAATAATCTAGATTAGATTAGAATCTCTATATGATTATAATAAATTATAATTGATTATAAATATTATATAACTATTTTTTTTCGTTTTTTGATATATTTTTTTGGGGGGGGGGGGAGAAACACGGTTTCTATATATATAAATTCCATTTTGTCGGGGGGGGGGGGTGGGAGGAAGGGAGGGAGTAGACTTCCTTCAAGCCCCCACCCCACCCCCCCCCACCCCCCGAAGAGATGCCTGGAAAAAACTCTGATCTAGTCTAGATTATTCTAGAATCTAGATCTTAAATAAATAACTTAATAATAATACAAAAAGACTTAATTTTAATACTTTCATTTAACTTATTTATTATTCATAATTACTTCTAGATCTAGAATGTTGATCTAGATTATTATATATATATATATATATATATATATATATATATATATATATATATATATATATATATATATATATATATATAATACATTTTATTTTTCTGACCTATTTCAGGCAATATAGTAGAATTTATTCTCGTTTTTAAAAAAAGAATACAATTTCTAGCAGAAGAAACTTACAATGTCGCTAGGTACTTCAGTTGATATCATACCTTTGAGTAAGTATAGCGAGGAAGATGTTTCTATACCTTTACTGAGGTTAACCAAGAAGGAAAATGTTGATCCTTTGAAAGACACTATCTCATATTCAGACAATTTGGATAATCAATCAAATGAAACAGAATCAAGTGGGCCAGTGTTAAGGAAGGATAAATTAAGTTTACCCAATTCATCAGTTGATAGATCAGCTCGTCTTACTCTATCAAATTTTATTTCAGCACATGCTAGTTGTAAGTATACACACAATTTATACTATGTCCCCTACAAGCCATTTGTTATTGTACAAAGCTTAACTATTTTAAAATGAAGCTGATCAATTTTAATAACCATTAATTAAGTTGATGTCTCTTTTTCATTTTAAACTTGGATAAGCCTTGTTTTTTTTTTGTTTTTTTACAATATCTATTGTTTTATTGTTGTTTCTTGTAGTTGAATTGTTATTATTGTTTAATTTTGAATAGCAATGGATGCAGATGACCTAAGGCTTTTAATTGTGAATGAATTACCTAGTTCCCATAAAAGACGATGCGCTATTTATGAACAAAGGTACAGTAGCTAAAAAGTTCATATCAATTATTTAAAAACTTTTATACTCCTTTTATCTCTCAGTTAAAAAATACAAACTTTATTTAAAACCCTATGTACCTTGAGCTAGTAGTCAGCCATGCCCCTGCCTTTAATGGTTTACCCTAGCTTGCCACTGTTGTCGGTACAGGGTTTTATTACACTACAAATGTATTACAGAAATAAACCACCTATAGTCTGTGCACAAGAATTAAATGATACCAAAAAAGAGACTCCAACTGATATCTAGATCTACAAGAAGCAACTATTTTGAAATTCACACACATAACAAGACAAGCGTTAGAATGTAACCCTCAAAGAAAACTAGAAGATAAAAATAACTTGGAGATGATCCGTCAGAACTGAAATATTTAGCATATTGCAAACACATGATGTAAGACCGTAGCAGATTAATTATTTATTTGTTTATTTATTTTAGGTTAAGCATGCACAGAGTATCAGTGAGGCCACAATCAAATGCCTATAGGAATATTAATCAAGATAATGATCTTATACATGGTCTAGCAGATTCTATTGTCAATAAAAATGATTTAAACATCCGTAAGTACTGACCCTATACAAAAAATCTTCAATGCAAAAATGAAACTAAGTACTTAAAATACAAAGATTTTTGTGAAAATATTGATTGGTAAAATGGTTTGATTTAATAAGTTGTAACTTTATGTTCCAGCAACTTTCAACAATCGGAAAAGATTATCAACTGTCCATGATAGTCACCAAGATTATTCCCTTCGAAACCGCATTACTTCACTGCGAGATATTAGAAATAGTGCCATCCGAAGTACATCAGTTGATGTAGCACATAATACAGATGATGATGACAGCTCACTCCAATATGAGTTTGTTCCTGTCAAGTAAGTATTACCAGTTTAAAAGTTATAAGTTGCATGTTCCCTTCCCTGATTGATGGTATACTATCATGATTTAACCTCCTTTAATGAGCTCATTTCAAAGAGAATGATTTTCAAAGTGTATCTTTAATATTTGAAGTTAACACAAACTAGACATGGTTTAAATATTTTGGCCTTTATGCCAAATGCTCATCGTAAATAGTTTTAATGTCTATAAACTTGTCATGCCTGTTACATTGATATTCATCATATCTGTTTATCTTTAAGCTATGCACCTCTTGGTTGATCCATTAGTGCAATAAGTAAAAAAGGATGGGGGGGGGGGGGGGGGGGAAGGTGTTAACAAATAACATAGTTATTAAAAAAAAATGAACGGCTTGTTCAAATAGATTAACTATTATCAAGTTAGTTTTAGTAAGAATACAGTGAAATCATACACCTATTGTGAACCTCATGATATTAAATTATCTTCAATGATTACTGACACATAATGCTATGTGAAACTCACCAAAACTTGTGTATTAAATTTAGCTAAGATAGTTATGTGTTGATAAGAGTGGGGACATGTTGAAATAGTTATGTATTTATAAGAGTGGGGACATGTTGACATAGTTATGTGTTGATAAGAGTGGGGACATGTTGACATAGTGTTGATAAGAGTGGGGACATGTTGACATAGTGTTGATAAGAGTGGGGACATGTTGACATAGTTATGTGTTGATAAGAGTGGGGACATGTTGAAATAGTTATGTGTTGATAAGAGTGGGGACATGTTGACATAGTTATGTGTTGATAAGAGTGGGGACATGTTGACATAGTGTTGTTAAGAGTGGGGACATGTTGACATAGTTATGTGTTGATAAGAGTGGGGACATGTTGACATAGTGTTGATAAGAGTGGGGACATGTTGACATAGTGTTGATAAGAGTGGGGATATGTTGACATAGTTTTGTGTTAATAAGAGTGGGGATATGTTGACATAGTTTTGTGTTAATAAAAGTGGGGTCATCTTGACATAGTTATGTGTTGATAAGAGTGGGGACATGTTGACATAGTTATGTGTTGATAAGAGTGGGGACATGTTGACATAGTGTTGATAAGAGTGGGGACATGTTGACATAGTTATGTGTTGATGAGAGTGGGGACATGTTGACATAGTTATGTGTTGATAAGACTGGGGACATGTTGACATAGTGTTGATAAGAGTGGGGATATGTTGACATAGTTTTGTGTTAATAAGAGTGGGGATATGTTGACATAGTTTTGTGTTAATAAAAGTGGGGTCATCTTGACATAGTTATGTGTTGATAAGAGTGGGGATATGTTGACATAGTTATGTGTTGATAAGAGTGGGGACATGTTGACATAGTGTTGATAAGAGTGGGGACATGTTGACATAGTTATGTGTTGATAAGAGTGGGGACATGTTGACATAGTGTTGATAAGAGTGGGGACATGTTGACATAGTTATGTGTTGATAAGAGTGGGGACATGTTGACATAGTTATGTGTTGATAAGAGTGGGGACATGTTGACATAGTTATGTGTTGATAAGAGTGGGGACATGTTGACATAGTGTTGATAAGAGTGAGGACATGTTGACATAGTTATGTGTTGATAAGAGTGGGGACATGTTGACATAGTGTTGATAAGAGTGGGGACATGTTGACATAGTTATGTGTTGATAAGAGTGGGGACATGTTGACATAGTGTTGATAAGAGTGGGGACATGTTGACATAGTTATGTGTTGATAAGAGTGGGGACATGTTGACATAGTTATGTGTTGATAAGAGTAGGGACATGACAAAAATATATGTTGATAAGAGTGGGGACAGTTATTTACATATCATTATCCCAACTGTGTTGAGTTCGCATGAAAACTATGCAAAGATTGTTATTGATTGATGTCAGGTAACACACAAGGAAGTTATAAGAAGGTTAATTAAAAATGTGTTCTAAAACTGTATTGAACATTGTCCGGGTAATGTGACAAGACTGCTGAACATTTGTGCAGTGAAGTACGGTAATGTGACCATGCTGCTGGACGTTTGTGCAGTGAAGTACGGTAATGTGACGAGACTGCTGGACGTTTGTGCAGTGAAGTACGGTAATGTGACGAGGCTGCTGGACGTTTGTGCGGTGAAGTACGGTAATGTGACGAGGTCCCTGCTAGCAGTGTTTACTCTCCTGCCTGCACTCACATGCCGCTACAACAATGCTAATCAAAGCTGCTAGTGGGGGAGGGAGGGGGAAGTGGTCTCTAGGGGAACTCACTGTGATACCAGTTACTTGATACAGTCGTGTGCGCTCATTATTAGCCCATCACTTGATGGGAAGTCATTCATTCGTATTGGTGGAAAGTTTATTGGTATAAACTAGAAAATGGAGTGTAATACTTCACGTTCTTTATAGGAATTAAATTTACTGTGAATTATTTCCCGCGCAGTGTACACTGGATTTTAAAATTTTCATTTTATTGCGTGGATTTAGTCGTCAATATTTGTGTTGATTCTTGGGTGGATTTCTGTTGTAGTAAAGCAAAGTATTGCTATAGTTCACGCCCACCCATACATTTTCTTTCACTGAGCATTTTAATTAATTATATATGGCTTACGTTGTTTTTATGGTGTTGTACGCCGCGGCATTATGGCAATACAACACAAAGATTCTAATCAATAGGTTCGTTAACTCTGTCTGAGACATCAGTTTAGATAAGTTATGTTTCTTGTACTTTGGCTTGTGTGTAACAAAACGTACTCATACAAGTACTTACACACATACTGAGAGGCACAGACTAGTACACATACACGCGCACACCCATACACATCACGCGCACACTCAAGCAAACATATGCACGCACACAAGCACACATACACGCGCACACATACACTCACGCACGCAGCCAATGTCGTGACATTTGGTAAAAGGAAACTGTGCCTGGGTCTGATCATGTTCAAGATGTTCAGGGTGGGTGGGTCGTATCTCTCTACAGCCTCGCATCAAGCTGTAGTCATGTAGTGTACACACGGCTGTATAGACCTGCCCTCTAACTAAACTGTTCACTTGTTCAGGGTGGGTGGGTCGCATCAAGCTGTAGTCATGTAGTGTACACACGGCTGTATAGACCTGCCCTCTAACTAAACTGTTCACTTGTTCAGGGTGGGTGGGTCGCATCTCTACAGCCTGGCATCAAGCTGTAGTCATGTAGTGTACACACGGCTGTATAGACCTGCCCTCTAACTAAACTGTTCACTAGTTCAGGGTGGGTGGGTCGCATCTCTACAGCCTGGCATCAAGCTGTAGTCATGTAGTGTACACACGGCTGTATAGACCTGCCCTCTGACTAAACTGTTCACTTGCAAGCTGTAGTCATGTAGTGTACACACGGCTGTATAGACCTGCCCTCTAACTAAACTGTTCACTAGTTCAGGGTGGGTGGGTCGTATCTCTCTACAGCCTCGCATCAAGCTGTAGTCATGTAGTGTACACACGGCTGTATAGACCTGCCCTCTAACTAAACTGTTCACTAGTTCAGGGTGGGTGGGTCGCATCTCTACAGCCTCGCATCAATCTGTAGTCATGTAGTGTACACACGGCTGTATAGACCTGCCCTCTGACTAAACTGTTCACTTGCAAGCTGTAGTCATGTAGTGTACACACGGCTGTATAGACCTGCCCTCTAACTAAACTGTTCATTAGTTCAGGGTGGGTGGGTCGCATCTCTACAGCCTCGCATCAATCTGTAGTCATGTAGTGTACACACGGCTGTATAGACCTGCCCTCTAACTAAACTGTTCACTTGTTCAGGGTGGGTGGGTCGCATCTCTACAGCCTCGCATCAATCTGTAGTCATGTAGTGTACACACGGCTGTATAGACCTGCCCTCTAACTAAACTGTTCATTAGTTCAGGGTGGGTGGGTCGCATCTCTACAGCCTCGCATCAATCTGTAGTCATGTAGTGTACACACGGCTGTATAGACCTGCCCTCTAACTAAACTGTTCACTTGTTCAGGGTGGGTGGGTCGCATCTCTACAGCCTGGCATCAAGCTGTAGTCATGTAGTGTACACACGGCTGTATAGACCTGCCCTCTAACTAAACTGTTCACTTGTTCAGGGTGGGTGGGTCGCATCTCTACAGCCTGGCATCAAGCTGTAGTCATTTAGTGTACACACGGCTGTATAGACCTGCCCTCTGACTAAACTGTTCACTTGCAAGCTGTAGTCATGTAGTGTACACACGGCTGTATAGACCTGCCCTCTAACTAAACTGTTCACTAGTTCAGGGTGGGTGGGTCGCATCTCTACAGCCTCGCATCAATCTGTAGTCATGTAGTGTACACACGGCTGTATAGACCTGCCCTCTAACTAAACTGTTCACTAGTTCAGGGTGGGTGGGTCGCATCTCTACAGCCTGGCATCAAGCTGTAGTCATGTAGTGTACACACGGCTGTATAGACCTGCCCTCTGACTAAACTGTTCACTTGCAAGCTGTAGTCATGTAGTGTACACACGGCTGTATAGACCTGCCCTCTAACTAAACTGTTCACTTGTTCAGGGTGGGTGGGTCGCATCTCTACAGCCTGGCATCAAGCTGTAGTCATTTAGTGTACACACGGCTGTATAGACCTGCCCTCTAACTAAACTGTTCACTTGCAAGCTGTAGTCATGTAGTGTACACACGGCTGTATAGACCTGCCCTCTAACTAAACTGTTCACTAGTTCAGGGTGGGTGTGTCGCATCTCTACAGCCTCGCATCAATCTGTAGTCATGTAGTGTACACACGGCTGTATAGACCTGCCCTCTAACTAAACTGTTCACTTGCAAGCTGTAGTCATGTAGTGTACACACGGCTGTATAGACCTGCCCTCGAACTAAACTGTTCACTAGTTCAGGGTGGGTGGGTCGCACCTCTCTACAGCCTCGCATCAAGCTGTAGTCATGTAGTGTACACACGGCTGTATAGACCTGCCCTCGAACTAAACTGTTCACTTGTACGCGCGACTGTCAAGGTGTAACTGTGAGTAATCTATCTGCTGATCTCTCCACCCCTGACCTCGTCACGATGACGGGTTTAGATATCCATCTATTAATTACATGTCTGATAGTTATGTGGGGACATGTCTCGTTAGCTAAACGTTTTTTATTCGCTGTTTGTCTGCATGCGCTGAATGCTCACAGGTGGAGTGGGGAGCACTTATAGACACTTTAACAAGCGTGTACTGACATCAGACATACATGAATAGCTTACTATGGACATGGTTCAATCTTTGGTTTGTCGATACTGATGTATTAACCTTCTGGGCTTGTAAAGAATAAGGTTGAAGTTTTTTGGTTATATCGTCCGACTTTATCATATTCTGTAGTTGACAAAAAATGTGTTCTAGATTCTGAAATGTCCATTGTCCGACTTGATATAATATTGGTCGTATTAATAACTGGAGTTGACAAAAACATGTTCTAGATTCTGAAATGTCCATTGTCCGACTTGATATAATGTTGGTCGTATAAATAACTGGAGTTGACAAAAATGTGTTCTAGATTCTGAAATGTCCATTGTCCGACTTGATATAATGTTGGTCGTATAAATAACTGGAGTTGACAAAAATGTGTTCTAGATTCTGAAATGTCCATTGTCCGCCCTTATAAAGTGTTGGCCATAGATCGAGTGTAAATGTTGGTGCTACAACTCGCCTTGTGTTGCACGATGGCTACCAGCGTTTGGTCAACTGGTGTTTGTCCACCAACATTGACACTCTCAGTGGCGTGTGGATCACGTGGGTCAGCTAGTGGCGACACTCAGGCCTCCGACAGTCTCAGTCAGTCCCGTCGTCTGCTAGTTTTATAGGTTGATTCGGTGCATGTATTTCCAGCGCTTGTCCATTGGCGATTTGTTACTCTTAGGGAGCGTGGCGTTGGTTATACAGGCTTAGCTTATACTACTTCAGTATAGGCTGACGTATGTACGTGGTCTTGTCACGGTAATACAGGCTTAGGTTCTACTACGTCAGTATAGGCTGACGTTTGTATGTGGTCTTGTCACGGTAATCTAGGCTTACGTTATGCTACATCAGTATAGGCTGACGTTTGTATGTGGTCCTGTCACGGTAATCTAGGCTTACGTTATGCTACATCAGTATAGGCTGACGTTTGTATGTGGTCCTGTCACGGTAATATAGGCTTACGTTATGCTACATCAGTATAGGCTGACGTTGCTACGTCAGTATAGGCTGACGTATGTATGTGACCTTGCCACGGTAATATAGGCTTACGTTATGCTACATCAGTATAGGCTGACGTATGTATGTATGTGACCTTGCCACGGTAATATAGGCTTATGTTATGCTACATCAGTATAGGCTGACGTATGTATGTGACCTTGCCACGGTAATATAGGCTTACGTTATGCTACATCAGTATAGGCTGACGTATGTATGTGACCTTGCCACGGTAATATAGGCTTATGTTATGCTACATCAGTATAGGCTGACGTATGTATGTGACCTTGCCACGGTAATATAGGCTTACGTTATGCTACATCAGTATAGGCTGACGTATGTATGTGACCTTGCCACGGTAATCTAGGCTTATGTTATGCTACATCAGTATAGGCTGACGTATGTATGTGACCTTGCCACGGTAATATAGGCTTACGTTATGCTACATCAGTATAGGCTGACGTATGTATGTGACCTTGCCACGGTAATATAGGCTTACGTTATGCTACATCAGTATAGGCTGACGTATGTATGTGACCTTGCCACGGTAATATAGGCTTACGTTATGCTACATCAGTATAGGCTGACGTATGTACGTGGTCTTGTCACGGTAATATAGGCTTACGTTATGCTACATCAGTATAGGCTGACGTATGTATGTGACCTTGACACGGTAATATAGGCTTACGTTATGCTACATTAGTATAGGCTGACGTACGTATGTGACCTTGCCACGGTAATATAGGCTTACGTTATGCTACATCAGTATAGGCTGACGTATGTATGTGACCTTGCCACGGTAATATAGGCTTACGTTATGTTACATCAGTATAGGCTGACGTATGTATGTGACCTTGCCACGGTAATATAGGCTTACGTTATGCTACATCAGTATAGGATGACGTATGTATGTGACCTTGCCACGGTAATATAGGCTTACGTTATGCTACATCAGTATAGGCTAACGTATGTATGTGACCTTGCCACGGTAATATAGGCTTACGTTATGCTACATCAGTATAGGCTGACGTATGTATGTGACCTTGCCACGGTAATATAGGCTTACGTTATGCTACATCAGTATAGGATGACGTATGTATGTGACCTTGCCACGGTAATATAGGCTTACGTTATGCTACATCAGTATAGGATGACGTATGTATGTGACCTTGCCACGGTAATATAGGCTTACGTTATGCTACATCAGTATAGGCTGACGTATGTATGTGACCTTGCCACGGTAATATAGGCTTACGTTATGCTACATCAGTATAGGCTGACGTATGTATGTGACCTTGACACGGTAATAAAGGCTTACGTTATGCTACATCAGTATAGGCTGACGTATGTATGTGACCTTGACACGGTAATATAGGCTTACGTTATGCTACATCAGTATAGGCTAACGTATGTATGTGACCTTGCCACGGTAATATAGGCTTACGTTGTGCTACATCAGTATAGGCTGACGTATGTATGTGACCTTGCCACGGTAATATAGGCTTACGTTGTGCTACATCAGTATAGGCTGACGTATGTATGTGACCTTGACACGGTAATATAGGCTTACGTTATGCTACATCAGTATAGGCTGACGTATGTATGTGACCTTGCCACGGTAATATAGGCTTACTTTATGCTACATTAGTATAGGCTGACGTATGTAGTCCCTTTGTGACCTTGACATGGTAATATAACCAGAAGTTGTGTAAGTGACCTTTTTAGAGCGGGAAGTATGCTATGACAGTATAAATTAAATATGCCTGTGACCTTGTTACAGTTGGACATAGATTGAAGTATGTTACAGATGTATAGAGACAGACATATCTGTATAGACAGAAGTGTGTATGTACGTTTGTTACAGACGCATAAAGACAGAAGTATGTAGACTGTAGACAATGTTCCATTGCTACAGCAGTAGATGTATGTATGTAACCTTTCAGCAGCGTCATGGACCGATGTTTTATCTATTTGACAGACAGAAGAAACAGCTGCACGTATTGAAGGCGTAGATCACTAATTATTCTATTAGCCATCACCTGGTACTGTTCTGCTTAACGGGGCTCGGCACTACTTTGATCTCCCCCTCCCTCTCTCCCCCTCCCTCTCTCCTCCCCCAAAAAAATGTTGCCCTGACGTTTCCGGTGTGGGGAAAAATGTACCGTTAAAAACAGTTTTCATGTTGGCTGATGTTTGGAGCGCTTGCAGTGGTGGCATTGATTAGGGTCAGGAGCGTGAAAAGTTGGAAGGAAATATTCGACATATTTGACGTTAAAAGAAGAGGGGGGTGGAATTAGGGAATTCGGTTTGTAGAATATCATCGTATAAACGAGGTCCGCGCCATTATTTTATGCATGAAGTTTGAAACACCTCACGTTTTCAAATAATTTTTTGTTGTTGTAACAGACTATCTTTTGCTGTGATACCATCCAGTGATCACGTTCATTAGTGTACAGAACATTGGCCCGTGTGTTTGTTTACCTTGGGTCTACGAACCATGAACCTAAGTCCATGATTCGTAGCTCGATGAACCAATGGTCGGTATACCATAAGTCAGTGAACCAAGGTCAATAAATCATATATCTGTTCGATAAATCATATATCAATGAACTCAAAATCAGCCTGTGTTGTCCCATTATGACATTTTTATTTACTCTATTAAGCTCATTTATAGTATTAACTTATGCTGGGTGTTGTGTGGTGAAATAGTTACTGCCAACGGCTTGTTATTTTTTCCTTTGGTAAATGAAGTGCTGATGGTTGTACAACGTGTAGACGTGCCAATGTCTTATACCCAGTCCTCGTCTCGTCTAGCACATTATCTGTTAATGAACGCATCTTTCTACTTCCCTTTGACATGGACATCTTGTGGCACTCCTTGAGATTTTGTCACACCTGAATAGATTTCAACTGGTTAATGTGGCACCCTGGGAGAAACAACCTTCATCAGTATCAAGATTAGCCTGTGTCTAGCTGTAACTTTAGCCTGGGTGTCTAGCTGTAACATTAGCCTGTGTTTAGCTGTAGTAATAGCTTGTGTGTCTATCAGCAGATTTTCCCGATGTAGGTTTTAAATGTGGTCATTTATTGTCTTTGTTATTGTCAACAAGATCAATGCTCTCATCAAGACAACAATTTTTTTAAAGCTATTCTTGGCTGCATTTTTAAATAATCGGTGACATAGTTTCTATGGCAACAAAGACTCTCACAGTAATTACCTTCATTGTTTAGATGAACTAGATGTTGTCATGTTATATTTATCCCATGTGCCATGTTGTATAGTAGCTAGAGCGTTAGCCGACCATTTCTGAGTGGTGACACCTTGATGGTGTTTTGTGGGTGTTGCTGGCGATGTTTATGTTCATTTAGCCGTGCCACGTGATGTGTATGATGACGCAGGTCTCATTGATTTGGCCAAGCGTTCTGTTTGTAGTTAGCCATCTCTGTAACTAATGTGCCCCACTTCCGGTGAAAATGTGACAAATTGAGTGACAACGGTGACACTGTCTTGACCAGACACTGGGTCATTGTGTGGACCACTTGACCAGGGGAATATTTGAAAGTTGGGGTCAAACACTGCGAGCGCTGGTAGATCAGGGGAATATTTGAAGGCAGGCTCGTGTCTAACTAATCGCTTGGAGTGGTTCCCCTTAGTTCGTGACCATTTAAAGGTTGGGATCAAAGCAATGATTAGGGCTTGCAGTGGTTGGCTAGCGATAGAAGCGCTACACCACAGTTATTGACGCAACTTGCAAATTGCTCGTGCATGCCGCATTCATTAACTTTTCATCTCATTAAAGTTAGGATTATTAGTGGGGGGGGGGGGGGGGGGAAGGGAACGTTACCAGTATTTCTCCGGGAAACAGCACGCTGTAAAAAAAAAAATGACGTAGATTATGTGTATGTTGTAAGGACTAAAAAAATCTATAAAAAAAAACCCCAGTAATATTTGTTGGAATTCTGGTTGTTTTTGTGGGGCTGGAAGGACCTTTTGTATGCAAATACCAAGTTGACATTTATGGGTATCACATAGTACGTTAGTCATGAACATTTGATATGGCTTTATAGTAGACTATGAACATTTAATAGATGACTTTATAGTATACTATGAACATTTAATACATGACTTTATAGTAGACTATGAACATTTAATACATGACTTTATAGTAGGCTATGAACATTTAATAGATGACTTTATAGTAGACTATGAACATTCAATAGATGACTTTATTTTATAGTAGGCTATGATAATTGGACAGATGACTTCATAGTAGGCCATTAATATTAGGGTTACGCACCTACAAAATCTGTTAATTATAAAAATGTGTTTATTTAAATCACAGTAGGAAATAAATGCTACTCACTTCTCAGTAGTGTGAAATTAGCATAAATGCAAATGTAATTTTAAAGATAAGTTTAAAAAATCTTAGAAAAGTCTTCAGCATTATTCACATTAGGCCTACCAAGGGTAAAAATATTCATTACACAACTATAGATTAGCCATTTTGAAGATGTTGATAGAAGAAAACATCACGATATTTGAAATTTAATCTTTTCATACTTGAATTCTTGGTGATGCACACAGTTGTGCATAACTCTTTACTAGTGTCTGTTGGTTATACCTTACTGGTGTCTGTTGGTTATACAGTTTTTTACTGGTGTCTGTTGGTTATACTTTACTTTACTGGTGTCTGTGCGTTATACAGTTTTTTATTGGTGTCTGTTGGTTATACAGCACTTTACTGGTGTCTGTGGGTTATACAATTTTTTACTGGTGTCTGATGGTTATACAGTTTTTTACTGGTGTCTGTTGGTTATACAGGTTTTTACTGGTGTCTGTTGGTTATACAGTACCTTACTGGTGTCTGAAGGTTATACAGCACTTTACTTGTGTCTGATGGTTATACAGCACTTTACTGGTGTCTGTTGGTTATACAGTACTTTATTGGTGTCTGATGGTTATACAGCACTTTACTGGTGTCTGATGGTAATACATTACTGGTGTCTGTTGGTTATACAGTTTTTTACTGGTGTCTGTTGGTTATACAGCACTTTACTGGTGTCTGATGGTTATACAATACTTTACTGGTGTCTGATGGTTATACAGCACTTTACTGGTGTCTGATGGTTATACCTAAATGGTGTCTGTTGGTTATACAGTTGTTGATGCCTACATTTAGAATTTAAAAATTATTTAAATTAACTAGCTGCATTACCATAAATATAGATTATTGCTTAATTTTTAAACTGTTACATTTTATTAGTTAATTATACCTAAAACATTTGGACAAATATAAAATGGATGAAAGCGTTGATCAGAATCCTAGTGAAAATTTTGTGGAATATTCCACAAGTACAACAGCTGCTAGCTCTGAAGAGCATAACACAAGTAGAAAGGCTGAAGAGCCTCCTATCCAAGTGTTAGCTAGTCAGGAAAAAGGTGTCAGTGGAAGTTCAGAGACAGTAGAAGACAGGGAACCTGGTCCACCATCTGACCAGGCCCAAGTGGAGAGATTAAGTGCAGTGGGCTTTGATATTCTCTGCCAGCCCACACTCACCACTGCAGATGTTATTCTAAACATGAGCAACTTGAGCACACGTACATTTGACATGCGCTGGAAGTCTGAGCGCAAGAAGGCTGTCAGGCCATTGAGAACCAGGCGTAACCACAGCGTGCCAGTCAATGGCTACGACTATTACAGGCAGTACCGCCTGCAGGTAGCCTCAGCAGGTGAGCTGGTCTGTAAGAAAAGCACAAACTTCTCCGACTACAGCCTGGCTCGCAGGTTTGTCTCCACCATTCGTGTCCGGCGCAAGAGTAGGATAGGCAAGAATAGGGTCGGGAAGGTGCCGGAGGGCCAAATCATTCTTGATGGAGACCCGGAGTTGGAAGAGGATGAATATGAAGAGGTTGGACTGCCAAGTAGAAGGAAGAGAACAAAAAGTCTGACAGTCCGGCTGATCACCAGCAAACAAGAGCAGACATTGAAGCAGGCCATGCTGGCAAGGTACTAGTGGACAGCCTCAATACTCTCTTTCTTTCATGACACTCAAAACTTTATTTTACAAGAAGTGCTTCTAGCTTGGTTTATTCTTTTTGTTTTTTTTTTAGCAATAAGAAAAGACAAATCTAAAATCACAGTAGGAAATAAATGCTACTCTCTTCTCGGTAGTGTGAGAATAAATGCTAATGTAAAAGACATGTATCATTTTTAAAATAGCCATCATCTTTATCTATCAATCAGTGAATGTAATAACTAAAGGTACACAACTAGAATTTGATTCGTGTCACCAGAAAACTCTGTCTATTTAACCCATACATTTATTTTCTAATTTGATTCTGCCTACAGATACATTGCAACATTGTATACTCAATAAACACATTTTTAGTTCACAATTTTGTCTTCAACAAAGAAGATGACTTGAAATGTTTAAAAGAAATTTTATTTTTCTCATCCGTTAATGTTTCTAAAATCACATGAATAAATCCTCACCCTACTTCTGCTTGAAGGTCTACAGAACTTGTTGTATTTTAACATGATGACTGTTGTAGTTCATGTCCCAAATAAAATCCAGAATCTATTTTAGGAAGTCGTGGAAACAGGCAGTCAAAACAAATGTTTCTATCCTGGTTTAATGTTGCATCTTTTCCTTGACAGAACGGGACAAGACACAGTAGATAGCACCCGTCACCTGTTGACTTATCCTAAGAGGATTGTTAAGGTAAAATCTTGCCACTGTTTTTGTCATACTGAACCTTGCAAAATTAACATGGTAGATAATATTGTTCCCTAACTTAAACTTCTAAAGCAGAAAAGCGCAGTAATGTAGTAAGTTTTTCTTTCAGGGTCTTCGTGCATCTGCTGAAAATGTGAGTGATTTTTGGCACAGGCTCAATTTTTGGACTCAACAATTCAGAGAGATAGAAGGTATAAACCATAAAAAAAAAAGTTTAAATCATAGTAAAATGAAATTCATGTTTGTTGTCCATATTTCACATACAACAATTTTAACAATATCTTTTACCAATTTTTATTTACAGGTCATTTTGGAATAGCAACATCAACTTATTTCCGCTTCACCAGGTGGCTTGTGAATATCAACTTCATTGTGTTTTTCCTCTACCTGTGCTTCATCTACATCCCTCAGCTGACCTACAGTGACCAGGAGAGTGAGATTCATTTGCTGCCCAACACCAGTGACAACTACTTCCACAACAACATGGTCAGATGTAGCAGGGCATACAAAGAAAAATCCTACAATGTTTCCAGTAGGAAAAGTGTTTGGATGATATTTCTTGATATAGCACAGGGAACAGTAAGTCCAAATTTACAGTAGGCTGACATTGTTACCTACATTTGTTTATCAAATAGCACTGCAAGTCAACATTTTCTAAATTTGACTATTGTCTGTGTTTTATGAAGTAGCACCTTGATCCAACTCTCCTATAAGTCAACATTTTCTAAATTTGACTATTGTCTGTGTTTTATGAAGTAGCACCTTGATCCAACTCTCCTATAAGTCAACATTTTCTAAATTTGACTATTGTCTAAATGTGTTTTATGAAATAGCAACTTGATCCAACTCTCCTATAAGTCAACATTTTCTAAATTTGACTATTGTCTAAATGTGTTTTATGAAGTAGCACCTTGATCCAACTCTCCTATAAGTCAACATTTTCTAAATTTGACTATTGTCTGTGTTTTATGAAGTAGCACCTTGATCCAACTCTCCTATAAGTCAACATTTTCTAAATTTGACTATTGTCTGAATGTGTTTTATGAAATAGCACCTTGATCCAACTCTCCTATAAGTCAACATTTTCTAAATTTGACTATTGTCTAAATGTGTTTTACGAAGTAGCACCTTGATCCAACTCTCCTATAAGTCAACATTTTCTAAATTTGACTTTTGTCTAAATGTGTTTTATGAAATAGCAACTTGATCCAACTCTCCTATAAGTCAACATTTTCTAAATTTGACTATTGTCTAAATGTGTTTTATGAAGTAGCACCTTGATCCAACTCTCCTATAAGTCAACATTTTCTAAATTTGACTATTGTCTGTGTTTTATGAAGTAGCACCTTGATCCAACTCTCCTATAAGTCAACATTTTCTAAATTTGACTATTGTCTAATTGTGTTTTATGAAATAGCACCTTGATCCAACTCTCCTATAAGTCAACATTTTCTAAATTTGACTATTGTCTGTGTTTTATGAAGTAGCACCTTGATCCAACTCTCCTATAAGTCAACATTTTCTAAATTTGACTATTGTCTGTGTTTTATGAAGTAGCACCTTGATCCAACTCTCCTATAAGTCAACATTTTCTAAATTTGACTATTGTCTGTGTTTTATGAAGTAGCACCTTGATCCAACTCTCCTATAAGTCAACATTTTCTAAATTTGACTATTGTCTGTGTTTTATGAAGTAGCACCTTGATCCAACTCTCCTATAAGTCAACATTTTCTAAATTTGACTATTGTCTGTGTTTTATGAAGTAGCACCTTGATCCAACTCTCCTATAAGTCAACATTTTCTAAATTTGACTATTGTCTGTGTTTTATGAAGTAGCACCTTGATCCAACTCTCCTATAAGTCAACATTTTCTAAATTTGACTATTGTCTGTGTTTTATGAAGTAGCACCTTGATCCAACTCTCCTATAAGTCAACATTTTCTAAATTTGACTATTGTCTGTGTTTTATGAAGTAGCACCTTGATCCAACTCTCCTATAAGTCAACATTTTCTAAATTTGACTATTGTCTGTGTTTTATGAAGTAGCGCCTTGATCCAACTCTCCTATAAGTCAACATTTTCTAAATTTGACTATTGTCTGTGTTTTATGAAGTAGCACCTTGATCCAACTCTCCTATAAGTCAACATTTTCTAAATTTGACTATTGTCTGTGTTTTATGAAGTAGCACCTTGATCCAACTCTACTATAAGTCAACATTTTCTAAATTTGACTATTGTCTAAATGTGTTTTATGAAGTAGCACCTTGATCCAACTCTCCTATAAGTCAACATTTTCTAAATTTGACTATTGTCTAAATGTGTTTTATGAAGTAGCACCTTGATCCAACTCTACTATAAGTCAACATTTTCTAAATTTGACTATTGTCTAAATGTGTTTTATGAAATAGCACCTTGATCCAACTCTCCTATAAGTCAACATTTTCTAAATTTGACTATTGTCTAAATGTGTTTTATGAAATAGCACCTTGATCCAACTCTCCTATAAGTCAACATTTTCTAAATTTGACTATTGTCTAAATGTGTTTTATGAAATAGCACCTTGATCCAACTCTCCTATAAGTCAACATTTTCTAAATTTGACTATTGTCTAAATGTGTTTTATGAAATAGCACCTTGATCCAACTCTCCTATAAGTCAACATTTTCTAAATTTGACTATTGTCTAAATGTGTTTTATGAAATAGCACCTTGATCCAACTCTCCTATAAGTCAACATTTTCTAAATTTGACTATTGTCTAAATGTGTTTTATGAAATAGCACCTTTATCCAACTCTCCTATAAGTCAACATTTTCTAAATTTGACTATTGTCTAAATGTGTTTTATGAAATAGCACCTTGATCCAACTCTCCTATAAATCAACATTTTCTAAATTTGACTATTGTCTAAATGTGTTTTATGAAATAGCACCTTGATCCAGCTCTCCTATAAGTCAACATTTTCTAAATTTGGCTTTTGTCTGTGTTTTATGAAGTAGCACCTTGATCCAACTCTCCTATAAGTCAACATTTTCTAAATTTGACTATTGTCTGTGTTTTATGAAATAGCACCTTTATCCAACTCTCCTCTAAGTCTATGTTGACCACTCCTTAAACTGATCGATTGAATATTTGTCTTAAATATTAAATTGAAGAAACTTTAACATGAATTGGCTTACATTCACACAACAATAACATTTTAGCCACTTTTTAAATTAGCTTCATTTAATTAAAACTAGATTAAAAAATGGTTGTTTAGGAAATGTTTTTTGTTTACTTCTGCTGACAGGGCAGGCTACAGAATACAATGTTGTTCTATGGCTACTACACGAATCTGACATTTAAAATCATCCAGGACCCATGGACCACACATGAAGTCAAATACAACATGGGGCTAAGCTACATGTTGACTGTTGGTTTCAGCTTCATCGTTGTCTTCATTATGATTGTTAAAAAGTAAATTATTTTTTTAATGTCAACATAATTAATATTAGGTATAATTAGGTATAATTTCGCAGTGACACTTGGGAACAAGGAGTCTAATAAACGGCCAATTTGTTTGGTATTTTTTAAGCTATAAAAATAATTCTTACAACTACAGCAGTTCTCAAGTTATTTACCTGTGTAACACCCATCATGCTACCAGATTACTCAGACTTTGGATGTCCACATAATATTTTGCTTCTTTTGATTATAGTAACAGTCCACCAGACCAGCAGTAATACATCTCATCACCCTAAACATATTTCACAACACTTAACTTCATTGATCAATATTACAATATTTATGTAGCTGATTTTGTTGCATTGTTTCTAAGAGTAATGCATCTTTTTATACTTCCCTAAGGACTTAGGATGATGTAATGCATATTAACAAATATAGAGTTGAATTTCTTATCTCATATTTCTATGACTGGTAACTGTAAAAATGTGTTCTTTTTTAGCTCCAGTTCTACCATTAAAGAATCTGTGATGGACTTTGATAACAAAGCTTTTCCCTTGTACACCAACTCGGTATTTGGTGGATGGGACTACTGTATCAATAGTGAAAAAATGGCAGTTTACAAGCAGAGAATGATCTACAATGAGTTTAAGGTAAGCTTGAAACTTACTTTATAAGACCTGGTTGTTCATTTTTTATTTTAAACATCTAATTTTTACATGGTATACACTGAGATCTTAAGGGCCATCTGCTTATGATTTCCAATAAAATGTGGTTTACATGTGTAATAAGCACCACTAAATAAGTAACCTGTTTTGAAAGAATAATGAGTGAGTATTTTATTTTAATGATTTAAATATCAGAAGCAAGCAGAAACCTGTTTCTTCTTATCTGCATCACTTGCCTAGTGCAGGGGTCACATGTTTATTTTTTAAGTAATTGTAATGACTTAATTACCCGTTGAGCAATTTAAAAAAAAATATACAAGCACTGCTGTTTAAATTAAACAAGCGAAGTAAAGTTTTCTGTTAGTTATTGTCTGTTAGAATATAGATGTCAAATTTTATTAGTGGACATCTACATACTCTCACACCTTTTATGTGGACATCATATATGACACCTTAAGGAAAGATAAGTCAATAAATAACATTTTACTGAATTTCAGACAACAATTCAAGAGTTTGCCTCAAGAAAGAAACGAGAAGGCCGGTCAAGACAAGAGAAAACTCGGCTTATAGTGAAGAGAACTGTGATCAATATTCTGGTCCTGGTGTTACTTGCTGGATCATTCTACACCATTTACATCACTACAGACTTCTTGCTGCGGGTCTGTAGCCAGGCCCTGTTTTAAATAACACAGTTTTATTAACAAGTAGATTTTTTATTTTGATGATCTGCATGCAGAAGTTTGTTTTTAGCATTATTGATGAGAAATTGAACATTATTTTCTTTCCAGAAACAAAATGAACATTTGAGTGATATCTTGTACCTCCTGTTGAATTACCTGCCGTCCATAGTCATATCCTTCCTCAATGTTGCTGTTCCTGAAATATTCCTGGCACTCTCTGCTGTTGAGGAGTATTCACACAGTTTTGCCACCCATATAACAATAGTACGGTAAGATCAACAGCAGTTATGCCCCTTTAATAAAGGTTGATAACTCTACATGAAAATATTACAATAGTTAAAAGACTGTTAGTTTTTAAAAATATATTCTTTGAGATTTAAATTTTATTCTTGCTTTAAATTTGATTAAATAACCTGCATGACATTTAAAATTAAACTTTAAAAGACATTCAGCTATTAAAATTTGATTGTGTTTGACAAACATTCTTGTTTTTTTATTGAATGTATAACTTGCATAGACATGTAAAAATAAACTTAACCCATTTCAATTCAGAGCAGTATTTCTGCGGCTGTCTAGCGTTTGGGTACTCATAACATCAGTGTACTATCGTCTCCAGCAAAAAGCAAGAAAGCCTTATGACTGTCCACAGGAAAACAAGGTGAACGTTACACGGTGCTGTGGCAACACACTGTGGGAGTCAGCCTGGGAAAATGACAAACAGGAGCGAGGCATGGTGCCAGTGAGTCATATGCACTTCATGGCTTTTCTCTAATAGATGCGCACTTGATGGCTTTTTTCTGTCAGCCACACACCCAATGGCTTTTTCTGTACACACATGATGGCTTTTCTCTATTAGCCGCACACCGTATGGCTTTTTTTCTGTCAGCCACATACCTTATGTTGTTTCTCTGTAAGCTTTTACACACCTGTACTATAAAGTAAGACAGGTCAACTTTGAACTGTATTGGATGAATGTAACATTTACTTTCAGTGCTGGGAAAGCTATGTTGGTCAACAGTTTTACAAACTATGCATCACAGATTTTATATCAGTCACAATGATTGTTTTTGTTATCAAAATACCTCGCAGGTAACAGCTGTGTTTGGTTTATCTCTGATTTTTATACACCTCAGTTTTTATACAGGTTTAGAATAATAAAGGCTTAAATTAGTTTAATTTTTTTTAATTTAATAATAGTGTTTATATTACTTATTTTTTTATATTACTTATTTAATAAAGTGCAGTTTATAGAAAATTAAATAATAACTATATGTTTTAAACCAAGATAATCCACCAGATTTAGGTATAATTCCCCATCATTTGAACATGTTTTCAGGATTATCCACCACAATTAACAAGTTTTCAGGATAATCCTGCACAATTTACACATTTTCAGGATAATCCCCCACAATTTACACATGTTTTCAGAATAATCCACCACAATTTACACATGTTTTCAGGATAATCCACCACAATTTACACAACAAAGTATGGATAGTACAGAAGCTGGGCAGAGCCAAGTTTGACCTACCTCTTCAGGTGCTGGATATTGTATACTCTCAGTCTGTCTGCTGGTGAGTACAAAATGGCCAACATTCTAGCTGGATATTGTATACTCCCAGTCTGTCTGCTGGTGAGTACAAAATGGCCAACATTCTAGCTGGATATTGTATACTCCCAGTCTGTCTGCTGGTGAGTACAAAATGGCCAACATTCTAGCTGGATATTGTATACTCCCAGTCTGTCTGCTGGTGAGTACAAAATGGCCAACATTCTAGCTGGATATTGTATACTCTCAGTCTGTCTGCTGGTGAGTACTAAATGGCCAACATTCTAGTTTTACATTCTCTTGTTATATTGCTAATCTTTTTGTCAAAATTACCCAGTAAAATAGATGAAGTAGAGTTCACCTGTTTTCTTGATCCTGCAATAGCTTTGTTTCCCATTGTGACCCCATTTAATCATTGGCTAAAGTAGCAAGAAACCATTTTATGGATGCTCCATTAAATTTTTTTAGCTTGATCTGTATATATTACCAGATTCCAAGTATATTTACCAGACTAGTGTCAAGCTGTTGAGACAAGTGCTGTTCTGTTAACTATGGGACTGGGCTATTTATTTACATTGACTAAAACCTAGACAGGCTCACTTTTGTAGCCTTGTTTGAATGTAGCCAACATTGTTTTTGTTATTTCAGGATGGGGATGTTCTTCACACCAATACTTCCTGCCCTAACATTCCTCAAAGTATTTTTTTTCTTCTTTTTAAAAAAGGTTTGTCTAGACTATTTTAATGATGCCATAGATAACTTAGCACCTAATGCTGTAGACTTAATATGAAGGTTTGTCTAGACTATTTTAGTGATACCATAGATAGCTTAGCACCTAATGCTGTAGACTTAATAAGAAAGTTTGTCTAGACTAGTTTAGTGATACCCTAGATAACATAGGCTAACATGCAGTAGACTTACCCAATGAAAGTTGTTTGAACTCACTCAATTTTTTTTGTCTTTCTACAGTTTGAGCTTCTCAATGTAACAGAAACTCCTAAAATAGCTTACCGAGCCTCACGATCATATTCATTTTTCCAGTCTGTTCTACTGGTGTCTTTTATAACAATTTCATGTTTGTTAGGATACATGATTAGCAAGTAAGTTTTATCCTAAAAAATTGCTGCAAATATAGGTGCTTTGTTTATATTATTATGTACTTTGTGTTTTGTTAATTTTTTAAAAAATCGACCCGTCTAGTTGAAATTAGAAACTACTCTTTTTACTTAAGGTTTACCAAGTGACTATCACATTAAAATTCTTGTATATTATCTAGAGAGGGAGATAAGTCTATTTCTTGCTTTCAGTCTACAGCCTTCCAAGAGTTGCGGTCCTTTTAAGATGTATTCTTGTGAGCAATTCGTCATGTTTGATGTCATCACCAACGAGATCAACTCCTGGCCTGACCTACCTAAAGGCATTGTCACCTACTTTGGGACGGTTGGATTCTTTATTCCTGCTTTTATTATTGTTCTGTAAGTATGCTGGATTCTGTTATTGTTCTGTAAGTATGCTGGATTCTGTTATTGTTCTGTAAGTATGCTGGATTCTGTTATTGTTCTGTAAGTATGCTGGATTCTGTTATTGTTCTGTAAGTATGCTGGATTCTGTTATTGTTCTGTAAGTATGCTGGATTCTGTTATTGTTCTGTAAGTATGCTGGATTCTGTTATTGTTCTGTAGCAGATTTCATTATCACCATCATCCTAGAAGACTGCCTTGAATTTTACAGAGATATGGTTGATGTCATGTATGCATGTTTGTTTGTTGATTGTATGTTGTAAGCAACCTGTCTGTTGATTGTATGTTGTAAGCAACCTGTCTGTTGATTGTAATCTGAAAGCAACATGTTTGTTGATTGTAATCTCTAAGCAACATGTTTGTTGATTGTAATCTGTAAGCAACATGTTTGTTGATTGTAATCTGTAAGCAACATGTTGATTGTAATCTGTAAGCAACCTGTTTGTTGATTGTAATCTGTAAGCAACCTGTTTGTTGATTGTAATCTGAAAGCAACATGTTTGTTGATTGTAATATGTAAGCAACATGTTTGTTGATTGTAATCTGTAAGCAACATGTTGATTGTAATATGTAAGCAACATGTTTGTTGATTGTAATCTGTAAGCAACATGTTTGTTGATTGTAATCTGTAAGCAACCTGTTTGTTGATTGTAATCTGTAAGCAACCTGTTGATTGTAATCTGTAAGCAACCTGTTTGTTTGATTGTAATCTGTAAGCAACCTGTCTGTTGATTGTAATCTGTAAGCAACCTGTCTGTTGATTGTAATCTGTAAGCAACATTTTTGATTGTAATCTGTAAGCAACCTGTTTGTTTCTCCTAAGACTCGCTATCTACTACTACATGGCCATGACAGCAGGCTATAAAAAGATGGAAGAACTCCTCAAGGATCAGCTCAGATCTGTAGGTTTTTTCTTCATATCACAGTTGTTCTTGTTACAATTGTTTTTTCTTCATATCACAGTCGTTCTTGTTAGAATTGTTTTTTCTTCATATCACAGTTGTTCTTGTTAGAATTGTTTTTTCTTCATATCACAGTTGTTCTTGTTAGAATTGTTTTTTCTTCATATCACAGTCGTTCTTGTTAGAATTGTTTTTTCTTCATATCACAGTTGTTCTTGTTACAATTGTTTTTTCTTCATATCACAGTCGTTCTTGTTAGAATTGTTTTTTCTTCATATCACAGTTGTTTTTGTTAGAATTGTTTTTTCTTCATATCACAGTTGTTCTTGTTAGAATTGTTTTTTTCTTCATATCACAGTTGTTCTTGTTAGAATTGTTTTTTCTTCATATCACAGTTGTTCTTGTTAGAATTGTTTTTTCTTCATATCACAGTCGTTCTTGTTAGAATTGGTTTTTCTTCATATCACAGTTGTTCTTGTTAGAATTGTTTTTTCTTCATATCACAGTTGTTCTTGTTAGAATTGTCTGCTTGAAGTAAAGGATCATCCGTTAATGTGAAATAATAATGGGAAGGGGTTCTTTGCATACAATAGATGACCATTTAAAATTAAGCATCTTTAACTTTGTGGTTATGCATGGATAACACTGAAATTGATTCAATCTTACCTCCATTTGTTTTATGCCTTATTGTTTATTTAAAATGTTGACTTTGTTTATTTATTGGACTAAAGTATTCTTTGCATCATTTTAAAATGTTGACTAGTGTGTTTGTTTATTGGACTAAAGTATTCCTTGCATCATTTTAAAATTTTGACTAGTGTGTTTGTTTATTGGACTAAAGTATTCCATGCATCATTTTAAAATGTTGACTAGTGTGTTTGTTTTTGGACTAAAGTATTATTTGCATCATTTTTAAAATGTTGACTAGTGTGTTTGTTTATTGGACTAAAGTATTATTTGCATCATTTTAGGAGGCATTTGACAAGCAGTTCTTGCTAGCTAGAGTGGATGAAATGATCAGGAAAAAACAGGAGCGGTACCAGGAGTCTGAATCTATGCAGTCTAGCAAGTGAACCTGTCTAGCTCTCTCATGTACTCACACACGTGTGCTAGCTGATGTGTGTACACAGGCTAGCTGATGTGTGGACACAGGCTAGCTGGTGTGTGGACACAGGCTAGCTGATGTGTGGACACAGGCTAGCTGGTGTGTGGACACAGGCTAGCTGGTGTGTGGACACAGGCTAGCTGGTGTGTGGGCATAGGCTAGCTGATGTGTGGGCACAGGCTAGCTGGTGTGTGGGCATAGGCTAGCTGATGTGTGGGCACAGGCTAGCTGGTGTGTGGGCATAGGCTAGCTGATGTGTGGGCACAGGCTAGCTGGTGTGTGGACACAGGCTAGCTGGTGTGTGGGCACAGGCTAGCTAATGTGTGGACACAGGCTAGCTGATGTGTGGGCCCAACTGTGTTAAAAAATATATTTAAAAAAATAAATAATTCATTATTTGTAGGTTTTGTGATATAAATATGTAAAAAGAAAAAAAAAAAGAAAAGATGTTTTATTAAACATTATTCATTGTATTAGATGAAATATAATATATCCTGCTACTATGGTTTGTAAAAAAAAATTAATTTCTCTAATGTTAGATTTATTTACTTGCACTAATGCTTGTATTGAGTGTGGACTGATGTTATTTGTAATGCAGCTTCATGTCATCTTGTTGGATTATTTCCTCACTGATGGTTTTGTTTATTGATTCTGACACTTTTTAATTTGACCTCAAGAATGTTTGAACAGTAGAAAATACTCATCTGTAGCATTTGATGTGATACCAGGGGATGTGTGTGTGGGATACTGTTTAGGATATCTCTCTTGGTTCTCCTATACTGTTCTACTTTGTTCATCTTGTCATCTATACTGCTCTACTTTGTTGATCTTGTCATCTATACTGCTCTACTTTGTTGATCTTGTCATCTATACTGCTCTACTTTGTTCATCTTGTCATCTATACTGCTATATTTTGTTGATCTTGTCATCTATACTTCTATACTTTGTTGATCTTGTCATCTATACTGTTCTACTTTGTTCATCTTGTCATCTATACTGCTATACTTTGTTGATCTTGTCATCTTTACTGCTCTACTTTGTTGATCTTGTCATCTTTACTGCTCTACTTTGTTGATCTTGTCATCTATACTTCTATACTTTGTTGATCTTGTCATCTATACTGTTCTACTTTGTTCATCTTGTCATCTGTACTGTTCTACTTTGTTGATCTTGTCATCTTTACTGCTCTACTTTGTTGATCTTGTCATCTTTACTGCTCTACTTTGTTGATCTTGTCATCGATACTGCTCTACTTTGTTGATCTTGTCATCTATACTGCTCTACTTTGTTGATCTTGTCATCTTTACTGCTCTACTTTGTCGATCTTGTCATCTATACTGCTCTACTTTGTTGATCTTGTCATCTATACTGCTCTACTTTGTTGATCTTGAATCTCAGCTACCAAAAAATACTAGACTGTGATAGACCAATAAATATGCATTGTTTAAGAAATTTGAACCATTACAGCCCTGCCCTTTTACATACACTATATCATGTATAGAAATATAAATCTGACCATACACTATATCATGTATAGAAATATAAATCTGACCAATACAACACTACACTGTTACATACACAATATCATGTATTAAAAGTCATGCTCTGACTATGGGAAGCAACTGTACAGAATTGTTAACACTTTTTGTTTCCTCTTTGTTTTTCATTTGTGCTTCTGAAGACTTTGAGGCCTAGTATCCACAAGTTTTTATTGTAAAATATCCTGAATAAATAACACTCTGCTCCTGTTGATAGTGAGTGTGTGATGTTGTTTTCTAGGAAAGATAACCTATTTGAATGGATGTGTAAATGTTGAGAAAAATTGCCACCTCATCAAAAGGACAGGACGACCTCTTGAGGGTAGTTTGTGTTGTATAGATTGCCTATTTAAAATGTAGGTACAAATGTAATAAGTAAGTATGGTCATATACCTGGGTTTCAAAACGACAGTTCTAGGTATGCCCAGTGTTTCTTCTAGACTTTTTTCTCCTAGGGGGGGGGGGGGCGCTGACACTGTTGGAAAGTATATTTTCAATAAAAATTTCGGGGGGGGGGGGGGTGTGGCGGTAGACTTTCTACGAGGAGCCCCTTCCTTGAAGAGATGCCTGGAAGGGAAGAAACTCTGGTTATTTCTATATCTGGCTTAGCCATATTTACAGGGGAAGAAACTCTGAGGAGCCACAATATAGGCATTGATAAAACTAGTCCTGATTAGTTGGCAATCAGAGAAAGTTGGGTTAATTAGTGAACCATTTAATTAGAGTCGGATCAGTTTTCTTCTGGTTTGAGCAGCTCGCTTGCAGGTTTCCTACACCAGGTGTGTTAAGTGACGTGTAGCCCAGCTGGTGCTAGTGTGTACCTGACACTCTGGCATCGAGGTCACCCAGTGAGAGCGGTGCCAGGTGCTGCTTTAGGTGAGACAATCAGCGTGTAGGGGCAGGTAGGTCCTTTCGCTCATAGTGTAACATAGGCTAGAGTGGTAGGCCCTAGCGCTCACAGTGTAACATAGGCTAGAGTGGTAGGCCCTATCACAGTGTAACATAGACTATAGAGTGGTAGGCCCTAGCGCTCACAGTGTAACATAGGCTAGAGTGGTAGGCCCTATCACAGTGTAACATAGGCTAGAGTGGTAGGCCCTAGCGCTCACAGTGTAACATAGGCTAGAGTGGTAGGCCCTATCGCTCACAGAGGTAGGCTATACAGCCCGCACGTGTAGCACACGGCTCAGCTCGTTCTATAAGTAGTGTTACGTGTGTAGACTAGAAGCGGAAAGGATGTGTATTGAAGGAAAGGATGTGTATTGAAGGAAAGGATGTGTTATAAACTTGAAAGGAAATAACAAAACAGCTGTGTATAGACAGCGAACATAGACTGGACTGTATTGCTTTAGAAAAATAATTTGAATTGTGTAAGTTGCCTAAAATAGTCTTACAAAAGATTGTAATGTTATGGTGGGTGTATACTTTTAGTTATTCATTCTTAATTTTTAGGAGCACGCAAGCATGCGTTAGTAGCAGATATGTTTAGGTTTAATTTGTAGTTATGCTCGTCTGGTCTAGGACTTGTGGGCCAGAAACTGGTCCTTCTCTGCTTGTGGATAGTTTACGTCATTGCCGGTTTAAGCATCGGTTTAAAGTTTAATGAGTGCATTGATTAACTGGATCCACGGTCTGAAGGTTAGCCTTGTTTCTTTTACCTTTGACCTTTGACCTTCCTTCTTTTACTGAAGACGCCGTGGGCGGATTTTATTTCATCCCACAATGAGAAAGTTTTCAATGTTTTATTTCATAAATAGGTAAACATAGATCTCGACTTAATAAACTCGCCCATAAATAGGTAAACATAGATCTCGACTTAATAAACTCGCCCATAAATAGGTAAACATAGATCTCGACTTAATAAACTCGCCCATAAATAGGTAAACATAGATCTCGACTTAATAAACTCGCCCATAAATAGGTAAACATAGATCTCGACTTAATAAACTCGCCCATAAATAGGTAAACATAGATCTCGACTTAATAAACTCGCCCATAAATAGGTAAACATAGATCTCGACTTAATAAACTCGCCCATAAATAGGTAAACATAGATCTCGACTTAATAAACTCGCCCATAAATAGGTAAACATAGATCTCGACTTAATAAACTCGCCCATAAATAGGTAAACATAGATCTCGACTTAATAAACTCGCTTGCACGTGGAGTGCTGATCGATGCAGGGAAAAACGTACTTAATAGGTAACTGACGCTCAGAGTTTCTTCTTCGGGGGAGGGGTATTCCCGGACGAAATGGAATTTATATAGAAAACACATACTTTTACCCAGAGGCGTAGCGAGGGGGGCGGGGGGGACATATGTCCCCCGGGCGCCGACCTTAGGGGGGGGCGCCAAAATGGGTTGGAAAAATAAATTGAAAGTTTGAGGGGGGTGTGCAAACGAAAAGTTCGAAGGGGGGGGGGGTGCAAATCGAAAGTTTGAGGGGGGGGTGCAAATCAAAAGTAAGTTTGTCCCCGGGCGCCGGGAAGGGTTGCTACGCCTCTGCTTTTACCACTAAATTTTCCCGGGGGTGGGGAGGGCGGACACGGGTAAAAGTATATGTTTCTTCTCCGAAAGGGGGCTCTTGAAAAGTATATATATTTTCTATATAAATTCCAAATTATGCCTCCTTTATATTTAGTGCCCATTTCCCAGTGGAGTGGTATGAGGACGCCACGTGTGATTGGTGTCCTGATAGGGCAGCTCGTGCACCTACGTCACATAGTCAAAGTCAAGTAGCACTTAAACACCGCGAGTCAAATAACAAGTTTTATTTTACAGGGAGATAAGTCTGTTTTGTTTGGATACTGGGTCACGGAACTAAAACTGTTTCCTGTTTCAGATCTGTGACAGTTCTAGCAGACGGCATGAGAAATGTTTGTGTTGCTGATGGGATATCAGCTGTGTCTTGAAAAAGGTACGTTTTATATGACAGCTCGTGTATGTTATATGTTCAGGTATTTTTTTCTTTCAGGTAGTTACATAATAGGGGTAATAAGTAAATGACGTCACACGGGTTTAGCCATTTTTCGTGACGGTGTGTTTGTGGCGGGGGGGGGGGGGGGAATTTTGACGTTACACACGGCGGGGTTTGGGTGACACCCGGTCCGATAAACCAGGGTCTCAGACACTTGATGTACGAAAACTATAGCGAATTTGGTGTCACCCTCATCCCTGATGTCACCTTGTAATTAATAATGTATATAAATTTAAAACAAGATCAAGCTGACTCTCTCATTCTAATTAGATATTTTTATATAACCGCCTTAGATGAGGTTACCCGGTGTGGTAATTTTTTTTTGCTACTTTAGATAACAATTTGAGATATTTTTTTACAGTTTGAGAATGTTTTAGAACAAATGGAGATAGTTGCAATTAGAGAATTTTTTTTTTACAATTTGAGTTAGTTTTGGTTAACGTTAACGTTCATTTACTTAAAACAACGATTTAAGGTATAAAGCACTTGCACATATTGACCATTAAATCAAATCAAGAATTTAACCCACCCGCCCCAACTGACAGCTAGAACGGTCTATTGTAATGCTTTATGAGACACATTCACATATTGTGAGATAAAGGCTAGACGGGCTGTTCTCTGTTCTTTTTTCCTTTTCTCAGAATTTACAGCAAGATAAATTCTTATCGTAGCGACTTACAGCAAGATAAATTCTTATCGTAGCGACTTACAGCAAGATAAATTCTTATCGTAGCGACTTACAGCAAGAAACATTTTCTGATCGTAGCGACTTGCAGCAATTTTGGGACAAGTTCCCGTAACAATGGGGGGGGGGGGGGG
Organism: Physella acuta; assembly: GCF_028476545.2. Taxonomy (NCBI): domain Eukaryota; kingdom Metazoa; phylum Mollusca; class Gastropoda; family Physidae; genus Physella; species Physella acuta. The sequence goes on along the minus strand of NW_026731775.1, from coordinate 664,103 downwards.
GGCAAAGGGCAGATCAAAAGTTAAAGGAAATTGTATAGAATCCTTGCTCTATTCTTGCGGCACGAAGAATGCCACCATGACCCCTGACCTCGGCTACTTCCTGGTTGCTTGGCGCCATCTTGTTTAATTAGAGTTGAGTGATAACCTTGGTGTTGTCGATAAACTAAGGTCAGAAGTCGTCAAACATTTTGTTGTTGGAGTGACGAGTTTGTTAAATTGTAGCACTCTTGTATGACATTGTAGAAATAGACACACGCTAATGTCAAACTGTAGAAACTACATACAAATTAATGTAAAAATGTTGAAAGTGCATTTTAAATTAAATGTCAATTGTTTAAAGCACACTATGAACACATTATTGACGAATTATACTAATTATTTGCCCGACATAATCTAGTGAAACGAGTTGCATTTAGTCACTTGAAGATGAGCATCGGGAGCCCATGGCGCATGTTGCCAACTAATGATATATTCGGGTATTTAGACCACTCCTTGGGTGTTTAAATAAAGTTAGGCGGATCAGCGGTGAATAGCCTATTTTAATGTAAGCAGATTTTTCATGTCATAAAATATTCGAGCTGATTTATGACATGAAGTATGACTGTGTATGAACTACCGGCTTTACAGAGTGGGTGCTCGTATGAATGTTTTCTTTCGTCGACATCATCAACAAGTTATTTGACGACATTTTTAAAACAATTTTCTTTGGTGTTTCTGTGACGTAATTTAGAGTTTAATGGCAGTCAAATATTCAGTCTATTCAAAAAGACGTGGGTGAGAGGAGGGAGGGGGGGGGTAGTGTATGGGCAACAACAATAGACCAAACACCGCAGGATGCATACATCCTTTCTTCAGGGGTCCCCACCAATGTTCCCTCTAAGCTGCGCGGTTGAGCGGCCGCGCAGTGGTATTGAACTGCCGCGCAGTTATTTTGATAAAAAAAAACAACATAAATACATATAGGCTATCCTTGTATAAGACTTTTGGAACCGAAAACATACGTTGCAGACTAGCTTTTTCCCTTTAGAGGGAACGTTGGTCATCATTATGGGATGTCACGCGATTTTAGACGATTGTACCACCCAGTCCTACTCTGTTGTCACACATCGTCACACAAAGCTGCACCAGAGGTCAGACTAACGTAGCTTATTCTCACGCCGTAGCAAACAACGTAGTTCATGCTGAATTAACAGGTTCTGTAGTGACGATGTAAAACAATGAACAGGTTATGTAGTGGCGATGTAAAACAATGAACAGGTTCTGTAGTGACGATGTGAAACAATGAACAGGTTCTGTAGTGGCGATGTAAAACAATGAACAGGTTCTGTAGTGACGATGTGAAACAATGAACAGGTTCTGTAGTGGCGATGTGAAACAATGAACAGGTTCTGTAGTGGCGATGTAAAACAATGAACAGGTTCTGTAGTGGCGATGTAAAACAATGAACAGGTTCTGTAGTGACGATGTGAAACAATGAACAGGTTCTGTAGTGGCGATGTAAAACAATGAACTAAAGAACAATGAACAGGTTCTGTAGTTGCGATGTGAAACAATGAACAGGTTTTGTAGTGACGATATAAAACAATGAACAGGTTTTGTAGTGACGATATAAAACAATGAACAGGTTTTGTAGTGACGATATAAAACAATGAACAGGTTTTGTAGTGACGATATAAAACAATGAACAGGTTTTGTAGTGACGATATAAAACAATGAACAGGTTTTGTAGTGACGATATAAAACAATGAACATGTTTTGTAGTGACGATATAAAACAATGAACAGGTTTTGTATTGACGATATAAAACAATGAACAGGTTTTGTAGTGACGATATAAAACAAGGAACAGGTTTTGTAGTGACGATATAAAACAATGAACAGGTTTTGTAGTAACGATATAAAACAATGAACAGGTTTTGTAGCGACGATATAAAAAAATGAACAGGTTTTGTAGTGACGATATAAAACAATGAACTAAAGATCAATGGACATGTTCTGTAGTGACGATATAAAACAATGAACAGGTTTTGTAGTGACGATGTGAAACAATGAACTAAAGAACAATGAACATGTTCTGTAGTGACGATGTAAAACAATAAACTAAAGCTCAATAAACAGGTTCTGTAGTGACGATGTAAAACAATGAACTAAAGATCAATGAACATGTTCTGTAGTGACGATGTATTACAATGAACTAAAGATCAATGGACATGTTCTGTAGTGACGATGTAAAACAATGAACAGGTTCTGTAGTGACGATGTAAAACAATAAACATGTTCTATAGTGACGATGTAAAACAATGAACAGGTTCTGTAGTGACGATGTAAAACAATGAACTAAAGATCAATGTTGTGTAGTGACGATGTGAAACAATACAGGGACATGTAACATGTTGTGTAAGGATCAAACAATCAATGTGTTGTTGTGTGTGGAGGGGGGAGGGGGTATGGTAAACCAGATCAATGTAGCTTTAGGGCGTTAACACTCATTGGGCAAATTTTTCTTTTTTTTTTTTTACTTTTACAATCGGTGATTTGCAAAGTTCAGAAAACAAAAAAAATTAAAATAAGATATGTTTTCTTGCCGTTGAACTAATGAATTTAATGTAGGAGAAATTAATATCGATGTTTGGTGTTTTTTTTTAGTTAAGTCCTACGGTCAAATCTAAGGGCTAAAGCAAATCAGCCTTTATAAATATTGTATGACGGTTTTTATAAGCTTTTACATTTAACATTTTGATTTGGTTAACATTGATAAAGACATCGAAGCACCGTCACTGTAACGTCAAGTGAAGTTGATAATACTTGAGCTTATGGGTAGGGTAACCACCACAACCCCTCACCCCACCCCCAACAACCTCATCCGTAAGCTACAGACACTTGGCATATTTTATTATACATAAACCAAAGTTAGCATATTTTAGGTTTTGTGACCAGTTTAGTACAGTTATAGCGTATTTCAACTAGTTTAGTTCATTACAGCCCCGCCCATACAAAGTTTATATCGTTTTACAAGCAGGCAAGGTATAAATCACTTCAGATACCCGGTAGTGTGTAATGGAAGGTCTGGTGGATGATGTTATGTAGCGGTGGAGGGGGGGGGGGGGTCGTATTATCTCGCAGTGGGAATATAATGGACGTTTCTATTTCAGTGGGCGGGGGTGTCCAACCTCAGTTTGCAGTATAGATTGAATACGTTGTTATAGTGTGACATATTTTAAAAAGGTTGTAAAGTGTAACCCATAAATGATGTCACGTTATTACGGCAATTATTTTTGTGAATTATTGTTTTCACCCTTTTATCATTACACACGGTCACGCCATCTTAATGAGCCCTTCCTTCACAAAAATAACTATAATTAATTTTTAAAAATCATAGTTTTATTGGGTTTCTTTATTGGGTTTCGTCGTATTACAAGATTCCCCTCTTCCCTTTACCTTCGTCTGAACATTCCATGTCATTTCTGGAGTCCCCATTTACTGATCTTTACATTATTATGGTGGCTAAAAACGTAGTGCCTAACTCTTAATACGGCCTGATGGACTATGAGTTATATTAACTTTCAAACCACACTTAGTTTTCTTTTGCAGTATAGATTGAATACGCTGTTATAGTGTGACATATTTTAAAAAGGTTGTAAAATGTAACCCATTTAATTTTTTAAACCACATTTTTTCAAACTACACTCCTTTAAAATTGTATTTCAAACCACATAACTTTAAAAAAAATAAATAATTAAAACAACACACCTTTCCACATTCCTTTAAAAAAAAATCAAACCACATTAATCTTGCTCAAGAAATGCAAGACTTGATGACAAAACAAAATGTAAAATCAATTCTTTTAAACACGATAAACCAGTTAGATGGGTTTTATTGTTGTAAAACATCACGACAGCCAATTGTCTGCATTGGTTTCGTGATGGTGTATGTTTGTTTACAATAATTTACATGGCGCACTCAACGATGTTTTTTTTTCTTTTCGACAACGCTTACATTCCTAACTATAGAGTGTCGCATTTCCACATCGAGACACGCATGTACCGATGTGGGACCTCCCTGGGATTTAGACATCTGGATCTGGATCTAGATCTAGTTCGTCTG